>NC_057413.1:38680244-38980244 GCF_019320065.1 Cervus canadensis
ATCAGTTCCTGAACATTCTTCTGATTGGCTGGTGGTGAGTCAAGTGGGAGTCAGCATCATTAACCTTCTGTTGACAGCCAGTCTGGGGTCAGTGTGTTGTGGGCAGCATATAGTTAATTTCTCCATGGGTTGGAGATTTCAACATCTGCCAAACAGCTCAAAGACTGTGTGTATCCCCTGAGGGGGAACCAGGACCCTGCCCCAAGGCTGCACTATTGTTTCTTAACTGCTCCTCCCTAGTCTCCACATCCCCTCCCTTCCCAGAATAATATCTGTTTGAGCCTGCCTCTTGAACTCAGAGAGGTCATGGAGGCTGAATGAAGCCCGTTTCCTGCAAACAGGAAAGGCTTTAGTGCACAGGAGCATCACAGGACCCTGCTCGGTATCACTTTGACCCTGTAAGTCTTTTTGTTCTCAGAGCCCAAGATTCCGACCCCTACATCAGAGCTGACAGAGACTGTGGTCTGTGCCCTGGGGCTGGCCATGGGCCTCGTGGGCATCGTGGCGGGCACTGTCCTCATCCTCCGAGTCCGGTGCTTGGGTGCTGCCTCCAGACGTCGAAGGGCCATGTGAGTCATGGCCTGAAAGATGGGAAGGTAAGGATCAGATCTGGAAGGATGGCACTGCAGGCAAGGGAGCAAAACTGGCATCCAGGATACCTACATGTGTTTGAACACCTGTGGGCAAACTGGAGATGGGTTGACGTTGGGACAGAGTTACCGCCAAAACCTTGTTTTTCTCTGCCCACCGATGCTGAATAAAAAATACAGAGTTTGGAGGAATAGAAAGACGGCTTTAGTCGGCTGAAGGAAGAACATAGCAGGCTAGTGCCCTGCGCTGTGGGGACTTGGAGGGGATCATACAGCTGGGGCTCACAGTCCGAGGTCTGTGATCAGGAACAAAATAGTGATAGTCTTGCATTCTTCTTCTTTATTGTTTCAAAACAGTCAGAACTGGCTTCAGGAAGCCAGATAATTGGGTCAGTTTGTCTCTGATTTATAATATTGCAGCCCTCTTTCTGCAACGCAAAATGCTACAAGGGGTGGTCTGCAAAGGGGGCGCTGGGAAGGTAAGCACCAGGTGCAGGATGTAATTTGCATGGGGTTCGGGTGCGGTAGGTACCGGATATAATTTACATAGTGTGAGGTTCCTTCTGCTAGATACCAGCCACAGTTTAGTAACATTGAAAGGAAAGCTAGGAGTGATTAACTCTTTCAGGCCCATTTATGCTTCTCTCATCTGTTCACTGTTCCTTTTACTTGTTCTCAGGAGAGGAAAGTCTTCATTTCTGTTCTCGCTGCAACAGCAGGGGCACAAGGCCCGTCAGCCTCATGCTGTTTGCTGTTTTAGGTGATCAGTCTTTACAAGAAAAAAAAGGCATGGTTCAGACTCCAGTTCCCCGTCTTGACCTAGACTGAGACGTGCTCCTTGTTCCACTTCATCACAGAGCTCCTTCCATGCCCTCCTGCCCTCCCTGCTGGGGTGGACTTTATGGAGGAATTTTCCTTCGAAGGTCACTGACCCTTAGGAATTCTCCCAACTTAGTCTTTGGTTCATTGCCTGCCTGTCAGAGAGAGACCTGGATTGTTCCAGCCAGCCATCTAGTTCTCGGTCACCCTAACCCAGCATCTGTTCCGAACAGATAAATAAATCTTGCACCAAGAGATTGTCTTACTAAGTGAAGTAAGTCAGAAAGAGAAAGACAAATACCATGTGATATCACTTATGTGTGGAATCTAAAATATGACACAAATGAACCTATCTATGAAACAGAAGCAGGATAAGGAACAGAGAGAATGGACTGGTGGTTGCCAAGGGAGGAGGGGGATGGGAGAAAGTTGGATTGGGAGTTTGGGATTCAGTTCAGTTCGGTCAGTTCAGTTGCTCAGTCATGTCTGACTCTTTGCGACCACATGAATCGCAGCACGCCAGGCCTCCCTGTCCATCACCAACTCCCGGAGTTGACTCAAACTCATGTCCATCAAGTCGGTGATGCCATCCAGCCATCTCATCCTCTGTTGTCCCCTCCTCCTCCTGCCCCCAATCCCTCCCAGCAGCAGGGTCTTTTCCAATGAGTCAACTCTTCACATCAGGTGGCCAAAGTACTGGAGTTTCAGCTTCAGCATCAGTCCTTCCAATGAACACCCAGGACTGATCTCCTTTAGGATGGACTGGTTGGATCTCCTTGCTGTCCAAGGGAATCTCAAGAGTCTTCTCCAACATCACAGTTCAAAAGCATCAATTTTTCGGCCCTCAGCTTTCTTCACAGGGTTAGCAGATGCAAACTGGTACATGTAGAATGGATAAACAGCATCCTAGTGTGCAGTACAAGGAACTACATTCAGTACCCTGTGATAAACCATAATGGAAAATGACCACAAGAATATATACAGATGTATGTATGTATAACTGAGTCACTTTGATGTACAGCAGTAATTAACACAACATTGTAACTCAACTATACTTCAATAAAAAGAAACTTTTAAAAAAGACAAATCTCTTTCTGGGGTATTTTTGCTCCAGGTGGCCATTCTCTCTGTCTGTTTCTAGGGCTACATAACGCCTACCTAAGCATGGAAGCCCCTGTGTCGGAATGCTCATGGAAATCTCAGGTCCGTGGAACCTGCTTCTCGGGTCACATTAATAACACTCAGCCAAAGTGTGAAAATGATATCCTTAAATGGGGACCTTGTTTCCTCCCTAAACTTCCTCTTCGCTCTCTCTCTTCTTGCATTTAGGTATCAGTGAATATAAAGCAAAATTTCTCCCCTCAGGGAAAAGTGTTTATATATAACATGCAAAAAAGTGTGTGTGGTGGGGGGTGCCAATGTTCAAGTGTTTAATTTTAAAAGAGAAGTCTAAGTCTGTGCAAGAGACCAGACATCAAAATAAAACCTTTTAAACATCAAAACTGGATTTTGAGAGTGCAAAGTCAGAAACATGAATCCGTGAAGGAGGCAGAATGATGTAAGAGCTCTCCTCCCCATTTTCATCCTGATGAGATAGAAAGTCTCCAGGTGGGATGAGAAAGAGCGTAGAAGTGAGAACGATAGAATAAGATAATGCTGTCTATATCTCAGAAAATGCCCCGCACTTTCTCTTATCTGGGTTAATATCAAGGAGAAAGGAGGGACTGGCTGACAGGGTGCAGAGCAGGGGCAACCTCACTGCCCTGTAGCAACACTATAAGTACAATGTGAATGCACTCCACCCTCAAGTTCATAAATTATGTGTTTTTTTATTTTTGCATTATTTTATTTTCAGTTGTGCTGCACGGCAGGGGAGATCTAAGTTCTCTGACCAAGGATTGAACTGATGACCCTTACAGTGGAAGTGAGAGTCTTAACCATTGGACGCCCAGGGAAGTTCCAAAATTAGGTTTATTAACATACTATCTTTAATTGGTGTCGTTCTATTGTATGAGTATTAAGACCACCCTACCAACTAATAAAAATAATTGAAAAAAAAAATAAGACCACCCTATTTCAAATTTTTATACAATATAATCCTTTCAGTTCAGTTCAGTTCAGTTCAGTTGCTCAGTCGTGTCCAACTCTTTGCGACCCCAGGAATCACAGCACACCAGGCCTCCCTGTCCATCACCAGCTCCTGGAGTTTACTCAAACTCATGCCCATCGAGTCAGTGATGCCATCCAACCATCTCATCCTCTGTCGTCCCCTTCTCCTCCTGCCCCCAATCCTTCCCAGCAGCAGGGTCTTTTCCAATGAGTCAACTCTTCACATCAGGTGGCCAAAGTATTGGAGTTTCAGCCTCAGCATCAGTCCTTCCAATGAACACCCAGGACTGATCTCCTTCAGGATGGACTGGTTGGATCTCCTTGCAGTCCAAGGGACTCTCAAGAGTCTTCTCCAACACCACAGTTCAAAAGCATCAATTTTTCAGCGCCTAGCTTTCTTTTTTTTTTTTTTTTTTAAATCTCTTTTTTTAGCGCCTAGCTTCTTCACAGTCCAAACTCTCACAATTCAAATAACATGGACCACTGGAACCATAGCTTCGGTTCGACCAGATGGACTTGTGGCAAAGTATGTCTCTGCTTTTTAATATGCTGTCTAGGCTGGTCATTAACTTTTCTTCCAAGGAGTGTGCATCTTTTAATTTCATGGCTGCAGTCACCATCTGCAGTGATTTTGGAGCCCCCAAAAATTAAGTCTGACACTGTTACCGCTGTTCCCCCATCTATTTCCCATGAAGTGATGGGACCAGATGCCATGATCTTAGATTTCTGAATGTTAAGCTTTAGCCAACTTCTTTCACCTCCTCTTTCACTTTCATCAAGAGGCTTTTTAGTTCATCTTCACTTTGTGCCGTAAGGATGGTGTCATCTGAATCACTTTAGCAACATAAAACGAGCTGTTGAGAGGATCCATGAGGTAATACATATAAAACACTTAACCTAATGGGTGTCACATGGAAAGCACCCATTATGTTACCTCTGACTATAATTCATATTATCTGGAACCAAAACTCCAATCTCAATGTCCAAACTCCAGGGGTCACATTTAGTCCTTGCTGAGCATTCTTTTTGCTTAAACTACTTAATTTTATAAACATCTTTACACCAATTCCAGGCATGAGGCATTCTTAACTTTCTTGTTTCTTGGCCTTTCTTTCCTTTTCTATTTCATTATGGCAGAAGAGGCATAACTAAAATTTACCATTTTAACCATTTTGAGGGTGTGGTTCAGGAGTGTTAAATACATGTATATTGTGTTGTGCAACCATTACCATCAACCATTACTTTTTCATCTTCCTAAACTGAAACTCTGCAACTACTAAATGACGCCTCTACTTCCACCCTCCCTTCAGGCCCTGATCACCACCATTCTACTTTTTTTTATTAATTTTTTGTGTGTGTGTGTGGCCGTGCTGGGTCTCCATTGCTGTGCAAGGGCTTTCCCTAGTTGTGGCAAGTGGGGTCTGCTCTTTAGTTGTGCACGGACTTCTCACTGCGGTGGCTTCTCTTGTCGCTGCGCCTGGGCTCTAGGTGACCAGGCTCAGTGGTTCTGGCTCATCGGCTTAGTTGCCCCACAGTGTGTGGGATCTTCCCTGACCAGAGAGCAAACCCGTCCCTTACGTTGGTAGGCAGATTCTTAGTCACTGAACCACCAGGGATATCCCCATTCTACTTTTTATCTCTATAAATTTGACTATTCAAGACACTTCACATAAATGTAATCATACAGTATTTGTCCTTTTGTGACTGGCTCATTTTAATTTAGCATAATATCTTCAAGGCTCAGCCATGTTGTAGCCTTTGTCCGCTTTTCCTCCCTTGTTAAGGTTAAATAATATTCCACTGAGCTTCCCAGGCAGCTCAGTGGTAAAGAATCCACTTGGCAACGCAGGAGACACAAGACACAGGTTTGATCCCTGGGTCGGGAAGATCCCCTGGAAAAGGAAATGGCAACCCGCTCCAGTATTCTTGCCTGGAAAATTCCATGGACAGAGGAGCCTGGAGGGCTACAGTCCACGGTGTTGCAAAGAGTTGGACACGGCTGAGCAACTGAGCACACACAGTATTCTGTTACGTCCGTATACTCCATTTTGTTTATCCAGTCAGCCATCAACAAACATTTGAGTTGTTTCCACCTTTGGCTACTGTGAATAATGCTTTTGTGGACATTGCTTATTTAGTCCCTGCTTTCCATTCTTTGGAGATATAATAGAGAGTTCCAATTGCTAGATGAAATGGTAACTGTATGTTTAATTTTTT
Source organism: Cervus canadensis (assembly GCF_019320065.1). Taxonomy (NCBI): domain Eukaryota; kingdom Metazoa; phylum Chordata; class Mammalia; order Artiodactyla; family Cervidae; genus Cervus; species Cervus canadensis. The sequence continues at coordinate 38,685,980 of NC_057413.1, forward strand.
GAGAACCCACCATACTGATTTCCACAATGGCTGCACCATCTACATTCCTATCAGCAATGCACATGGGTTCCTATTGCTCCACATTCATGCCAACACTTGTTATTTTCTGAGTTTTTGGTAATAGCCATCCTAATGGATGTGCATATAACTACACACAAGAAAACGGTGATTCTCATAAGCAAAATATTTATCAAAAGAAACAAACAGAACCAATAAGTAAAGTTATTTTGTATTTATATTAAATTCAAAGTCATGCATGCATAAGAAAAATAAGATAATTTTCACAAAATTCAGAGTAATATTTTCCTCTTAAAGTAAAAGATAGTAATCAGAAGGTGCACACAAGATGCTCCTGGGAAGCTGGCTGTGTTTTGTTTTATAAACTGCATGGTTTGTTCTTGATGAAACCCTGCACACAGGTTTATGAAACTGTCTCTACAGAAGTAACATGTCACTCTAAAAGAAATGTTAGCATTATTATAGCTCCTATTATAAAAATATTATTCTCAAGTCATGAGCTGAAGAATTGTGTATATAGCTTTCCTAGATATAAATCCAGTTCGGGAAATATAAATCCAATTTACTTCAGGAAATGTGCTCTTTAAGGAAAATAATGTGTTTACACTTAAGAGACACGAAGACCTTTTAAACTAATAGAAATTTAAGATCCAATGCCCAAGGATGTGGCTCAATAAGGAAAATAATTGGAAGGATTGTGAGGACTCTTACCCATCCTATCCTCATTAAAGGACCCCCAGGCTCAGTTCAAGGTAAAAAGATTACATGAAGCATATACTGTTGGACATGATAGAGGAAAGTAGTCAACATTTTCTGTTGGATGATGGGACTCCTTCTTGGAAAAGTTCTAGTGGCAAAGCCCCAAAAGAACATCACCAGTGATGTTTTAGGGCAAGCGATAGATGCAGGCTCAGGAAAGACCTGAAAGTGGGAAGTGGTCGCTTCACAGGTACCTCAGAAAGCAAGACAAGGAGGAACAGGGAAGCACTTCAGGGAAAAGTAAAAGCCCAAGAATAAAAATAAAACAGAGGGTCGGGGAGTGAATCACTGGTACAGCCAGATACCGGAAGAGCTACAGGAAGGGAGACCCAGCCCCCTCCAGGGCCCGAGACTGGACGCTTGTCTAACACTCGGAAATGAGCTGTCCCAGGAGACTCACGTGCTGACAGAGCAAGAGACGCTATAAAGGGGCGCCCGGCGGAGAGCAGGAGGGTCGGGAGCCCTGGAGGACTGCTCCGCCCCCTGGTTCGCGGTGCTGGGTTTATGGTGTTGGGTTAGTTTTCCTGGTTGTCTCTGGCCCATCGTTTGGACTCAGGGTCCTTCCCGGTGGCTCACACGTCACTCGGCCGGGATGAATTCCAGAGCAAAGGATTCTGGGAAGTCAGTAGGACAAACCATGGGCGGGTGTCTCCTCCCTCCTTGGGGCCTTTCCCAAATTCTCCCAGCTGGTTTTCCTGGCCACACCTTGTTCCTTATCGGGACATCCTTTTGTGAGACAACTCGTGCCTGTGGTTATCATTGTGCCTGGCCAAGGCGGGTGGTTCTGGTCAATGGTTTCCTAACAGAAGTGGCAAAACAGGGAATTAAAAATAATGGATGAGGGACTTCCCTTGTGGTCCAGTGGCTAAGTCTTGGTGCTCCCAATGTAGGGGGCCCAGGTTCCATCCTTTGTCAGGGAACTAGAGATCCCACATGGAGGAACTGAGACCTGACCCAATCAAAACATTATATAAATTGTTTTAATATAATGAGTGAGGCTTGTGTGCCCGGCAGAAGCCCTTTGATTGGGATTTCACTCTTGTAGATATGCACTGAAAAAAAGTGAATGCTGACATGTAATTAGGGGTACTTCATCAGAACCATTTTCTCTTGAATTTTACATTGTCAAAAAAAAAAAAAACAACAGGAAAAGAATTGCCTGGATCTCAACAAATTACTTTTTTAATGTGTTGTAAGATTGTGAAGGAAAGCATTTACTGATAGAGGCACACAGAACGAGCTGATAATTACTCCTATACTCTTAAACTCAGTTTGGGAGTTCTGTTAACAACAAAACTGAACCTAATGGCTGTTGGGTTAGTAAGGTATAGCAGTGATTTGAAGAACCTCATAATCAAAAATTAGTAGATTAATATATTGTCTCTTTAAATTTACAGGGAAATAAATCTTACTGGAAATCTGTTACTGATTTTGAGATAAGAAATTGTAATTAGAAAGCAACAAAGTGTGCTTCAAGGTAAACAATTATAAGTCTGCTTTTTTTTTTTTTTTGACCATGCCACAAAGGCTTGTGGAATCTTAGTTCCCATTTCCCTGTCTGAGGTGGAACCTGGGCTCTGAGCTGTGAAAGCACTGAGCCCTAAGCACTAGCCCACCAGGGGATTCTCTAGGGCCGCGTTCTTGATGAAACACGAAAAACACAGCTATATTGGGCTTCCCTGGTAGCTCAGCTGGTAAAGAATCCACCTGCAATGCAGGAGACTCTGAGTCAATTCATGGGTCAGGAAGATCCCCTGGGGAATGGATAGGCTACCCACTCCAGTATTCTTGGGTTTCCCTGGTAGCTCAGATGGTAAATAATCTGCGTGTAATGCAGGAGTCCTAGGTTCGATCCCTGGGTTGGGAAGATCCCCTGAAGGAGGGCATGGCAACCCACTCCAGTATTCTTGCTTGGAGAATCCCCATAGACAGAGGAGCCTGGCAGGTTATAGTCCATGGTATCGCAGAGACAGAAACGACTGAAAGACTAAGCATATATATATATATATTTGCATTTGGGTTTCCCTGATGGCTCAGTGGTAAAGACTCCTCCTGCCAAGCAGGAGACACTGGTTTGATTCATGGGTCAGAAAGACCCCCTAAAGAAAGAAATGGCAACCAACTCCAGTATTCTTGCCTGGAAAATCCCATGGATAGAGGAGCCTGGCGAGCTACAGTCCATGAGGTCACAAATAGTTAGACACGACTTAATGACTAAAAAATAGGAACAAATTTACATTTAACCTGGCTCTTGACAATAATTGCACAAAGCATTTGTCTTAAATCTATTTCTCCTAGAAGCAGTCTAAGACAAGGGCTTGGGTACGTTGTAATGTTTCAGTGTGGTGACTGATCTTAGCCATTTGTTCACAATCTCTTCACTTTTTGCTGATGCATGCATGCATGTTCCATTGCTCAGTGGTGTCCAACTCTTTGCAACCCCATGGACTGCAGCACACCAGGCTCCCCTGTCCTTCACTATCCCCTGGTATTTGCTCAAGCTCATGTCCATTGAGTCAGTGATGATATCCAAACATCTCATCTTCTGTCACTCCCTTCTCCTCCTGCCCTCAATCTTTCTCAGTATCAGGGTCTTTTCCAAGGAGTTGGCTGTTCACATAAGGTGGCTAAAGTATTGAAGCTTCAGCATCAGTCCTTCGAACTAATATTTAGGGTTGACTTCCTTTAGGATTGACTGGTTTGTTGTCCAAGGGACTCTCAAGAGTCTTCTCCAACACCACAGTTTGAAAGCATCGATTCTTTGGTGCTCAGCCATCTGTATGGTCCATCTATCACATCCATACATGACTACTGGAAAAACCATAACTTTGACTACACGGATGTTTATCAGCAAAGTGATGTCTCTGCTTTTTAATACACTGTCTAGGTTCATCATAATTTCTGTCCATGGGATTACTCAGACAAGAATACTGGAGTGGGTTGCCATTTTCTCATCCAGAGGATCGTCCCCATCCAGTGATTAAACCTGCGTCTCCTGCACTGGCAAGCAGGTTCTTTACCGCTGAGCCTGCTGGGAAGCCCTTCTCTGGAGACACACGTGTGGTAAATCCCTGGTCACCCCCCACGTATCTCATCTGAAGGAGCACTATGCTAGAGTTATTACAGTCACAGCTCCCTGGGCGTCAAGGTAGACTTCCAAAACTTCACAAACAAGAAATGGTACAGTCTGTGCTCTTTTGTCTGGCTTCTTTCATCCAACACGATGCTTGTTGTTGCCTGTGCGTTTCATCCATGTTGCCTGTATGAATAATCTGCTCCTTGTTATTCCCTGAAGAAAGGAAATTTGTTGATTTCTTATTTTGCTGAGAGACTTTTTAGTTATTTTCTGTTTGGGGCTAATATAAATAATAAATAGTGGCTCTGAACATTTTTAACAAGTCATTTTATGGACATATGTCTACATTTCTTTAGGTAAGGATTTACAAGCCACATTGTTCTGTCATAGGATAAGTCTATCTTTCCAAGAAATAGCCAGCCTTTTAAAGCACTGGCTGTACTATTTTACACAACCAAACACAAAAGGTGAGCATTTGGGTTACAAGACATCTTGACATTAGATAGTCTCCATTGTTGTTTTTTTTAATTTAGCCGTTTGTGTATGTGTAGTGATATCAATGGATTTACTGTGCTTTTCTATATAGAGTTCTATTTTACCACTTCAAGTAAAATGTTTTACAGCCATAAAGAGACAAAGAATGTGGTTTTTCTGGAGTGAGAGGACAGACAGAAAAGTGAGTGAAAGCAGAGGGAAGGACAGACACCCTGTGGAAGAGTTGCCCAGATTACTCTACTTTTCTGGAAACTCCCTGCCCACAGCAGACTGAAAGGGAACGTGCGGTAATGCTGGCTTCTCCTCAGCGAAACCAAAGCCTGTGTTTGCAAGATAAGGCCTTTCTCAGGCCAGTCGTCAGTCGCTAAAAGAAGGAAGCCATAAAAATAGCTTAAAATAGTTCATAAAGAGACAGGCAAATCAGTGATTTCTCAGTGAGAATCACACCTAAATGAACTGGTTGTGAGTTTGAGACACAAGATTGACTAGACATTGTTGTTGTTCTAAGTAGAAAATCTCTGTTGAACCCAAAAGTGGTTGATCTGCACATCACCTATTATGTAACAATATCATCCCCCCTTATTTTTTATTGTAGAGGGTTCTATCTGGAAATAACTGATATTACTAAGAGAAAGTATTTTTAAGGATTCCCTGTCCCCTGTGTAGTGGGTTTTCAAACAATGTACCTCTTGACTTCTTCTAATGCTTCTGAGCTGTGCTATAGACAGAGAGCACATTCACGGATAATCTTTTTTTTCTTCATTATTTTTTTTTTAAATTTATTTTGTGTTAGACTATAGTTAATTTACAATGTTCTGTTAGTTTCAGGTGTATAGCAAATTGATTCAGTTATAAACATACACATATCTATTCTTTTTCAAATTCTTTTCCCATTCATGTTACTACAAAATATTGTGTAGAATTCCCTGTGCTACACAGTAGGTCCTTATTAGTTATCTATTTTATATATAATAGTGAGTATATGTTAACTTCAAACTCCTAATTTATCACTCCCACCCACCTTTCCCCTTTGATAACCATAAATTTGTTTTCTATGTGAGTCTGTTTCTGTTTTGTAAATAAGTTCATTTGTATTATTTTTTCTGAGATTCCACCTCCAATCATATCATATGATTTTTAAAATCTTTTTGGAGTATAGTTGATTTACAATATCGTGTTAGTTTCTGCTACAGAGCAAAGTGATCCAGGTACACATACACACACATCCATTCTTTTTGAGGTTCTTTCCCATATGGGCCATTACAGAGTCCAGAGCAGGGTTCCTGTGCCGCACAACAGGTCCTTCCTAGTTACCTATTCTACATACAGCAGTGCGTATGTGTCAGTCAGTCTACATCTGTCAGTTCATCCCTCCCGCACTCCTCCCCCTGGTAACCACAGTTTGTTTTCTACATCTGTGAGTCTCTTTCTGTTTTATGAGTAAGTTCATTTGTACCACTTTCCTAGATTCCATGTACAAGTGACTTGTTGCTCAGTCACTAAGCCGTGTCTGACTCTTTGCAACCCCATGGACTGCAGCACACCAGGCTTCCCTGTCCTTCACTATCTCCCAGAGTTTTTTCAAACTCATGTCCATTGAGTTGGTGATGCCATCCAACCATCACATCCTCTGTCGTCCCCTTCTCCTCCTGCCCTCAGTCTTTCCCAGCATCAGTGTCTTCCAGCGAGTCGGCTCTTTGCATTAGGTAGCCAAAGTATTGGAGCTTCAGATTCAGCATCAGTCCTTCCAATAAATATTCAGGCTTGATCTCCTTTAGGATTGACTGGTTGGATCTCCTTGCAGTCCAAGGGACTCTCATGAGTCTTCTCCAACACCACAGTTTGAAAGCATCAGTTCTTTGGCACTCAGCTTTCTTTATAGTCCAACTCTCACATCCATAAATGACTATTGGAAAAACCATACCTTTGACTATATGGACCTTTGTCAGCAAACTGATGTCTCTTGTTTGCATCATATGACACAAGTGATATCATGTGATATTTGTCTTTCTCTGTCTGACTTACCTCACTTAGTATAATCATACCCAGGTCCACATTCCTGAATAATCTTAAGTGTCATCTGGCTTTGGCTGATCAGAGGCATTCTAGAGAAGCTTGGACATGCTGACGGTTTTCTTTCCTGAGAAGACACCAGTGTGGATGCGCTTTGTTTTTTGGCCACAGAATTAGGAGATATTGTCACTTTGTGGTGTAAAGAGACAGGTGTAACAGTGGCTTCCTGTAGTCAGGACCTTCTGTAATGTGATGCTTCTGACTCAGGCTAGCTTCCCGGATTGCCTGATTTGGTTCCACCCTGTGACCTGCTGATTCTCTAAGCCATAGTAAGCCTTCCAGTAAACTCCTTTCTGCTTAAAAGCATTTAAAGTAAATTTTGTTCTTCTAGCTCTTCTTATACAAACAGGCCATGTTTACCACTTGAACAGCCGGGGCTCTGGGGAGGGAAACTCCTTAGACCAAATCAATGCCCTCTTCCGCCATAAATAAATAATAGTGCTGAATGCCTACTATAGTGGAGCCTTACATTTAGGAATGTGTATTCACAATCGCTGTCTGTGTCAGTGCTAATTTATTACCTCCATCAGAATAGTCCTTGGCATCTCCACCCAAGGGCCAAGACCCTGCTTCTAAGTCTTTCCACCAATTTATCATCTTCATGGGCATTTTCTTTCAGGGTACCAAGTCCCAATGGATGACATATTGACTGCTTATTCATTTGTAGAAAGCCAGAACACTGAAGAGTTAGATGTACTCTGAATCCTATAAAAATGTCAACTTTTGAGTACTGAAAAGTTTCTCTTGGAGAAGCCATCACTTTTTAACATGTTTTCTGTGGTTAACAGAAATTAGATAAACACCATTTCCTCTTGTCTCAGGCACTAACAGCCCCAAAAGAGATACTTTGAATGAGAACTTCAAAACAGATGGATGATATGGGTTCCAGAACAAAACAAGTATAGCAGCTTGTGATGACTTCTATTCACTAGTTTACTGGATATCTCTTTCAAAGAAGTAGAGAAAGAAAGACGCTAAAAAGGTCAGAAAGGGAGAGACAAACCTATTATTTTTAATACATTATACCTATGTACAAAAACTGTGTTTGGGGGTGATCAAAAAATTGTTCGAGATCACTTACGAGAGGGCCCCCCCGACAGCAGTACAGTGGACCAGTGGTCTAGGGGCTTTCACGGTAAAGGGTGTGGGTTCAGCCCCTGGTTGGGGAAGTTCTGCATGCTGCTAGGGAATCAAAAAAAAATCACTTTTGTGGTTTATAAGAATTTAGCAAGATTGCTGACTTTAAGATCTTATATGATGAAGCAATTCTGTTCCTGTAGAGAGCACAGTATGGAGACAGCTTTTAAATCCCACTCAAATAGTACCATTTCCTATTCATCAAAGAGAAATATGGGAAACACCAAAATTAACACGGGATGATAATGATGTAATCCTGCTGTATGAAGGCCTCTATGTGTGTTGGTATGCAAAAGTAGCCAAGACAATTCTGGAAAGAAAATCTAGAGTGGAAGAGGGAAGACACTCCAGATATCAAAGTACAGGATAAAATTATAGTCATCGGAAGTGTGGTATTGGCACAAGAGTACAAATATGCACCAAATATACACCAAAACAGAAAAGATTCCAGACAGATGAAGCCCTGAAACAGAGATCTCCATGAAGCCAACCGCAAATATGTTCCCTGTTCTATATCAGGGACTATACTGGTGTTGACGGGAAAGTATGCATAGCCTAAAAGTTGGGAATTTCACTTTCTTCAGCAGCCTTGCTAGTCTTCTGAATTTTTAAGACTGATTTCTTAGAGCATCCAGTATAACCCAAACAGATGAAGTGGAACTATAGAAAGGCATACGATGAACTCAGAAATATGAACAAAGACCAAGTCACAGAGGATTTTGTTAGCCAACTGAGGAATCTAGATTTAATTTTAAGTACTGTAGGAAAACACTTGAGATATTTAGGCTTTATATAGATGTGATGTGATTTGGTTTTCAGAATACTTCTTATTGCTCTGTGGAAAATAAAGTGTAGGAATTGAGAAAGGAATAGAGAAATGAGTGGGAGACTGTTTCAATAATTCAGAAAAGAAATGACAGTGTCATAAACAACAGGAAAGAATCAAATCTTTTCAATCCAGTCCATCAAAAGCATAAATATAAATCATCTTTAAGAGGCAAACTTTCTGGAGAAGGAAATGGCAACCCACTCCAGTACTCTTGCCTGGCAAATTCCATGGACGGAGGAGCCTGGTAGGGCTACAGCCCATGGGGTCGCAAAGAGTCGGACACGACTGAGCGACTTCCCCTCCCTACCTTTCCCATCCCAGGTGAACCCACCACACAGGTGGCTCAGGCAGTAAAGAATTTGCCTGCAATTCAGGAGACCCAGGTTCGATCCCTTGATTGGGAAGATCCCCTGGAGAAGGAAATGGCAACCCACTCCAGTCTTCTTGCCTGGAGAATCCCATGGACAAAGGAGCCTGAGGGACTACAGTCCATGGGGTGAAAAAAAAAAAAAAAAAAAAGAGGCAAACTTTCTGCTCATGGCCAAAAATCCAACATAACTAAGTCAAATAGTTTAAAAATTAAGGTATCTGCTCCGTAAATACATTGTTAGAAGTAAAGTTAGACAAAAAGGGAACACTTAAGGTGAGATGTGTCCGCTACCTAGGAGGGGCCAGGGAAAATCTGTGTGAGGGGGTAGAATGACCATTTAGGAACCTTACAAATGTGATGCAATTCTTTCCTAATAAAAGTCTAAATGCCTCTCATTTGAAAAGTTTTTCACTAAAATGTAACCTGGGAAGATGGATCAGAGGAATCTGTCTCTTTGTCATCCTTTCCTGCTCATTCACAGGAGAAAAGAATAGAAAAGCTGAGGACCTGGGGCTGCAGTTGAAATACTTGAAGTCATAGCAAAAAGAGAGAGAAGCTACAGTAATTGAGCCTGCATTTCAGGATCTCAATTCATCAAGAATTTAGTTTTATCAATTGTTACTGCCTAACAGATTCCCCCATTAGGGTTTCATAATACACCACACAAAATTATGAATTATTGCAAAAATTCCCAGAAAAACTACAAAGCCACAGTCATCAAGACAGTATGGTACTGGCACAAAGACAAAAATATAGATCAATGGAACAAAATAGAAAGCCCAGAGATAAATCCACGCACCTATGGACACCTTATCTTTGACAAAGGAGGCAAGAATATACAATGGAGAAAAGACAATCTCTTTTTAACAAGTGCTGCTGGGAAAACTGGGCAACCACTTGTAAAAGAATGAAATTAGAACACTTTCTAACATCATACACAAAAATAAACTCAAAATGGATTAAAGATCTAAATGTAAGACCAGAAACTATAAAACTCCTAGAGGAAAACATTGGCAAAACACTCTCTGACGTAAATCACAGCAGGATCCTCTATGACCCACCTCCTGGAGTAATGGAAATAAAAGCAAAAGTAAACAAATGGGACCTGATTAAACTTAAGAGCTTTTGCACAACAAAGGAAACTATAATCAAGGTGAAAAGACAGCCTTCAGAATGGGAGAAGATAATAACAAATGAAGCAATGGACAAAGAGTTGATCTTAAAAATATACAAGCAACTCCTGCAGCTCAATTCCAGAAAAATAAATGACCCAATCAAAAAATAGGCCAAAGAACTAAACAGACATTTCTCCAAAGAAGACATACAGATGGCTAACAAACACATTAAAAGATGCTCAACATCACTCATTATCAGAGAAATGAAAATCAAAACCACAAGGAGGTACCATTTCATGCCAGTCAGGATGGCTGCTATCCAAAAGTCTACAAGCAATAAATGCTGGAGAGGGTGTGGAGAAAAGGGAACCCTCTTACACTGTTGGTGGGAATGCAAACTAGTACAGCCGCTATGGGAAAACAGTGTGGAGATTTCTTAAAAAACTGGAAATAGAACTGCCATATGACCCAGCAATCCCACTCCTGGGCATACACACCGAGGAAACCAGATCTGAAAGAGACATGTGTACCCCAATGTTCATCGCAGCACTGTTTATAATAGCCAGGACATGGAAGCAACCTAGATGCCCATCAGCAGACGAATGGATAAGGAAGCTATGGTACATATACACAATGGAGTATTACTCAGCCATTAAAAAGAATTCATTTGAATCAATTCTAATGAGGTGGATGAAACTGGAGCCTATTATACAGAGTGAAGTAAGCCAGAAAGTAAAACACCAATACAGTATATTAACGCATATATATGGAATTTAGAAAGATGATAATGATAACCCTGTATGTGAGACAGCAAAAGAAACACAGATGTATAGAATAGTCTTTGGACTCTGTGGGAGACGAAGAGGGTGGGATGATTTGGGAGAATGGCATTGTAACATGTATATTGTCATATGTGAAACGAATCGCCAGTCCAGGTTCAATGAATGGGACAGGGTGCTCAGGCCTGGTGCCCTGGGATGACCCAGAGGGAAGGGATGGGGAGGGAGGTGGGAGGGGGTTTCAGGATGGGGAACACATGTACACCCGTGGCAGATTCATGTCAATGTATGGCAAAACCAATACAATATTGTAAAGCAATTAGCCTCCAATTAAAATAGATAAATTCATATTTTAAAAAAAATAAAGAAAGGTTATGAAAAAACAAGAAAGAAGTGAGAGAAAAAAAAATTCCCGGAAAAAACAAAGAATTAGGGATTTTACATTCAGCATTGAGTGGAATACCTGCATAGGTTCAAATATGAAGTTGTCTTCTATGAAATTCTGCATCTTTTCTAATGCACTATTAAAAACACACACATAAACTTAAAAGTTAAAATTTTCTAAATGTTATGTCAAATCTATCTAAAGATTGTTCATTTCATAGCAGAAGAATGTCAATGAAAGATTACTATGTAGTGTAGAAGAATAATTCTTCAGAATGGTAGACTGAGGTAGCATCCTTAATTTATTTCCAAATCATTTTTTTTAAAAAATGCCTTGGGTAAATTTAAAAAAAAAAAAAAAGAATTTTACATGCCTAAGATATTCCTCAGCATCCAGAGTACCCACACAAAGCCACGTGCCCCTTGAAACCCACCAAAATGAAGAGGACTTCTAAATTATGTGACACAGGAGAGCCCTGTCCTGGGCCATCTCACAGAGGGGTCAGGTAGGACCAGGGCAGTGTAGACCCTCCTCGGGAGCAGAGCCAAGGTTCAGCCAGATTCTGTGACCTATGATGCCCCTCTGCCAGCTCAGTAAGTTGGACGCACTCTGAACCTTTCACTCATTTGATGATTATAGTTTTGTTTTGGTTATGCTATCATTTCCTCCTGTATTAATGAGGGGTGAACTTATCATTTCACCACAATTTTTGGACCACTAAGCCATACCCATGGTAGAAAAAGAAATTTACATCATCAGAAGTCCTAGATTTGGAGGTCAATGTGATCTAGTATTTCTCCCTTTAGAATAGGAGAGTGAAGCATTGGTTGTATACAGCCTACATAAATTCTACATAGAGGAAACCTGAATTTTTTTTCAAACAGAAAAGCAGAGACAGAGAAACTTCAGGTATCAAAGTTTTGCATAATGGATGATGGTGGTGACAATGTTGATTATCCATCCAGTCTTACTCTTTTCCACCCTTGTTTTGGGAAAGGAAAAAAGTCCCCATCTATGACAGAGAATTGTGTTCAAACCCAAACCCTGGTCAATCAGAGTCCCTCATACCTACGGATAAAGTGACTGTCCAAGTGAAAGCTGGGAGTGTCACTCAATCAGACTTCATCTAGATTATTAATTTGAACTCAACATAATGGTCTTTTGTCATTTGGGTGATGGGCTGAGAATTTGAAATGGCCATATTACTAGCCATGTGGAAAATGCTTGATTCCCAAAGGAGAAAATAAGAGACAGAAACAGGGACGAGCAGAACTCAAGAGACATACACAGAGCATGAGCCAGAGAAAGCCGGAAACCTGTATCCCAAAAGAGGAGTGGAGACAGAGAGAAGCAGTGAGATGAACAATATCAAGAGAGAATGTACACAGAGAGATAACGGACAGAGAGAATGACAGAAAGAGCAGCAGTGACAGGCACGTGAGCCAGTAAATGGAGGCGTGAAGAGGTGGACAGGAGACACTCTGAGAGGCAGGCTCAGTAAGTGCAGAAATGCACGGGAGAGGCATAGAGGGAGAAGAGGTGGCAAAATACAGAGAAAGAGAAGCACTCACAAGCTGAACATGGATATAGAAAGAAAAGCACAGTCAGAGACAGAAAGACAGGAAAACCAATGAAGAGCTTAACAGAGAAAGGGTCCTTCAGACAGAGACAACAAAAGAGAAAGGGAGAGAGAGACAAAAAGAAGAAAACAGAGATATAGATGGAGAGAGATACAGAGAGAAGTACATTGAGAAGAGAGACTGAGGCAGGAGGGGAGAAGGCCCAGAGAAGGCGCTAAGAGAGAGAAGAGAAGGTCTCACTGACATCCTGGGATCTAGGCATTTTTCTGAAGTCAAATCTGAACACAAACTTTCCAATTACGTGAAACCCCCAAATGAATGTTTTCCTTTAGGCTGATTTTAGGAAAGTTTTCATCATATGCACTGGAAAAAATACTTGCTAATAAAAGCTTCCACTGTTAATTATACATTCCGGTAGTTTGGATTCAATGAGCAATAATTTTATTGATATTTTGCCCCAGTGAGACAGGGCATTTGACAGAAGATATTTGTGCTATCCATTTCATTCATCACATCAGGCATTGGGTCCATGAAGGGACCAAATCATTTCACTTGCACAAATATATAAAAACTCATCAGACTGTAGTAGAAGCCAGAAAAGTTTGCTGCACACAGTCCCAGCTTCCAGGACCCACAGACAATGGACAATTGAATTTACTTCACACCTCACTTCATGTTGTTACATGATACCTGAATTAGACCAAGGATGGGGACCCAAGACCTTCTAGTGGCCTTGCCTGGATCTGACCTTCTTTGGGACATAACTGAACTTGAGAATCTGACCTTTTCTTTGTTAGTGTTTCCCCAGGACCACCACCATCACACTCAATAAGAATTAGGAACACAAGGGATTCACAAATCTATTTAATTTTGAAAACTATTTAATGGAAACATATAAGAGTTTGACACTGAATTCACGGGCAGTCTTCAAAAGAGAACGAGATCAGAAATGCCTGTTGAGGGCATTTATGGTTCAAACAGACTCAGCAAGCGGCTCAGAGAGCCAACGAGGAAAGCTGAGTCATGGGCAGAAATTCAGGAAAAAATCGAAACAAAAAGAGGATGTGACAGCTGCTTCTGGGTCACCGGGAGTCAGTCCTGATGGATGATGCGGGCAGAGCTGGCTTGTTCACACGTCCTGAGAGAAGGGAGGCAGGAACCACGGAGAGGAATAGCAGGACAAGATCAGGAAAGAGTTATGACAGATCCCAGGAAGAAGAACGCTGGGGTCAGTGCAGGAACCCTGGAGGAGAGACGCAGGACTCATAAGTCACACCCACCCCTGAAGCAGATTCAGCTCTACTCGCTCTGGGTCCCTTGGGGACACTGAGATTATTCTCGTCTAACACCTGCTCTTCACTACGTCTCCTGGAACTAAGGAAGGACCATACTCCACGAAAGTGAACACACATCTTCAGCTTGAAGGGCCGCGTGGCCAGCTTCCGGGCACAGGTCATGGACTAATCGGATGGGTGAGAACTGTGGGTCCCGTCCTTTCTCCTATCGGCAAGTTCAGGAGTACTTCCTGTCACGGTGGAGTCTGGGGCATCATTCAGACACTCCTGAATGGCTGATAGCAAAGGCTGGGTCCTCTTCTAGAGAAACCACCTCTGAGGTTTCCTGCAGAGACTGCATAGAAGGTTCCAGACTTTTCCCTGACCCCAACTCACATGAGTGAATGTGGTGTGAACCAAGAACGGAATAACAGAGGCAGGTGAGAGAGTCCAGACCAGCCCACTCCCCAGCTCTGTCTGTCTTGTGAGTGTCATTGTTCCAGACCAGAAGGAGAGGGGTCTTACCTGTGAATGGAGCCTCAGGATCGGCTGGCATCAGAAGAATGAAAAGGAAGGGAAACAAAAACTCATTCACCTGTGAAGTGAGAAAATAGCATCTCTCTTTATCTCAGCCTCCAAAAGGAAAGGAAGGGGCAGTTCCAGAACGTTCTTTTCTCTTCTCCCACCCACATACAATAAAGATTCAACTGCCACAAAAGAAGATCACCCCAACGTCACTGAGACAGTCGCTAGAGAAGGATCAACAGAGGCTTTTCAGCCCAGCACCTGCCTTCCCCTTTTTCTCCCAACGTGCCTTACCTCTCTTATCCCAAAAGTGGACAAAAAGGCCCACACCAAGGAAGATCAGCCCCAGCACAAAACCTCCAATTCCGCTCTGCATCTTGCTCTGGGCAGATTCAGACTGTGCCCCTGGAAGTCAAAGCCCTCACATCAGCGTCCCCACGGCCCACAGCATCCTTGTCTGGAAGCCTGGAGTCTAGTCGCATGTATGAGAGACAGAGGGGCTCAGAAACCAGACAGAAGAGGGGAGGGCAGGCAAAGATCCCGGGGGGCTCTGATGGATGAAGGGGGCAGGATGGTGGCCCCAAGGAGGCATGTCCATCTGTTTGTCCGGCCTCCACGGATCACCTTCAGATACCAGCCTCTACGTCAAAGCCCAGAGCCTGAGCACTTCAGAAGGCACATTACTCAGGCTGAACTGCAGCCTGGAGGAGAGGGGAGAGGGGTCGGTCGTATGAAGGGACCACCATCACATCTTGGGGGGGAAATGAGATAAGGACTCAACAGATGCCTTTCAACTTGAGATGCTGGGATCTAGTCCTCGGTCACCTCCAGCCCAGAATCTGTGTCAGGGAGTTACGTAGGACACGAGGGATGAAGACAGACCCCACCCCACCAGACGCAGCACACTCCCTGAACTTTTCCTTTCCTGTCGAGTCCATAGGGTCAATGAAGCGGCCCTTACGCCATTCTACTGTGACGGGGCTCTGGAGGCTGGGGTGGTCCACGCGGCACACGTAGACGTCTCCAAGCTGAGGTATTGTCTCTAGCATCACGTGAATCTGGTAGGTCCAATCCCCATTCTGAGTAAGAGGTGTGAACCCAACTCCCGCTGTCTCCTCCTGTTGATTCCGGAACCATTTGACTTTAACTTGGCGAGGATAGAAATTTGTCACTGAACAGACCAGCAGATTATGGTGGTTCGGGGCTTCTGTACTGGCTGGAGAGACAGTCACTGTAGGCTCCACTAGGAGGAAAAGAGACAAAATTAGAGAATGAGGCAGCAAAGAAATTCTTACCAGGGGCTGCAGTCTGTCCTCAGAAACTAAAGTAGACCAGATAACAGGTATTACCGCCACCTCTAACCAGAGGCAATTACTATTCTAATTTATAACACCATAGATTAATCTTACACGTTTGTAATTTTCATGTAAATGGAATGTTACCATATGTGCTATTTTGTTTCTGGCTTCTGTATCTCAACATAATCTCTCTGAGATGCATTCATGTAATGGTTTCCTGTTCCTTTCATTGCTGTATAGTATTCTGTTGTATGGTTATAACTCAGTTCATTTGTCCATTTGCTTGTTTCTCTTTTTAACATTTTATTTGTGTATTTGGCTGCATTGAGTCTTAGCTGTGGCAGGAGAGTCTTCATTACAGCACGGATATTTTGTTGTGGCACATGGGCTTACTTGCTACACAGCATGTGGAATCTTAGTTCTCTGGCCAAGAACCCCACTACCCCTGCATTGGAAGGCGTGGATAACTGGACCACTGGACCACTAGGCAAGTCCCTGTTTATTTCTTTTTATTGCTGAGTAGTAGTCTATTATATAGTTATGCCTCAATTTGTTTCTTGATGAAAAGTTGGGTTGTTTTCAGGCTTGGTTATAAATAATGCTCTCTTAACATGCTTGCATGCACACACACACACACACACACACACACAAAGATAACAAACATTTGTCATCTATTAGAATTCCAGCTCTGGGTTTATTTAGTTTATATGTTAGCCTACTTTGTAGTAGAAGAAGACCTTTATTTAGCAATCACTGGTTTCTTGAACAAGATCATTTATGTGAAAGCTCTTTGTAACACAGACTGGATAATTTTTTGCTGAAGTATGGTTGATTTTACTGATGTATAGTTGATTTTTTTATTGAAGTACAGTTGATTTTTTGGAGAAGGAAGTGGCAACCACTTCCAGTATTTTTGCCAATACTCCAACTCCAGTATTTTTGCCTGGAGATTTCCATGGACAGAGGAGCCTGGCAGGCTACAGTCCATGGGGTCACAAGAGTCAGACACAATTTAGCAACTAAACCACCACATAGTTGATTTACAGTGTGTTCATTTCTGCTGTGCAGCTAAGTGACCCAATTATATATGTATATACATATATATTCTTTTTCATATTCTTTTCCATTATGGTTTATCACAGGATATTGAACATACTTCCCTGTGCTCTACAGAAGGACTTTGTTGTTTATCCATCCGATATATAATAGCTTGCATCTACTAATAGACGGGGTAACTTTTAAACTATATATACACACCCATATATGTGCATGTGTACATATATGCCAAGTGTGCTGGGCACACAGTTGGAGGACCAAAGCCAGCTCCACCAAGCTGCCCCAGTGAAGCTGACAGAAGCACTGCTCTTGAGGTTGGGACTAAAAGGATGAGAGATTTCAACAGAAAAAGAAAGGGAAGAGAGCATTTCAAGGAGGAAGAATTGCTTCTGCAAGGGTAAGGATGAAGGAAGTACAGAAGAGTCAGATGTTGTAGGAAGGTGTGGAGTCTAGGAGATGACAGGGACTCAGAAGCCCCAGCAGATACGGCCAGGGCTCGGGACATTCGAAGGACTGGAGTTGCCAGTCACTGTTCTCAATGCATCTCACATCTCCTGCATCGGCAGGTTCTTTACCACTAGCGCCACCAAGGAAGCCCCCAGTGATCTTCACACCCTCCCAGCTCTGCCCTGCCAGATCTTCCAACATTTTTTCCGCTTAGAGATTGACACCCCTCCTGGTCCCCCTAAGATGCTGGGAAACCACAAAAGATCACTTTCCTGCGTCCTTCCCCACGAGGCTCTGTGTGAAGGCATCTCGGCCCATCCTAAACCCACCTCTCCGCTGGACGGTGAAGCTGGCCGTCTCCTTGTAGTTGTGTCTACACAGCGTCTCCACATAGGCCCGAAACTCTGCCAGGAGGTCCTTCTGGGTGTTCCAGGTCTCAGCACACACCCGGCCCAGCTCTGTAACAGCCACAAACTTGCCCAGGTCACTGTCAAAGTGCAGGATTTCTTCCTTGTTATAGATCTGTCTGGCCACAAGCCTCACACGCTCCGTCCCATTGGTGAAGTAGCACATGCCTTTAAACTGGTACACGAAATTCTCTGTGGGAGAGCCCATCAGGTGAGATTTAGTTCAGCCTTGCATCCCAACCAA
This sequence comes from Cervus canadensis, assembly GCF_019320065.1. Taxonomy (NCBI): domain Eukaryota; kingdom Metazoa; phylum Chordata; class Mammalia; order Artiodactyla; family Cervidae; genus Cervus; species Cervus canadensis. The sequence goes on from NC_057413.1 coordinate 38,703,847, forward strand.
CCAACCACTTGTCTTAGGGAGGCATGGACGACAGAAGGAAAATACCAAAGGATTAAATAAAATCTGCTCTCAACCCTTAGAGTTGTATCCCCGGGAAAAATTTAGATGAAGCTAGACCATTCTTCACACCCTGTACAAACTAAACCTGGATGAATTAAAGCTCTGAGTATGAAATGCAATCCTACTATTACATTAGAGATGAAATCTGAGAACATCTTCATGACTCTGGAAGTATAAAGGATTTCTTAAGCAAATCATGAAAATGACAAGCCATAAAGGAGAAATGATTGATCAACTTCATTAGGATAACAGCTTACGCTCATCAAGATATCATAAGAGAATAAAAAGACAAGCCAGGAAGTACCAACAAATATTGGCAAAGCAGGTGGTGACCATGTGCTTGGTTTGGAGTATTTTTTTATTTCTAAAAATAAATAAGACAGATACTATAATAGAAAAAAAAGGGGAGAAATGTCAAAATAGGTACTACAAAAAAGACTAAACACAAGTAGACAATAAACATAGGCAGAGTTGCCCATCCTCATTAAAATCAAAGAAATTCAAGTTTAAAATACAGTGAAATATAGACACAGAGAACAGGCTTGTGGGAGGGGATGAATGGAGTGGGAGTTTGGGATGAGCAGATGCAAACTCTTAGATAAGAATGGACAGACAGTAAGTTCCTACTGTACTGCTCAGGGAACTGCATTCAATATCCTGTGATAAACCACAGTGGAACAGAGTAATTTTTTAAAAGAATGTATGTAAGTGCATAACTAAATCATTTTGCTATACAGCAGAAATTAAGACAACATTGTAAATCAACTATACTTCAAAAGAAAAATACAGTGAAATACCACTCTATATCCACCAGATAAGAAAACATAACATCTAAAATATCAAAGGTGCCAAGAACTGGGTTCTTCTTATAGGAAGCAATCAATTTGAATAATTCTTGGATATTCTGTTGTAAAGATACATATTCCATTTTGAACCTCCAATTCCATTCTAAATATATTGTCGAAGAAAAAGCAGGCTCATGTGCTTCAGGATACATAGGGGGAAAAGTGGAAGCAATCCAAAAGTGCACATCAAAATGGGCCAGTACATGAAGGCTTAGACCAGGTTGTTGGCAGTGGAGGGTGTGACAAGTGTCTGGACAGGGCCACATTTTGGAGGTAGAGCTAGCAGATTGGGCTTGGGATCCTACAGTGAAGAAAGACTCAAGAATGTCTCCCAGCCTCAGGGCCAGAACGTCTGGGTGGGATGGTGGTGGTATTTACAAAGGAGAAAATCTGGGAAAGAAAGAAGTTTAGTGGAGAAAGTCCACAGTCCATTTGTCCTTGTTAAGCTTGCGTGTCCTATGAGACAGCAAGCAGAGATAAACTTGTCAGTTAACATATATATTTGCCATTGCACTGAGAAAAATCTGGACGGTTATCACCTAACTGATAAAGGGATTCTCCCCAGGAAGTGGAATTGGGGGTGGGGTAAGGGGAGACGAAGGGGAAAGAAGTTACTTCTACTTTTGACTTCATTTAGGACAGAGATGGTATGGACCTAACAGAAGCAGAAGATATTAAGAAGAGGTGGCAAGAATACACAGAAGAACTGTACAAAAAAGATCTTCATGACCCAGATAATCACGATGGTGTGATCACTCACCTAGAGCCAGACATCCTGGAATGTGAAGTCAAGTGGGCCTTAGAAAGCATCACTACGAACAAAGCTAGCGGAGGTGATGGAATTGCAGTTGAGCTATTTCAAATTCTGAAAGATGATACTATGAAAGTGCTGCACTCAATATGCCAGCAAATTTGGAAAACTCAGCAGTGGCCACAGGACTGGAAAAGGTCCGTTTTCATTCCAATCTCTAAGAAAGGCAATCACAAAGAATGCTCAAACTACTGCACAATTGCACTCATCTCACACGCTAGTAAAGTAATGCTCAAAATTCTCCAAGCCAGGCTTCAGCAATACATGAACCGTGAACTTCCAGATATTCAAGCTGGTTTTAGAAAAGGCAGAGGAACCAGAGATCAAATTGCCAACATCCACTGGATCATCGAAAAAGCAAGAGAGTTCCAGAAAAGCATCTATTTCTGCTTTATTGACTATGCCAAAGGCTTTCACTGTGTGGATCACAATAAACTCTGGAAAATTCTGAAAGAGATGGGATTACCAGACCACCTGACCTGCCTCTTGAGAAACCTATATGCAGGTCAGGAAGCAACAGTTAGAACTGGACATGGAACAACAGACTGGTTCCAGATAGGAAAAGGAGTACATCGAGGCTGTATATTGTCACCCTGCTTATTTAACTTATATGCAGAGTGCATCATGAGAAACGCTGGACTGGAAGAAGCATAAGCTGGAATCAAGATTGCCGGGAGAAATATCAATAACCTCAGATATGTAGATGACACCACCCTCATGGCAGAAAGTGAAGAAGAACTAAAAAGCCTCTTGATGAAAGTGAAAGAGGAGAGTGAAAAGTTGGCTTAAAGCTCAACATTCACCAAACTAAGATCATGGCATCTGGTCCCATCACCTCATGGGAAATAGGTGGGGAGACAGTGGAAACAGTGTCAGACTTTATTTTGGGGGGCTCCAAAATCACTGCAGATGGTGATTGCGGCCATGAAATTAAAAGACGCTTACTCCTTGGAAGGAAAGTTATGACCAACCTAGATAACATATTAAAAAGCAGAGACATTACTTTGCCAACAAAGATCTGTCTAGTCAAGGCTATGGTTTTTCCAGTGGTCATGTATGGATGTGAGAGTTGGACTGTGAAGAAAGCTGAACGCCAAAAAATTGATGCTTTTGAACTGTGGTGTTGGAGAAGACTCTTGAGAGTCCCTTGGACTGCAAGGAGATCCAACCAGTCCATCCTAAAGGCGATCAGTCCTGGGTGTTCATTGGAAGGACTGATGCTGAAGCTGAAACTCCAATACTTTGGCCACCTCATGCGAACAGTTGACTCATTGGAAAAGGGAGGGATTGGGGGCAGGAGAAGAAGGGGATGACAGAGGATGAGATGGCTGGATGGCATCACCGACTCAATGGACATGAGTCTGAGTAAACTCCGGGAGTTGGTGATGGACAGGGAGGCCTGGCATGCTGCGATTCATGGGGTCACAAAGAGTCGGACACGACTGAGCGACTGAACTGAACTGAACTGAATATTAATAAGGTTTGAAATTGTTACAATGAATGTGTGCTAACTTTGAAGTTCAAATAAAAGAAAAAAAAGAATGGGTAAGTACATTGTGGCACACTCATAACATGGAATCTTCTACACAACGATGAAAATGGATTGATGATCGTTACATGAAAGATCTATGACAGATTTCAAACATTATTTTGAGCAGAAGTGAGACAATACATTCATAGAACAGATGCGACTAGAGCTTATCATACTAAGTGAAGTGAGTCCGAAAGAGAAAGACAAATATCATATGATATCCCTTAAATGTGAAATCTAAAATATGGCACAAACAAACCTATCTCCAAAACAGAAACAGAATCACGGACATGGAGAACAGGTTTGTGGTTTCTAGCAGCTTACGGGGAAGGAGAGGAATGGACTGGGAGTTTGGGGATGTAAACTACTACATTTAGAATGGATAAACAGGGTCCTACTGTAGAGCACACGGAACTCTATTCAATATCCTGTGATAAACCATAATGGAAAAGAACAAAAAAAGAATGTGTATAAATGTGACTCAGCAAATGAGTCACTTTGCTGTACAGAGGAAATCGGCACAATGCTGTAAGCCAACTATTCTTCAATAAAAAACAGTTTGGTAACAAAATAAATGTGCAGAACATTTAAAGAGGGAAATGACTACTCTATGTTGTTTAAGGATATGTTCATATATGTCCAAACCGTGAAGAAAAGCAGTAATATTAAGATTATAAGAGTCATAATAGAGCTGACTTCTGGAAATTAGAAGTGGGTGTGATTAGGAAGACGGACATGGGGTCTTTTGGGGTGCTGGGCACAGTCATTTCAGATCTGGTTATTGGTTTTTTGGATATTTCTGTATCACTTTTATTAAACTTTCCATATACGTTTTGCATAATGCCTGTGTTATACAAATAATGTTGTATTCCAAAATAACCGATGTTTAAAAATAAACGGCGGCTAATAACACCTACCCTAGAGTCATCTGTGTGCATGAGCTTGTGTTTTGGAAAGATGTGTATAAGGTATTACTACAGGATTTGGAAATTTGTGCATGCACAGTAAATATCAATTCTCTTCTTTTTTCAGTAGTCTCACAGCCCTATTCCGCAGCGATATGGATTCAGGGTTGTGCATAAACTCAGAATTAGTGGCAATTGTTGCCTGGACCCATCCCATTTCTCCTCTCAGACCTGACAAAGGGCCTGCGGATCTGCAGCTCACGCTCTAGGAGCTCATCCTCCTCAGAGAGTGAAGCTGTGGAGACTAAAGCTGTCTTGAATTTCTCCAACCTTCAGTCCAAGCGGACATAAACACCCCCTCGCCCCAAAGAGTGCCTAGGACAATAAATCCTTGCCATTGACTCTCTAAGCAGTCTTAATGCTTCCCATTTTGCCTGGCCTCTGGTGTGGAAATGGACTTTCTCTTTTTCTGCCGGAACTCTGCGATCCCAAAGTCTTTTCCCCGAGAGACACTAGCCTTCCCTCCAAATGCAGAGGTGGAAAAAAAGGAATCTAGCAACATTCTCTTTTCTGAAGAGGAAAAACCTGGACCATGATAGAAGCCCTTCTAAATTCTCCCTGTGATTTGGCCAGAGTGCGCTGCATCCAACCCTAAACCAAAGAGACGTCGGAGGTTAATTCCCAGATTGGAGAGCTCTGAAAAGCAGCCGTCGGGCACTTACTCGGAGCATCTCTGCAGTGAGCCCTAGGGATCCTCAGCGCCAGGAACACAGCCATCGCCACTCCAGCCACAGTCCCGGGGTTCCTGGGGACGGTCACCCTCATCTTTGCAGCCTTGAAACAGGAACGGTGGAAGAGAAGCTCTGGCAGTCACAGCAGCTGCCACCAATGGACCCGACGCTTCACTGTGCAGAGCAGGAAAATGAGGAAACCTGTGAACTTTAGGATTGGACAGTACCTAGGGGAAAGGCCAATCAATCCGATGACTTGGGATCTCATTTGTCTCTGGGTAAACACCTTCAAAGAAAGTTCTCCATTCAAAAAGTACCCATGGACCGTTGATAGGCACCCATCACTAGGTCATCACCAAAACCTACTGAACTGGATCGCTGATAACGTGTTTGGAGAGTTCAGGAACCAGAAAAGGAAAGTGAATTGGCGTATTTCTCCTTGGGATATTTTTCAGTTTTTCTGGTTCTCATATTCAGGGTTTGACTGTACGGAGGTAGAAAGAAATGAAATGATATTCCTTGGGAAAGAAGATAATTGTCCAAAAGCTGTTCACTACCTTCCTTGACTTATGAGACACCATGAGATATGATGTAAAACAATAGATTTTGAGGAAAATGTACTTGTGTCAGAAGGAACTGATGAACTCTGTAACCACATAGCTCAGGGAAATTCTACTCGATGCTCTGTGGTGATCTAAATATAAATTAAATTACATTTTTAAAAACCAAAAAGGAGACAAACTATCTAATAAGGACTTGCAAGTGAATTATGACATAATTTCATACAAGAAGCATTGTGCCACCACTGGAAATTATAATGTAGAGTTATTTGACTTGCTGTAGAGTAAAAGAAATCGTTTTACAAAAAATACTCTGTGGCCTTCAACAAATTACATAATCTCTAGTGGAGATTTTTTTTGAAGTAGTATTGGTTGATAGCATTATGTAAGTTCTCGCCTAAACCCCACCCACAGACCCAGCACCACTCACCGCACAGCCCACTGAGGAGGCAGAGACACCCGAACGCTGCGTGTCCTTGGGGACCTGTATGGTCCCCTCTACACTGGAGGCAGAGTCTCGCTTACTGCACCACCAGGGACATCCCCAGCCTTTGTTCATACACTTTTTGATGATGGCCACACTGATCAGTGTGAGGCGATACTTCATTGTAGTCTTGATTTGCAATTCTCTAATAATTAATGATGCTGAGCATCTTGTCATGTGCTTTTTGGCCATCCTTATGTCCTCTTTGGAGCAAGAAAATATTTTTATTCTGGGTGAAGTCCTTGTAATGATCCTGTTGGGCAACAAGTATAGACAGAGGGGCTTTCCTGATGATTCAGATAAAGAATCTGCCTACCATTCGGGAGACCCAGGTCAGGAAGATCCCCTGGAGGAGGGATTGGCTACCCACTCCAGTGCTCTTGTCTGGCGAGTTCCATGGACAGAGGAGCCTGGTGGGCCACAGTCCATGGGGTTGCAAAGAGTCGGACACGACTGAGCGACTAACACACTTTCATAGACAGATGTAGACCTGGAAATAAAGACTGAGAAGGAAAAGCAGTGGATCTGGACTGGAGGACTGGAGAACAGTCAACAGAGATTTCTCTGGTGAGCACATCTGTGAAAGGCCAGTTCTCTCGGTTTCGGAAGTTTGTTGAGGACAAACACTAACTTCTTTTGCCAGCATCTCAGAATCTTTGCTCTATGGATAGACTTCAGTGTCAACATCAGAATCTTCTCCTATCAGAGAACCCAATTTCTTATTTTGTATCTAATCTGGAAACCAAGAATTATGATGAAATTGTTCTGTGATTTTATTTATGCCAACCTCAGCAATCTTAAATATTCTCCAATGCACTATCTCCTTTATTGGTGATTTAGTCATTAAGTCATGATCTCCTTCATTAGCAACTAATTAATCAATTTTTGATTAATTTTTTGAATCAATATTTTTTGCACATTTCTCACCATCTTTGGGCAACCAGTTGCATTAATTTTCTAGTGACATCTAAAGAACTCTTCTGTCATACATTCTCTCTTTCAAATTGTAAAGTGAAAGTAAAATGGGGTATTCTCTTTTTCACTTTGCAGAAACTAATGAAGAAACTGAATTAGTATATGTGTGATGTTTCCAAATTTGTAAAAATTGATATATGCCCTAGAGGCCAGTTGTTATGAATAGCAATGGACAGGCTATGTACTAGATAACTGCATGTGTTACTTCTACTAGAATAGATATGGTTTCTATTTTTTATATGACTATCAAAAAGAGAAATGTGTTTCTTTTTCTAATCTCGTCTGTGTGCCTGAATTTTTTGACTTCCTACTTTCACTGAATCAACATTTATTGAGTTGCTCTGTTCTAGGCACTGGGAATCCATCAGTGGTGGGGAAGAAGAAAGAATTCCTAGTCTCCTGAAGCTCAGTTCTAGCAGGACTGCGTGCATTATACTCTGAAAAATGCGTGGATTGAACTAGGTCATCTCTACTGTCTCTTCTAGGCCTTAGAGCCTGTGATGAGGTGACATCTCGTGGTGACTGGGGAGCTGGTCAGTGCCCTGAGGCCACAGAACAGTCAGTTTGCCAAATGGACTTGCTTTTGTTGACTCAAGTTATAATAAATCAGATTTGGGTTTGTATCTACATGATCCTTTTATAGAATATTAAATTCAATGTGTCTTTCATCAAGATCTGTATCGATAGAGCTGCAGACTTCCTCTGTAAGGTCGGTGACAGCAATAACTAAGAACAGAGGCCTAAGGAGGGAAGGACGGATACAGGCAGTGAGGGGACAGAAGCACAGGGCTTCTCTGGCTGGACTGGAAAGCGCCTCATCACCTCTGCTCCCTCCCCTGAGTTTCCATGTCCCCCATTGCTTCGTTCAGAGCCTTGCAGACCGAGGTAATATGAGAAAAAGGAGATGTGGAGGCTAGTGTGGAAATCCCCTTAGAAAATGTCAGATTTCCATGGGGATTCCCTCCAAGAACTTGGAGAGTTCAGTTCAGTTCGGTCACTCAGTTGTGTCTGACTCTTTGTGACCCCATGGACTGCAGCACATCAGGCCTCCCTGTCCATCACCAACTGCCAGAGCTTGCTCAAACTCATGTCCATCGAGTTGGTGATGCCATCCAAACATCTCATCCTCTGTCATCCCCTTCTCCTCCTGCCTTTAATCTTTCCCAGCATCAGGGTCTTTTCCAATGAGTCAGTTCTTCATATCAGGTGGCCAAAGTATTGGAGCTTCAGCTTCAGCATCAGTCCTTCCAATGAATATGTAAGACTGATTTCCTTTAGGATGGACTGGTTGGATCTCCTTGCAGTCCAAAGGACTCTCAAGAGTCTTCTCCAACACCACAGTTCAAAAGCATCAATTCTTCAGTGCTCAGCTTTCTTTATAGTCCAACTCTCACATCCATACATGACTACTGGAAAAACCACAGCCTTGACTAGACAGACCTTTGTTGACAAAGTAATGGCTCTGCTTTTTAATATACTGTCTAGGTTGGCCATAACTTTTCTTCCAAGGAGCAAGTGTCTTTTAATTTCTTGGCTGCAGTCACCATCTGCAGTGATTTTGGAGCCCCAAAAAATAAAGTCAGCCACTGTTTCCACTGTTTCCCCATCTATCTGCCATGAAGTGATGGGACCGGATGCCATGATCTTAGTTTTCTGAATGTTGAGCTTTAAGCCAACTTTTTCACTCTCCTCTTTCACTTTCATCAAGAGGCTTTTTAGTTCTTCTGCTATTTTCTGCCATCTGCATATCTGAGGTTGTTGATATTTCTCTTGGTAATCTTGATTCCAGTTTGTGCTTCATTCAGCCCAGCGTTTCTCATGATGTACTCTGCATATAAGTTAAATAAGCAGGGTGACAATATACAGCCTCGATGTACTCCTTTTCCTATCTGGAACTAGTCTGCTGTTCCATGTCCAGTTCTAACTGTTGCTTCCTGACCTGCATACAGGTTTCTCAAGAAGCAGGTCAGGTGGTCTGGTATTCCCATCTCTTTCAGAATTTTCCACAGTTTATTGTGATCCACACAGACAAAGCCTTTGGCATAGTCAATAAAGCAGAAGTAGATGTTTTTCTGGAACTCTGTTGCTTTTTCGATGATCCAGTGGATGTTGGCAATTTGATCTCTGGTTCCTCTGCCTTTTCTCAATCCAGCTTGAACATCTGGAAGTTCACGGTTCATGTACTGTTGAAGCCTGTCTTGGAGAATTTTGAGCATTACTTTACTAACGTGTGAGGTGAGTGCAATTGTGTGGTAGTTTGAGCATTCCTTGGCACTGCCTTTCCTTGGGATTGGAATGAAAACTGACCTTTTCCAGTCCTGTGGTCACTGCTGAGTTTTCCAAATTTGTTGGCATATTGAGTGCAGCACTTTCACACCATCATCTTTTGGATTTGAAATAGCGCAACTCGAATTCCATCGCCTCCACTAGCTTTGTTCATAGTGATGCTTCCTAAGGCCCACTTGATTTCTTGTTGCAGAATATCTGGCTCTAGGTTAGTGATCACACCATCATGATTATCTGGGTCATGAAGATCTTTTTTGTATAGTTCTTCTGTATATTCTTGCCACCTCCTCTTAATATCTTTTGCTTCTGTTAGGTTCATACCATTTCTGTCCTTTATTGCCCATCTTTGCATAAAATGTTCCCTTGGTATCTCTAATTTCCTTGAAAAGACCTCTAGTCTTTCCCATTCTCCTCTATTTCTTTGCATTGATCACTGAGGAAGGCTTTCTTCTTGCTTTCTCTCCTTGCTCTTCTTTGGAACTCTGCATTCAGATGGGTATATCTTTCCTTTTCTCCTTCGCCTTTCTCTTCTCTTCTATTCACAGCTATTTGTAAGGCCTCCTCAGACCACCATTTTACCTTTTTGAATTTCTTGAACTTGGAGAAAACCAACTTAAAGTCCGCCGCGATCGCCATCTGGCTGTAGAAGTACCACATCACATTTCAGAGCAGCGACCCATGGTTGCCTAAGCAAGGACAACTCTTGGGTTTAAGAGGATTACATTTCTGAACTTTTCTCAAGAGAAATTTTATCTGATGGCTAATCTAGCATTGTGACCATTTCCCTCACCTGGACGTGAAACCTAGGCTTCTTTCAGCTCATCCCTGGCTTGCCAAGGATGCTACAGTTGAGATTGTTCTGTCCCCAAAAGCCCAGCCACATAAGACCCGTGACTGCCTCTCTCACCTCACCTTCCCCTCCCAAGCACACTCTGGAGCCCAATCCTAACAGGTCACCATTAAAATCCTTGAGTTTATGAGACTACAAAAAATACTTTAACTTGGACACTAGTAAATCAAGGGAAATAATTCAACTTTGATCTTTTCTTTCCACCAGTACCATGTGGCAAAACACTCCTCAGTGAAGGGAAGGATCTCTTTACAGAAGCAACAGTGCATGTAAAAGAAGAAGGGATGATAGAATTAGTGCATTCCCTATCTACAATCAGTTCAGTCAGTTCAGTCGCTCAGTTGTGTCTGACTCTTTGCGACCCCATGGACTGGAGCACGCCAGGCCTCCCTGTCCATCACCAACTCCAGGAGCTTGCTCATTTCTACATTTCCCAGGGATTTAACTGACCCAGGCAATGGTTCCTAACATTACCGAGACAAGCAGTGTGTGTGTCTCATGGTGAGATCACAGCGCCACCTATGGACGTTTCAGAGGAATGACATCTAAGTCTAATCCAACCGCTTCAAGCAGCTGTCTATTTGCGAGACCTGCAGAGGACAGAGGAACATGGCAATCGGCACGGGATGATTCAGTCAGCAGATCCAGACTGCAGAGAACTGTGCAGGCCAATAGCTCAGGAATGTCACTGTACTAATCATAAGGAACAAAAAGGGATGGAGGACAAAACTGTAAATGTGAATAAACATAAATGACAACTAAATAAAAAGGAACACATTTGACTCAGTTCTAATAAGGTGGATGAACCTAGAGCTTATTATACAAAGTGAAGTAAGTCAGAAAGAGAAAGACAAATATCATATATTAACGTACATCTATGGAATCCAGAACCATCGGTTCTCATGTACTGATGAAGCCTATTTGCAGGGCAGCAATGCAGACACAGACACAGCAGGGGAAGGAGAGGGTGGGATGAGCTGAGACCACTGAAATATGTGCATCACCATGTGGAAAATCAGAGAGCCGGGGGAATTTGCTGTTTGACCCGGGAGCTCAAATCAGGGCTCTGTGATGACCTAGGGAGGTGGGATGGAGTGGGGGGTGGGAGGGAGGTTCATGAGGGAGGGGACATACCTATACTCATGGCTGATTCATGCTGACATATGGCAGAAACCAACACAATATTATAAAGCAATTATCCAGTTAAAAATAAAGACATTTAAATTTTTTAAAAGACTCCTAAGCTAGAGTGTCCAATAATTTACACTTGAGTAAATATACCACAAAGAAATTTTTTAAAATAGTTGATATAATGGTCCAGATATGATTACTTTTTATTTTTTAAAAAAGATTTAATTTGCTCTTTTAAAATATTTATTCATTTGACTGCAATGGGTCTTAGCTGTGGTTCACAGGATCTTGTTCAGCTGTGGCGTGCAAACTCTTAGTTGCGGCATGTGGGATCCAGTTCCCTGACCAGGGCTTGAATCCAGGCCCCTGCTCTGGGAGCACACGAGTCTTAGAGACTGGACCAGCAGGGAAGTCCCATGATTACTTTTGCAAATTTTATTGAGTTATAGTTGATGTACAACGTTGTGTTAATTTCTACCACACAGCCAAGTGATTAACCTGTATGTGTGTGTCACACACACTTTTTCGTATTCTTTTCCATCATCGTTTATCCCAGGATACTGAATATAGTTCCCTGTGCTAAAGAGTAAGACCTTTTTGTTCCTCCATCCTGTGTACAATAGTTGGCAAACATGTAATTCCTTTTGAGAGGAAGGAGGGGGAGCTTTGATGGGCCCACAGCAGAGAGACTTCTGCAGCAGCTGGAAAAGGTCTAGTTCTTGAACTGGGTGTTGATTACAAGAGTTTTGTCTTAAGTCATGTATTAAATTACACATTTTATGTGGTTGTTGGTATCTCAGTTTTATTTTAAAGGAAAAAAAAGACTTTAAAAATCAATGAAAATGGGACTTCTCTGGTGGTCCAGGGTTATGATTCTTCACTCCCACTGCAGGGGGCACAGGTTTGATCCCTGGTCACAGCGCTTGAGATCCCGCAGGCCTCACAGTGCGGCCAAAAACAAACAAAAAACAATGAAAAGGGAGCAGTGACTATCTGAACACTTGAGTTCTGAAGATTGCGGGGCTGCGTTTGGAGGAGAGAAAGTTGAAGACCACGACTCGGATGGTTAGGGCTGGACCATCTAGGGCTGGAAGGAGCTAGGTCTTGGGGGAATTTCTGGGCACTGTCCTTGGAAATAAGGACTCGTGTAGACAAGGAGGAGGACGAAGGGCAGGAGGGTGAGAGATGCGTGATCTCAGAAGGCAGCCCTCCAGAGTTAGTTAAGGACTCCTCCAAGGTCTCACAGAATGAGTCACCCCAAACATTGACCTCACAGCATCCCTCACTTGGTCCAGGGCCACCTTATCGCTCTTCAGGCCCTCGGGGGAGAAGCATCAATTAGAACCTAGTGCGGCTGTGGTGGAAGCACTGCTCTTGGGACCTGCAGGGACAGCGATAAAGTCTCGTGAGGTCCCCACCCTCCTGGGCAAGGACTCAGCCGACAGCGCACCCAGCCAGAGACACTTATATCTTATCCCTCCCTCTGCCAAAGGCTGGGTGACTGATCTGGGACCCAAAGATAAGGAAGGAGACATTACCTCATTGCCAAGCAACGGAGTCACCACACGTCCTGGAATAAAAAAAAAAAAAGAAGGAAGAAATAGAATGCATCAATTAGGATCAAAAGTGATTATACTGAGTGGTGGGAGATGACCCACAATATCAGAACTCCATCTCTAATTACCCCCTGGAGAATGTTTCTGGCTTCATAAATGACTATCCCAGTGATCCCTGAGAAGTATGGTCAGCCTTTCTCTGTCACACATCTTAGACGTCAGGAAAAGTGGAAAGTGGGGGAAGCTGGGGGATAGGTGGCAGGGTGCTCCTCAAAACTTATTACCTTTCCGGGCTCTGATGTGGATGACAATTCCCACCAGAAAGAAGACTAGCCCGACCAGGAAGGCTGCAGCTCCACCCAGTATCCTTCTCCAAGAATATTCAGACTGAGCTCCTAAGGGAAACAGGTCTCAAAGTTGGCCAAAATCTCCCAATATTTGGTGCTCCCTCCTGAAACTCCATCCGCCTGCAATGCAGAAGACCCCAGTTCAATCCCTGAGTCAGGAAAATCCACTGGAGGAGGGCATGGTGACCCACTCCAGTAATCTTGCCTGGAAATCCCATGGACGGAGGAGCCTGGCTTCTACAGTCCTTGGGGTCCCAAAGAGTGGAACTTGACTGAGCGACTAACATTTTCTCCTGAAATCCCAGGGCCTGTGCTGGACGGCAATAAGTGCTGTCCAGAGAAAGAATACATCTTTGGGTCCAAGGTTTGTACTCATGGAGTTTCTGTTAATGATTCTGATGGCCAAGAAGAATGCCCCCCTAAATGCCAAGGTCAAAGTACCAGAGGACGCGAGTTCCCAAAACCAGAAGTGAGTGACAAGGTGATTAGACCTCCTTATTTACTGGAAGATCCAAGGATAGCTATCTGCCATGGTTTCTCCCCACCCAACAACCCCACCCAACGACCCCAATCTCTAGGACTCCTTCAGGTCAGAGCAAGGAACTAGTGCTGTGGCCGAGATGAATGCGGAGGTAACACACGCCCCGTTCCGAGTCAGATCGACTCGAGTTGGGTCCAGAAAGTACAAGCTGGTTCTCACTCCACTCCACAGAAACAGGGCTCGGCAAGCTGGGGTGGTCGACACGGCAGGTGTAGACCTCCCCAAGCTCAGGCGTCATGGCCAGCATCACCGTCGTCTGAAAGGTCCAGTCTCCATTCCTGATGAGGCCAGTGGACATGACCCCCTCCCTCTGTTCCTGCCCATTCCGGAACCAGGTGACCTCGATGTCCCCTGGGTAGAAACCCGTCACCAAGCAAAGCAGCAGATTGTGGTGCCGCAGGGCTGGGGCCTTCTCCGGATACACTGCTACCTCTGGCTGTACTAGGAGCGGAGAGAAAAAACAAGAGGTGGTGAAGGGAGTCCACAGAGCCAACACCACAGTGCCTTCAGGGGCTGTCTCTGCCCTGAATCTCTTTCCCAGATCACCCACGTGGCAACCGGAAATGTGGGGAAAGCTCACCCCCAGGACTCAGACACTGGAAATGTCAGTGTCCCCAAGGAGGATGCAGGCTTTATCAGCCACACCCACAATTTTCCTTGTGTTCGGGAAGACACTAGCCCTGGTATCTGGGACCAAGACCACAGTGACCTGACCCCTGAGGACAGTAAGTGAGTCATAACTGGGGACAGATCATATAAAGTCTGCCCTGCACCTGACCCTGATGGATAGATATCCTGAAGCAGGAAACTGCCCAGGACAAGGAAGAAGAGCCACGCCCAGGCTCCCACCAAGGAGACCCCAACTTCTGCCTCACCTCTCCTCCCCACGGTGAAGGGTGCACCCAGCTTGTAGTTGCGTCTGCACAGCATGTCCACAGAGGCTCTGCTCCTCGCCAGTATATCCGGCCGACTGTTCCACAGCTCAGCGTCAGGCTTCCCCAGCTCCGTCAAGGCCACAAACATCCCCAAGTCGCTGTCAAAACGTGCATACTCCTCCAGGTTAAAGATGAATCTGACCACAAACCGCACCTTCTCTGTCCCATTGGTGAAGTAACAGTCAGCCTTTGCCTGGGTCACAAAATCTTCTGGAAAACCAAAAAAAGACTATGAACCAGCCCCCATCTTTAGAACACCCATACCTGGTATATTACAATGGACCATGTGGATTGGAGAGGAGGGCTTTCACCTCAGTAAATCTGACGAAGTAGCCTCTGCTCCTCTGGGCCCCACCCTGGTTCCTCTTAGCAAAGAGACATCCATTCTTTAAAAAAGAAGTGGTACACATATACAATGGAATATTCAGTTCAGTTCAGTTCAGTCGCTCAGTCGTGTCCGACTCTTTGCGACCCCATGAACCGCAGCATGCCAGGCCTCCCTGTCCATCACCAACTCCCGGAGTCCACCCAAACCCATGTCTATTGAGTCGGTGATGCCATCCAACCATCTCATCCTCTGTCATCCCCTTCTCCTCCTGCCTTCAATCTTTCCCAGCATCAGGGTCTTTTCAAATGAGTCAGCTCTTTGTATCAGATGGCCGAAGTATTGGAGTTTCAGCTTCAATATCAGTCCTTCCAATGAACACCCAGGACTGGTTTCCTTTAGGATGGACTGGTTGGATCTCCTTGCAGTCCAAGGGACTCTCAAGAGTCTTCTCCAACACCACAGTTCAAAAGCATCAATTCTTCAGCGCTCAGCTTTCTTTATAGTCCAACTCTCACATCCATACATGACAACTGGAAAAACCATAGCCTTGACTAGACGGACCTTTGTGACAAAGTAATGTCTCTGCTTTTTAATCTAGGTTGGTCATAACTTTCCTTTGAAGGAGTAAGCATCTTTTAATTTCATGGCCATAATCACCATCTGCAGTGATTTTGGAGCCCCAAAAAATAAAGTCAGCCACTGTTTCCACTGTTTCCCCATCTATTTGCCATGAAGTAATGGGACCGAAAGCCATGATTTTAGTTTTCTGAATGTTGAGATTTAAGCCAACTTTTTCACTCTCCTCTTTCACTTTCATCAAGAGGCTCTTTAGTTCTTCTTCACTTTCTGCCATAAGGGTGGTGTCATCTGCATATTTGAGGTTATTGATACTTCTCTTGGCAATCTTGATTCCAGCTTGTGCTTCATTCAGCCCAGCATTTTGCATGATGTACTCTTCATATAAGTTAAATAAGCAGGGTGACAGTATACAGCCTTGACGTACTCCTTTTCCTATTTGGAACCAGTCTGCTATTCCATGTCCAGTTCTAACTGTTGCTTCCTGACCTGCATACAGGTTTCTCAAGAAGCAGGTCAGGTGGTCTGGTATTCCCATCTCCTTCAGAATTTTCCACAATTTATTGTGATCCGCACAGTCAAGGGCTTTGGCATAGTCAATAAAGTAGAAATAGATGTTTTTCTGGAACTCTCTTGCTTTTTCAATGATCCACCGAATGTTGGCAATTTGATCTCTGATTCCTCTGTCTTTTCTAAAAACAGCTTGAACATCTGGAAGATTACTCAGCCATAAAAAAAGAACAAAATAATGCCATTTGCAGCAACATGGATGGACCTAGAGGTTATCATATTAAGTGAAGTAAGTCAAAGGCAAATATCATATGGTATTGTTTAAATGTGGAATCAGAAAATAAAAAGGGTACAAATGAACTTACCTACAAAACAGAAATAGAGTACAGATATAGAAAACAAACTTATGGTCACCAGGGGTAAGAAGAGGAGGAATAAATTGGGAGATCAGGAATGACATATACACACCACTGTATATAAAATAGCTAACAGAAGGACCTACTGTATAGCATACAGAACTCTACTCAATACTCTGTAATGGCCTATATGGGGGAAAAAATAATGAGAAGAGTGGATGTATGTATATGTATAACTTATTCACTTTGCTGTATGCCTGAAACTAACATAACATTATAAATTAACTATACTCCAATAAATTTTTTTTAAAAAGAACACCCTTTCTTCTTTGAAAGAAGCCTGAGGTCCAGCCTATCAGGCCAGCCAAATAGGAGACATGTCACCCAAAGAAGCAACTCAAAATGAGTCCAGAGACACGAACATTCATTCAACAAATATACATTTATTTGACCAATATTTATAGACTGTTTGTGTTTTGCCAGACAATGTGCTAAGTGTCTCCAACCCAGGCTTTCAGAAGCCCAGACTTTTAATTCTCCTTATTATCAAAGTCAAAACCAACCAACCCTGAATGGAATAGTTCAGTTTTCTTGCCATCAGCAGGTTCATTTTATATATTCCTTCTGGAGCAAAATGAAAGGAAGATGGAGGTGGGGTAAAAAAAAAAAAGATGCAGAGGAGACTCACAGTAGTGTGGAGTAAATTTCCCCTCTACTCCCCAACTCATCTGGGTTTTCTCAAGAATTTTCTCCTGTACGTTTTCCTGTGCGCAATTACTCAGAGACCTCACCCCCTCTATCAACTCTGAGCAAAGTAATATTAACTCCTGGTTTGAATATGCCTTTATCATCATCATCACCATCATTGGCCCTATATGTACAGTTCTAGTGGTTGTAATAACATGGTGATAAGGAATATAAGCTTAACTTAAACCTTCTCTGGAGCCTTTAAAATTAAACACTTCCACTGAAGAGTAAATTTTAAAAAATCCAAATCCAGGGATTCCCTAGTGTTTCAGTGGTTTAAAAAAAAAAAAAAATCCGCCTGCCAAGGCAGGGGACACCTGCATCCAGGAAGATCCCACCTGCCACAGAGCAACTAAGTCCATGGGCCACACCCACTGAGCCTGTGCTCTAGCGCCCCGGAGCCACAACTACGGCAGCCTGCACGCCCCAGAGCCCGCGCTCTGCGGTAAGAGAAGCAGGCGCCGAGAGAGAAGCCCATGCACCGCAACCAGAGAGAAGCCCCCTGCTTGTCCCAGCTAGAGAAGAGCCCAGGTAGCAAGGCAGACCAAGCACTTTAAAGTAATGAAATACATTTTTAAAAATTATTTTTAAAACTCCAAATCAAAAACAAAATCCAAATCCTTCAATATTCTGTGATAAACCATAATGGAAAAGAATATGAAACAGAATGTATATATTTATATATATACATATATACATGTATAACTGAGTCCCTTTGCCATAGAGCGGTAATTAACACAACATGTAATTCAACCATACTTCAATAAAAATAAATTTAAAGTAAATAAGTAAATAAATAAAAATCACACCCATTCTCCATTATGATTTTCTACTTTCTTTTTTTTTTTTTTTCATTTATTTTTATTAGTTGGAGGCTAATTACTTTACAATATTGTGGTGGTTTTTGCCATACATTGACATGAATCAGCCATGGATTTACATGTGTTCCCCATCCTGATCTCCCCTCCCGCCTCCCTCCCCATCCCATCCCTCTGGGTCTTCCCAGTGCACCAGCCCTGAGCACTTGTCTCATGCATCCAACCTGGGCTGGCGATCTGTTTCACCCTTGATGGTATACTTCTTTCACTGCTATTCTCTCAGAACATCCCACCCTCGCCTTCTCCCACAGAGTCCAAAAGTCTATTCTGTACATCTCTGTCTCTTTTACTGTTTTGCATATAGGGTTATCATTACCATCTTTCTAAATTCCATATATATGTGTTAGTATACTGTAATGTTCTTTATCTATCTTTCTGGCTTACTTCACTCTGTATAATGGGCTGCAGTTTCATCCACCTCATTAGAACTGATTCAAATGAATTCTTTTTAATGGCTGAGCAATATTCCATTGTGTATATGTACCATAGCTTCCTTATCCATTCGTCTGCTGATGGGCATCTAGGTTGCTTCCATGTCCTGGCTATTATAAACAGTGCTGCGATGAACACTGGGGTGCACGTGTCTCTTTCAGATCTGGTTTCCTCGTTGTGTATGCCCAGGAGTGGGATTGCTGGGTCATGTGGCAGTTCTATTTCCAGATTTTTAAGGAATCTCCACACTGTTCTCCATAGTGGCTGTACTAGTTTGCATTCCCACCAACAGTGTAAGAGGGTTCCCTTTTCTCTACACTCTCTCCAGCATTTATTGCTTGTAGACTTTTGGATTTTCTACTTTCAAAGTACCTTGCTAGTATTGGTAGTGATTAGTTTGAGCTCTATATTAACTTTCATACACTGTACCTCATTTCTAGATGGTTCAGGTTCTCCAAAACAGTTTTAATTTTCCAAAGTTATTTAATCAATCTTCATAGGTGAGAAAAAGTGTGATTGTTTACTATGGTAAATTCATATGTTGAAATCTCAAATCCCAAGGGTGATGGTATTAGTTGGTGGTGTTGGGAGCATGGGCTCCTGATGAATGGAATTGGCACCCCTAGAGAAGAGGCTCCAGAGAGCGCCCCAGCCCCTCCCACCACGTCAGGACACAGATAGAAGGCACCACCAGCTCTGAAGCAGGATGACAGTCTTTCCCAGGACACAACCAGGCTGGAGACTTGATCCTGGACGCCTCAGCCTCCAGAACTCTGAGAAATAAATGTGTGTTGTTTATAAGCCACCCAATCTGTGGTATTTGTCATAGCAGTCTAAACAGACTAGGATAATGATAGTTGTCTTAAATTTGAAGATATGGACAATTTTAAGAGAGAAACTGGTAAATGGCCGGGGGCTAGGTCTCAGTTGACTGGAGTTTTAGTTCTGCATCTACTGGTTTCACGTAGAAACAGACACTTCCCTTCCTGACCTGCTTCCCCATCAGTAAGGACAGGGCTTCAGTTCACGCACACCACCACCAAGGTAGAACTCAAAAGCATTTGGGTCAGGTAAGAAAAGAAGCAGAATGTGAGAAAGCATACGTGGTACACACGTACAATGGAATACTACTCAGCCACAGAAAGGAACAAAATGGGGTCATTTGTAGAGATGCGGCTGGACCTAGAGACTGTCATACAGTGAAGCAAGTTCGAAAGAGAAAAACAAATATCAAATATTGATGCATGTATGTGGAATCTAGAAAAAGTGGTATAAATGACCTTGCAAAACGTTGCAAAACGGAAATAAAGACACAGACATAGAGAAGAAACGTATGGATACAAGTGGGGAATGGGAGGTGGGTGGGATGAAACTGGGAGCTTGGGACTGATGGATCTACACCACTGATACTATGTATAAAACAGATGACTAATGAGAACCTAGTATGGAGCACAGGGAATTGTACCCAGAGCTCTGCGGGGACCTACATGGGGAGGAAATCCAAAAAAGAGGGGGTACATGTGTGTGCACAGCTGACCCACCATGCTCTATGGGAGAAACTGACACAACGTTGAAAAGCAACTATATGCCAATAAAAATTAATTTTAAAAAATTAAAAATTAAACTTTTTAAAAAAGCAGAATGTAATTCATCACATGATGACATTTACTAATATTTTAAATACACACAGAAAACAGCTCCATCTTTTCTAAAGCCACCCTGATACTGAAAGCCACAGCAGACACGTTGGAATGGAAGGGGGGGAAAGAGGATAGAGAGCCGAGTGATGACAAGCGCTGTGAGCTCGTTGGGAGAGAGAACCCCACTCTGCGCACTTGAGAACAACGTAAAAGGACATTCAAATGGGTTCATAGTGCCAATCAACCAGGAACGATCTTCCTGAAGAAATGGCACTTCGGCTGAGATGTGAAGGGTGACCGTTCCTGATCTCAGATGCAGATCTGCTTTCATGTCTAAGTGCAGAGGAACTGCTGGGCTGAGTGTCAGGAGGGCAACATCCTTCCTGGGTCAGCCAGACTCATCTCAAGCTCAGATGAGTCTCTAATCTCCAATTGCCTCTTTCATCTTACAGTCTAAATTAGAAAAAAAATTATTTTTCAGTCAGATCTGTGTCAGAGTTTAGATCTTACTGATCATGTGTGTGTGTGTGTGTGTGTGTGTGTTGTTGCTGTTTAATAGAAATTATAAGTTCAGAGAGGTTTCTGTTCTCCTAGAACAATGATCTCCTCATGCCCACC
Organism: Cervus canadensis; assembly: GCF_019320065.1. Taxonomy (NCBI): domain Eukaryota; kingdom Metazoa; phylum Chordata; class Mammalia; order Artiodactyla; family Cervidae; genus Cervus; species Cervus canadensis. The sequence goes on from NC_057413.1 coordinate 38,724,480, forward strand.
CTCCCCACCCCTAGGTTTTGTTCCTCTTTTGTGTTTAACGAGACTGACGTTCAAAGAGGTTCTGTTTTTAGAATGTTGTATCCTGTTTTCTTCTGATAAATATGTTTTTGGAATGTACTGTCACTTCATGTTTGCAAAGCTTAACTTCTCAGCTAGACAAATACCAGTAAGCATATGTACCTGGTAACCTGAGGATAGGCATCACACATTCAATTTCTCCTGTTTGTCAAATCACTTGGTAAAATCTGACCATGTTACAGAGGCTTAAAAATGTCAAATGAAGCAGTCAAGTCCTTATATGCATAAAGAAACGGTCACAAATAGAAGCAGTCACAATCATCAAACTCCTGGCTGAAAGACAGTGGCTATTTTCAGCCTGCCTCAATTTTTCACAGTTCTCCAGATGGCCATCAATACCATAAGGACCCTGAGCAAGCAATCTGCTTCCCTTTCGTTGAATCAGTGGCTCTGGGACAGGAAGTCCTTTCCCTGCCGGTCCATTTCATGTGGTAAAGCGGGAGGGAAAGCTTTTCTGTGAGAAAGAAGACTCTCTGAAGCCAGAGCTGCTTCCTGTCTGGACTGGAGGCTGCACCTGTAAGGGGAAGGCCTCTCTGCCCATGTCAGCGTGTATACCTGAGAGAAACCACCGTGTTCTTACCTGGAGAATCTCTGCCCTGAGTCACAGAAGCATCCAGCCTGAGAACCGTGGATAAGAAGGCCACCACCCAGGGAACCCAGCTAGGACTCATTCTGGAAGAAAACAAACGAGACAGGAACATCTTCACCTCTTTAGAATGGGGCTTGGCCACACACACTCAGTCAAATATTCATGCAGAGCAGAGACGTCTTTCTGTCTACCCCGGGATTGGAAACTCCTCATCCAGATAACCAATCAAGCTAGAGGAGCTTAGAGTCATTAGGTGCTGGGTAGGATGCCTTCATAAAGTCATGTGATACCACTCAAGAACTGATCACCTGCAGAATCACGGACTGCAGTTCAGGTACTTGGAAACTGGACTAGGAGAAAAAAGAAAAACTGCTCTACAGAGTATGTGGTCTCAGAAGGACTAGGCAGATTGTCCTCCACGGATCTTTGTATCATTATCCAGCATGGTCCCTGGCCTGCTGTGGCCAGAAGATCTCCATGATGATGCAGTGACTGACACTGCCAACAGAGAGCATGTAAATGAAGACAACAGCGGACACATCCCAAGGCCTGGGCCTTATGGGGACTCAGGGAAAGGGTTATTAGAGAAAAAATGGAAGAGACTGAGAATTATCTGGAGAGGAGGATTTCCTATAAACCAAGAGAGGGAAGAAAAAACAAACTTGGAGAGAAGCTTCTTGAAAAAATAAAATGCTGCAAAAAAAAAAATGTTTAAAAGGATAAAAAGAGTGTGGATATGTGTATATGATTAACTTTGCTGTACAACAGTAATTAACACAACATTGTAAATCAACTATGCTCCAATAAAAATTTTAAAATATGAAAAGAGTTTGGTGTATATCCAGGAGACAATAGCTCTCATGGATTTATGTTTATAATAACTTGATGAAAATAACACATAAGCATGGATAGTGAATCTAAATGTTAAACTTCTTAAGCTAATAAAGGTAGATTTGAAACAATGTTTAAAGAGGATAAAAGAGAAAAAAAGCATTATGTTTTATAATTAATGGGGCACCAGTAGCCTTCAGTGGAACAGAGTATTAAAAGAAGAGGCAATATTTCAAAAAGGTAAAGAGTGAATTAAATGAGAAAATGACGGTAGTAGACGTACCAGTCCTTCGGGAATTTTGGAAGCTGACCTTTGTGCACTGTTTTGTTGTTTGTTCAGTCACTCAGTGTGTCCGATTCTTTGCGACCCCATGGACTGCAGCACGCCAGGCCTCCCTGTCCTTCACCATCTCCTGAAGCTTGCTCAAACTCATATCCATTGAGTCGGTGATGCCATCCAACCATCTCGTCCTCTGTCGTCCTCTTCTCCTCCTGCCTTCAGTCTTTCCCAGCATCAGGGTCTTTTTCAATGAGTTGGCCCTTTGCATCAGGTGGCCAAAGTATTGGAGCTTTCAATGAGTTGGCCCTTTGCATCAGGTGGCCAAATTATTGGAGCTTCAGCTTCAGCATCAGTCTTTCCAATGAATATTAAAGACTGATTTCCTTTAAGATTGACTGGTTTGGTCTCCGTGCAGTCCAAGGGACTCTCAAGAATCTGCCTGTCACATTGTAAGCAGATTCTTTACCTTCTGAGCCACCAGAGAAACCCCATAACCTTCTTAGTTAATGATATTATTGGGTTGGCCGAAAAATTCTATTGATCCAAATGTATTTTGGACCAACCTAATACTTTCTGGGGGCTTAAAAGTGATATGTCTCTATGCTGAGGGTCATAACCTGTAATGTTAGTACTTGTTTTTATAGCTACCTTCTGCGGTGATGAAAGTGAGCAGTGAGTGACAGTGGTTTAAAATTATTTTTTTCTGTGAAATTGGCTAATTTGATATGTATCAGGAATGTATGAATCTGAGTGTAATTTCAAGCTAGATTTGTACATATAAATAGAAGGCAAAAAGAATAAAATGCATTGCTTCAAAAAAAAAAGAAAAAACCCTTTTTCAGACACAGGATTAAAATAGGAAGATTTGAAAAACAGGGGTATGAGGAAGTTCAAGCTGTGTGTGGCTTCAACAAACTTATTTTAGAACAAGGGGAGGTCTTCTGCTGAAAAGAAACTGGAAAAAATATTTGATAAGTAAGGAGAGCAAGACTTCTTTTTCTCCAAAGTAATCTATAAGTGTATTATTATTCAATTTGCCTCTTGATCCATGGCCCAATATTGTGAATCCTACAAGATGAAATAGACATGTTTCTGGTCCAGAAGAAATGTAAAATTTGGGTGGAGTGACAGAGGAACAATCCACTGTAGTGTCAGGAAGAATCAAATCATCTTTAAAGCTTGAAAAAATAAATTAATTAATTAATTAATTAGAAAATAAATAAATAAATAAATAAAAGCTTGGGCACACAAGAAGAGAAAATTCAAGCCATCTAGAAAGAGTTGATGAAGCTGATAAAGTTGATATTTGACACAAGTGGCCAATAGGAAATGTTATAATTCGGACTACCCAGTACATGGGGACAACAGAGAAGGAATAAACAGTGAAACAAAAAATGTGTCAGGAATTCCTTACAAGTTAGTGTTTGGCCACAATAAATACATGTATGCACACTACTTCACTGCATGGGAGAAGAATACAGCAAATTTTTTTCTTCTTCACTTCCCTAAGAGAACACATGTTTTGATGGGTGTGTAAGGTGGGACGGTAATGGTAGTAGACCCAGAGAGTCTGGAATATTTGAGCTATGTCTTACCGAACATGCCGAGATGCCCTCTGCTGCTACTGCTAAGTCACTTCAGTCATGTCCGACTCTGTGTGACCCCATCCCTGAGATTCTCCAGGCAAGAACACTGGAGTGGGTTGCCATTTCCTTCTCCAATGCATAAAAGTGAAAAGTGAAAGTGAAGTCACTCAGTGGTATCCGACTCTTAGCGACCCAATGGACCGCAGCCCACCAGGCTCCTCCGTCCATGGGATTTTCCAGGCAAGAGTACTGGAGTGGGGTGCCATTGCCTTCTCCGAGAGATGCCCTCAGCTACCCACAAATGCAATACTCTGTCCATAATGTAATAAATGTAATACTCTTACTCATAAATGTAATAGCAAATTGTAAATAAAAGGCCAGTCAAATCCCTGACGCTCTAATAGAGGGTTTTACGGTGAAGCTTCTATGAAGCATGACACCCCAGGCAAGGTCCTCATGTTTCCACATTTACCGCTAACCAGCTGTAAATCCTGAAGGCCTGGGACTTCCAAGCACATGAAGTGTAGGAGGAAGACAGATGACGGGTCACAAAGGAACTCTGTTGAAGATGGCAGAAACAAGATTCCGGAAAAGAAAGGCAAAACGCAGAGGTTCCCCAGAGTTGAAAGAGAATGGGCAGTGCGTCCCAGTACCCCAGCTCGAGGGTGATTCGCAGGAGCCGTTCATAGGACACCTGGATCCGCAGAGAAAACCTCCGGTGTTGAAAGGAATTGACTTGGGAGCACGTACAAGCAAATGGACAGAGGAATTCCCTGGTGGCTCAGACAGTAAAGTGTCTGCCTACAATGTGGGAGACCCAGGTTCTATCACTGGGTCAGGAAGATCCCCTTGAGAAGGAAATGGCAACCCACTCCAGTATTCTTGCCTGGAGAATACCATGGATGGAGGAGCCTGGGGGGCTGCAGTCCATGGGGTCACAAAGAGTCAGACACAACTGAGCGACTTCACTTTCACAAGCAGATGGACAGTGGATCACCTAAGCCAAATCAGAAGGAGGAAAGAAGTGAAGATTCGCGTTGCTGCAGTTGCCCCATGGACTTCCTTAAACTTTTAACAAGTTGGTACAGAGCACAACTGAAGAAAACCATAAGGAATTCTTTATATCAGAGGATCTACTGTACTTCATGCTTTGTGGATCCAGTTTTTACTACAAGGATATATAGAGACATTTCTTCATAAGGCCACCGGAGAGCATTAATAGGAAAGACTGAGAAGGATGACCTAGGATCACTTGGGGAAGAGCCTAGAAAGGATCTTGCAAATATCCGAAAGCTGTTTCCTTTATCGGAAGGAGATATCGAGTTTCCAAAATTCTTCAAATAATGGTTCTTTTCCAGTGTTTTTCAAATTAAGCTCACCAAAGTTACAACTTTGGATCCACTATAATGTAACGGATAACTTCTCAATACAAGTGACAGGAAAAAAAAATGCATTATACTATTCAGTCCTCAAGATGCCCAATATTTATAATTATCGGGTATTAAATCAGAAGTGCTGAACATAGATAACCCAGACTTATCTAAATATCTACTGTTTTCCAAGGCTAGATGGTATGAATGTTCCCTTAAAGCTGGATATGTATTATTCATTCCTGCTTTATGATTCCATAATATAATTTCTGAAGAGTTTGGAGTGGGAGTGAATGTCTTTTGGAAGCACCTTCCCTCTGAATGCTATGCTAAAATGGATACCTATGGAGACAAAGATCCTACAGCAGCATCGAGAGCTGCACAAATTTTGAACAGAGTCTGAAAAACCCTTGCAGAATTGCCAGAGGAATATAGGGACTTCTATGCAGGGCGAATGGTTTTGCACATTCAAGATAAAGCCTATAGCAAAAATTTTGAATAAATAATGAACTGACTGCAAAGAGCATAAACTTTTAAATACAATTCAGTTCAAATACTGGAAAAGTGTAACAAGAGGTAAATTATCTTTTTAAAGATTTATTCTTCTCAGGGGGGCACTAGTGGTAAAGAATCTGCCTGTCAGTACAGGAGACAAAAGAAACATGGGGTCCATCCCTGGGTTGGGAAGATCCCCTGGAGTAAGAAATGGCAACCCAGTCCAGCATTCTTGCCTGAAAAATCCCATAGACAGAAGAGCCTGGCGGCTACAATCCATGAGGATCACAAAGAGACACGGTTAAGCATGCACACACACAAAATAGGAGAGGCAGCTCAACCTCAGATTTATAGATTAAATAAGTATGAAGGCGGGGGAGGTAAAATGCAACTTTGTAATCTTTAGTGTCCTGTGACATCCCTCCCCCTCTACTGTTAGTAAACATGCCCTGCCCAGGCATCTGAAGTGTCAGAATAAATATTTCTTCCCCTGGAAGGTCATGACAGGAAGAATAAGAAAAAGATGGGGGGAGTTCTCTGGTGGTCCAGTGGTTAAGACTCTGTGCTGTCACTACCATGGGCCTGGGTTTGATCCCTGGTTGGGGAGCTTAGATTCCACAAGCCATGGGAAACAAAAATAAAATAAAAAATTTAAAAGAAAGAAAGAAACAGATGGGGCAGTATGGAAGACATTACTAGTGTTCACCAACTTTCTCTATTCCTTAAGCATGCAGAAAACTGCAGCTCCTACTCTCCTATAGCTGCTAGAGACTAGTTCTGGCACCCCCACCCCCCCCACCCCCTCTCCCCACCCCCGCGCCCCGAGAGAAGAATCCTCCGCACTGATCCTTAAATTCTGGAGGACTTTCCTCTTCCCCTACTGTAACCGACCAGGACCCTATGAAGTCTTCCCAGAATAGACCCCACACCCTTGTCCTCCACCTGCCTTTCCTCTGTAGAAAAAGCTCAATCGAAGAAATGAGAAAATGCAACAAAAAAAAAAAGAAAGAAAGAAAGAAACAAGACAAAATAATAATAGCTGAGCCGTTATACAAAGGCAAACACCTTTAGTTCTTCCTCAAGGACTATAGATAATATTCTGAGTCATATCCTGTGAGCTGTTTTGCAGATACTGAAAGCGCTCCCTGGTGGAAGTCATTAACTGTAGGCTGCCCAAAAGCATGTAGACCCCAGATCCCGGGAACCAGAAGGTAGATGATGCTAATTCCAGATAACCTCATCACCAACCAATCAGAAGAATGTCCACGAGCTGACCACCCCACTCCCTGCGCCTTGAACACTGAGACTCCTCACTACCTCCTTCTCCTATGCCCCCCCCCCACCAGCCTGGCAAAGGAATACAGTTATTTCCTTATACCTCACCAAAACTCTGTCTCCAAGATGTAATCTGGCACCGATGTAAAGAGGTCCAATTTTGGCAACATCACCAAGTCAACCAAAACAGGCTTGTATCCAAATGTTGGAATCAGTATATAAAAGCAGTCTAATTAGATGAGTCATCGGGGAAAGAAGGTCCCTGGAGAATCACCTGAACCTACAACAGATGCTATGTGAATCAGAAATAACTTGCTTAATTAAGGCATTTGATAATGGGTCCTCCCTGGAGGTTCAGTGATCGGGACTCCACCGCAAGGGACTCGGGTTCAGTCCCTGGTCAGGGAACTAAAATCCCATAGGCCGAGCAGTGCGGCCAAAAAAAAAAGGCACCAGCGTCCTTGTTACTACAGCCTCACTTAACTTGCTAGGACAGGAACCAGAATGTCGCCCAGAGTCCTCAGTAGATTAGAATGTTTATGAATTAGGAGCCTGACTACAGGCCAGAAACTGACCAAGTGTGGGGATGTGTCACCCGTTGTGAGTGTGAGTGTTATGGTTGTGAGTGCTCTAGAGCTGGGTGGGGGTGTTGCTCCCAGTTGGAAGGGCGTGTGTGGTGCTGAGTAAAAAAAAAGGGGGGGGCGGGGGGGGGGAGCCATCCGAAGGAGCTCGAGCCGCTGAATTTTAATTTCCTTCTTTCTTCACACAGATACCTATGTATCTTTCCCATGTATCTCACCCCATCTGAAAAAGAAGAAAACTGTTTTGCTCGAGGCTGAGTGAGTGAGGACGTGACCTGGGGGCACCAGAAGCAGTAAGAGCCGGAGATGAGAAGGCCGCACAGGTCTCAGCCTGTCTTCCCTCCTCCGCGGCCGGCCCCCTGGCCGGGCTCCTGCACCTTCTCTCAGAGACAAACAAGAGCCCGCGGGGAGAAGAGGACCGTGGGGCCCAGAGAACACACAGTAAATGGGGCTTGTGCGCGCATCTGGAGGGAGGCGAAGGAGTCCTTAGACCCGGAAGACTGGAGGATATGGATGCTGAACCGGAAGTTAGCAGCGCTGTTCTTTCTTACTTCCGGTGTGAATGTGTCCACCGCGCGTACGTTCTGAAATCTAACTTGACTGCATCATAACAGCAAGAGTTAAATCTGTCAGCTGCTTGTTACGAATCATTTTTCTAGGCACAGTGTGAATATGGGGGGCAGGAGGAGGGAGAGAGAGACTCAGCAGAACAACCCTTCACTGTGATACTATCATGACTTCCCTTCTGCAGGTTAAGTAATGACAGCATGAACCAAAGTTCACAGGAAGTTAGTCCGCGGGCTATGCTGTTTTCATTGCACTGTATTTCTTACTTGGGAACCCAGGAAAACCTCATTTCTACATCTTTAACATCCCTGCAATCAGATGCACAAAAGGTCAAAATGACTGAAGAATCGTATTATAATTCTGGTGCCAAGATAGACCTCCATCCCTGTCTCTTAAAAAGAAGGCAGTGGTCTCATGGATCGGGAACAGGAATGACATCTGTGGGAAAAGGTAGCACGTCAACCAAAGAGAGAAGGCGATACCAGCCGGCAATCTCCCTGGCCAGTGGCCGCTGATGCAGCTTATGTAAATCGAAGCCGCTGGGTGGTCCAATCAGAAGCTTTGCTGAGTTTTCTGTGCTGCCCGTCAGTGTCCCCAGTGGGAGATCTGGGTTTCCCGAGGTCTTCAGAGAAACCAGAGGTTTCGGGGAGACAGCTGATAAAGAGAGCGGTCATGCCTGGTTGCCTTCTCCCATATTCTTGTTTTCTGTTCTACTTGAGTTTGAAAACTAAGATGGGGGGTTTTTATTTTTCCCTTCCTGCCTGACTTCAACCAAGAGCTCTACTTCATAGAGATACAGGCTTTTCTGTGATTTTCCCCCAAAACTCACCCCTCATTTTGCACCCCTCTTCCGCTTTCCCTCCCTGTTCTCTAGGGAGTGAGAGAAGTTGGGCGTGGTAGATGCAGCTGTTCGTTGAGGGTGTTAAAAAAAAATCATTCTATTACCTGGCAAAAATATCTCTTCAACCGCTATCTTGGTGACTTAATTATTTTTTATTGAGATATAATTAGGTTACAACACTATGTTAGTTCCAAGTGTACAACATAGGAATTGGATACCTCTATACATTACAAAGTAATCAATATGATAAATCTAGATGCCATCTGCCATCATACCAAGTTATTACCATAGTATTCACTGTTTTAGCCACCCTGTGGATTTCATTCTTGTGACACATCACATTTCTTTTGTAACTGGAAGTGTACGCCTCTGAATCTCACTCAGCTATTTCATTCATTCTCCCTCGTCCCGTCCCCTGTGGCAGCCACTCTGTACTACCTGTCTTTCTGCTTTTTGCTTGTTCACTTGTTTTTCAGATTCCACATGTAAGTGAAACCATACAGTGTATGTCTTTCTCTGACTTATTTTGCCTTAGTGTGATACCTACTAGGCCAATCTATGTTGTTGCTAATGGCATGATTTTATTTTTTTATGACTGAGTAATTTTCCATCGTATGTATGTACCACATCTCCTTGATCCATTCATCTACTGGTAGACACTTTGATTGTTTCCATTTATTTTGTTTCCTTTTCACTTAATTCACTTCATTTCATTCTTTCCTTTTATTGATGTAAGTAATTAAGGTGATGAATTCTCCTCTGAACACTGCTTTAGCCATATCCTAAAAGTTTTGATGTGTGATTTTCAATTGTCATTTTTCTAGAAATTTTTCAGTTGTTGCTTTCTCACTCTCTGGCCCAAGAGAAAGACTGTTTAAGTTTCCATGTGGAAGGGCATTTATCTTTTCTGACCTTATTATTATTATCTAGTTTGTTCCACTGTAGTCGGAGAATTGTATCTATATCATTCCTACTTTTGGGGGAAAATTACTGAAGTTTATTGTGCCAGAATGTGTGGTCCATTTTCATTAATACTTTGTTGAAACTTGAAAAATTGTGTTCCCAGTTTTCAGTGAGAAGATGTCAATATAGATCCATCAGATCTAACTTTTGACTAAGTTAGTAGCATCTTCTGTGTTCATAACTTTTATCTACTTGATTCCTCTAGTCCTAAGAAAAGTGAACTAAAATCACCTACTACTACCTTTCTGAATAGTTCCCTAGAATCTTCCTTAATTTCTGCTCTGTGATGGTTACTTATATGCTATTTGGAACTTACATATCTCTTAGATATCCAGTTTTAATTTTACACTTTCCATTATAAAGTGGATCTGAATGTCACCTTGTTTAATAATAAGATTGACCTCTGCTTTCTTTAGGTTTACATTCTCTTTTTTTATGCCTTTGTCTATCATTTGATTTGTTGAATAAATGAATGAATCTTTCAGGACTTCCCTATCAATCCAGTAGTTAAGATTCCATGCTTTCACTGCAAGAGGAGTGGGTTTGATCTCTGGCCAGGGAACTAAGAACCACATGCTACATGAAGTGGCCAAAAAATTAAAATTTAAAAGTGAAAAAAAAAATGAATCTTTTTGAGTCATTGTATTTTTAAGCATATCTTTTGTATATTGCAAACAGCAGAGTTTTTCTTTTAATCTAATCTGAAAATATTTTTAATATTTTAATGAGTTAAGTCCTTTTATAATTATTAATATGGCAGATGGATTCAGTACAATTTGGAGATTATTATTTTCTATTAAATATGTTTATATGAGTATTGCACTTTTAAAATCTTTCACTATATCTTTTAGTGTTTTTCTAAATTGCAGTCTTTCAGATTTTGGGGAAGCTGTTTATGTTGGCATTATCTTGATTTTATCTTTATATAATACAGTTAGTTTCTCCCTTCTTTAGATAGTTCCTATTAGTTTTCTACTATAAACATCCGAAAACTAGCTTATATTCTCTCCCTTCCTCTTCAGTTGTCTTTGTGTATACCTTTGTATTCTTAAATATGTTCTAAACATGTGAAGTTGGGCAAAGTCCACCTTGACCTAGCTCTGCGTCCCAGTCAAGTGAGCAAATGTTTATCAGTCTCCATTTCTCATTCTTAACAATTGGGAAAGCAACACATGCCGCAGAAGATTACCTTAAAGGTGGAATAAGATACGGCAGGTTCTTAGCACAGCAGGAGCACAGAGAAAGCACTCCATGAATGCTTATTATTGATACTGAATATCGTAATTCATAAAAGTTCTTGAAACTCAGTGTTTCCCAGAACCAACAGATGGCACTGGATTCAAGTAAATGGATGCTCCTCTCACTCAGCATCCAAAACAGGGAAGATCTTTGTTTTCCCTTCCCCCTAGTCCTTCCTCTGCAGATTCTGACAGTTCCACACTTCCTTCTGAGGCCCCACTGCCATCCAGAGGCAAGTGGCTGCCTCACTCAGCTGGGGCGTGAAAGACTTGGTCAGTGTTGTTCCCACGTTGGGCAGGGCAAGCAGGGTGGGAGCTTGTTTGGGGACCCACAGTAATTTGAGAGTTTCCTGTTTCCTCTTTGCCATTCATATCTTGCTTCGGAAAGAGCAGCACATGGCTGAGTGGAAAGACTCTGAAGGTAAGTGACAAGAAGATGGGGAATTTAAGGGGTGGGAGTCAAACGGTGATGGGCAGTGGGAGGGGAAAATGAAAAGAACTAGAACTGGACTGCCCTGGTGGTCCAGTGGTTAAGAATCCACCTGCCACTGCAGGGTTGCAGGTTCGATCCCTGGTCTAGGAAGATTCCCGCATGCTGTGGGGCAACTGCACACCACAGCTACTGAAGCCAAGTGCCCTAAAGGCTGTGCACTGCAACAAGAGAAACCACCGCATCAGAAGCCCTTCCACCACAATTAGAGTGGTCCCCACTCACCACAACTAGAGGAAGCCCTCAAGCATCAACCAAAACCCAGCACAGCCAAAAAATAAGTAATTAAAAAAAGTAATAACTGGAACTCTGGACAAATCAGAATTACTAATGCCTGTGGTTACCAGGCAGACCACACTTGTAGGAGTCTGTTGAATACACTGTTGGGGAATGTTTTTCTGTGCCTCTGAAACAAGTCTTACCTGGGACTGTCCCTCAAGGATAACACATTTTCATGATCCCCTATGATCCTAGGGTCTGCAGCACCTTCCTGTTCTGCCCATCCGGATGCCTGAGTTTCCCTCCCAGCTCTCTGACTGATGGGCTCTGTGATTTCAGGCCCCTTTCCCTATCTATAAAAGATTTGACAGCTATGCTATTTTTAAGATGTCTTTCAAGTTTTAGGTATTATGAATCCATGGGTGTAATTATACTGAGGTTACAAAAGAATTTTAATAGATCCTCTTCTCCGTGAAGACTATAGTTCCCACAAGGTAGAGGATACAGAACTTATTATTCCTATTTTACAGATGGAGGAAGAACACTTGGTGGGGAGGGGAAAAAATCAGGCCAGGCTTCTCTCTCTCCGGATGCTTATTTTGCCTTCGGTGAAATTTGAAAGGCTACCTACTCCAGTATTCTGGCCTGGAGAATTTCATGGACTATACAGTCCATGGGGTCGCAGAGAGTCTCAGATACAACTGAGCGACTTTCACTTTCACTTTCTCTCTCTCCCAATGCTTGTTTCGCCCCCAGTGAAATTTGAACAATAAACAGGTGTGGAGCAGCAGGACTACCGCAGATGAGGTAAAGGTTCACATGCATAGGAAGTTATTTACTCTGGCCTCACCCTGATCCCAACAGTTGCCAGGCAGAAACAAATCCAAAACAACAAAAGTTCTGGTGCGTTCAGTGCTAGTCTGGGAAGTACCTGCTGCTTCTGGGAAAGTGAAACTTTCAGTTTTCTAAAAAGGAGCAAATGTAAGACCTTCCAGGAACCAGTGACTGTACAGCTTTGGAATGTCAGTGATTTGTGGGTCTAAGGAATATTGAGATGGAAGACAGTAGAGGAAGGAGATTTATTCACTTACCCAAAACAGTTATTTATTATTCAATGTGAATGGAGCCCTCTGCCAGGCAGTAGACATAAAGCTTAATAAGACAGATGGCCTCCCCTGCAGGGGCTCACGGTCTAGTTTCAGGACAGAGACCGATGGTGGGAGTGGAGAATTTAATAGGGACAGTGAGAGAGGCGAGCCCCCAGAGCAGAGCAGCAGGAGCGCATGGAAAGGAGCACTGAGATGCTAAGAGAAGGATTCCTGAGAGATTTAAACCCTGAGGTGAATCTTAAAGAACTAGGGCCTAACGGGGAGAGCCCTTTAGGGAATGGCAGGGCGCGCCATATACAGAGGCACAAAGGTATCAGGAGGGCAGGAAGTTTGTCATGGATGGAACATCCTTTCCAAAAGGAAAAGCAGAGAGAAATGGGCTAGATAAGCTGTGTTTCTGGGGAAGAAATATCAACGCAGAAAAGAGAAGGGACACAGGAAAGAGTGATACTGCTTTTACTTGTCCCCTAGAAAGAAAAATGACTTCATTAACAATGTCTGGAAGAGATGAACCAATAGTAGGGGAACATCTTTGGACATGAGATCATTCCCTGGTGGCTCAGATAGTAAAAAATCTGCCTGTGATGCAGGAGACCCAGGTTCAATCCCTGGATCAGGAAAAACCCCTGGAGAAGGGAATGGCCACCCACTCCAGTATTCTTGCCTGGAGAATCCCACGGACAGATGAGCCTGGTGGGCTACAGTCCATGGGGTCGTGAACAGTCAGGACTGAGTGACTAACACTTTCACAACACAATGAATGAAAGTTGTAACAATGGGATTAGAGAGAAGATAAGGGATTCAGAACTGTTCACAACTAGAAGTGAAAGAGCTTTATGAGATCTGATTATACAGTAGACTATAACACAAGATACAATATATCTTGTGTTTTATATATATATACAACCAATATATATACAACCAATATAATTGGTTGAGAGTGTGGACTCTGGGGTCACACCTGGATTCCGAGTCCAATTCCACCACTGTGCAACCTTGGGAAAGTCCTTTAATCTCTTTGAGACTCAGTTTTCTCATACACACAATGGGAATAAAGGTAAACAACCTCAAAAGGTTGAGGATAAGGATTAAAAATGATAACACACAGAAAAGACTTGGCATATTTCCTACACATATTAAAACACTGTACACAGTAGCTGTTATCAAAGTTTTATTAATATTGTTAATTAGGGAACAGTGCTCTGCCCCTCCATATCCTAGTGGTCCCCAAAATATCAGACCCTGGTGGGAACTGAGAAAAATACAGGGAAGGGGAAACTCATGAATATTTATGTATCTCAAAGAACAATCCAAAGACTGATCAGACAGCCAGCAAAATAGTCATGGTGATTATCTCTGGGACATGAAACAGTGCATAATTTTACTTTTCCCCTTCTTACCTGGCTCTTGTCTAAATTTACTATACAAATGTATGCTATTTATGTAAGAAAAAATAGTTTTAAATATATTCAAGATGCCACAATACAGTACTCTGCACCAGGCAAGGCTCTGTTCGTCAAGTAACTAACAAGGTCCCTGGTTGCAGACAGATACCACATCTCCCAATCCCCACCCTCCCACGGCCCCAGCAGTAGTACCCACGGTCTAAATCCAGCTCCAAAAACAACCAGCCAGGAAAACCCAAGGCAGGAGCTACTCCGGGGCGCTGCGGTGGCCCTGGGCAGGGCCGGGCGTGTCTGGGGTCTCCACGCTCTGGTTCTGCTGCACCAGCCAGGAGTAGAGGTCCTGCCCGTCCACGAGCTGCTCGGGGCCCTGCAGCCGGCCCTGCCTCAGCACCAGGACCTGGTCGGCGCTCTGAACCGTCTGCAGCCTGTGGGCGATCACCAGCACGGTGCGGGCCCCGTGCGCTCTCCAGTCCTGCAGCTGAAGGGGGAGGATCGCGATGCCCCGGGTGCCAGATAAGAAGGGGCGGGACGCCCGGGGCCCACGGCTTAGGGGCAAGAGGCGTGAGCCACGAGAAGGTAGCACAGGGCAGAAGGGCAAGGTCGGCTGCCCTCCTCCCTCCGGGGGGTCAGGCAGCCTCAGAGGATCGGGGAGGTCCCCGCGCGCCCCGGCCCCACGAGGGGTCCCGCCGCCGCGCACTCACCGCCTGCTCACACTCCACGTCCAGGGCACTGGTGGCTTCATCCAGGATGAGGACGCGGGGGTCCCGCACGAGGGCCCGGGCGATGGCCAGACGTTGCTTCTGCCCCACCGCCAGCTGGCTGCCTTTCTCCCCGACCTCTGAGGAGACCGAGAAACCCCCTCTCCTCAGAGACAGGGGCCCAGACAACGGCCGCTTCACAAGCGCGGCTGGGACTTCCCCAGGCCCCGCTGCGGAGGACGAGCGCCTGTGGACGGGGTGGGGGGGGAACCTCCGCGGCGGCCGGTTCTCCGGGAACACGGGCTCCCGAGGGGCTCAGGCGGCCACAGCGCCCAGTTCGCGGGCGCCGGGGGCGAGCGCCGGGGCCGCGGGTACCTGTATCGAGCCCGAGCTCCAGCTCGCGGATGAACTCCTCCGCCCGGGCCGCGCGGGCCGCCGCCAGCACCTTCTCGTCGCTGCAGCCCTTCAGGCCGTAGGTGATGTTGTCCCTCACCGAGCCGGAGAACAGCACGGGCTCCTGCCCGACCAAGACCACCTTGGCGGAGGCGACAGGAGCAGAGGGCTTGCGGAAACTGCCGCGGCAGGGACCCGCCCTTCCTTCTCCCCTTGGGTCCCCGCCCCACGCCCCTCCCCTGCCCTCTGCCCACCCCGGTCGTCCTCCCCACCTGACGGTGTAGGTAGTGGTGCTCATACTCGGAGACCGGCGCCCCGTCCAGCAGCACCTGGCCCTCGGTGGGCTGGTACAGATTCTGCAGCAGCGCGGCCACCGTGCTCTTCCCAGACCCGTTGGGCCCCACCAGCGCCGTCATCTGCCCAGGACTCAGGGTGAACGTCAGATCCTAGAACAGCCGGGGAAGAGTCAGAGGCCTGCCCCTTCTCCTGGCTTCCCCTCTCCTCGAGGCCGATCATCCAGAGCAGGGAGTCAGGGGCCCAGTCTCCCCCCATCGGGCACCTGGAGCGCAGGCTGGTCAGGGCGACTGGGATACACAAAGGAGACGTTCTGGAAATTCACCAAGCCCTGCAGAGTCGATGGGGCCAGAGTCCCCGGTGGAGGCAGATCTGGCTTTCGGTCCAGGTAGCGGAACACCTTCTCGGCTGCCCCCACGTTGCTCAGCATGTCCCCAAACATGTACACCAGGGTCTGCAAAACAGGAGGGCAGGGCTCAGCTAAGCAAAGGCAGCTGCACCACGAACCAGCTTCCCAGCTCCTCACACAGGCCCGCCACACTCCACCCCAGCTGGGCTTCTCCCCTTGTCCCAAAAAGATCATCACCTTTAATTTTTAAGGATTTAAAAAAAAAAAAAAAAACTTTCTTAGAAAAGATTTTTTTACTGGAAAAAGGAATGGCAACCCACTCCAGTATTCTTGCCTGGAGAATTCCATGGACAGAGGAGCCTGGCAGGCTATAGTCCATGAGGTTGAAGACTGGGATGCAACTGAGCAACTAACACTTTCACTTTCCTGAATAATGAGGCAGATGGCTTCCATATGAGATAACTAGTATGAGTATTAAAAAAAAAAAAAGATTTTTACAAAAATTTTGGCTGCCCCAGGTGGCAAGTGGGACGCTAGTTGCCCCACCAGGGATCAAACCCATGCACCCTGCAGTGGAAGCACAGAGTCCTAACCACTGGACAATCCGGAATAAATGTGCAATTTGACTCAACTTAAAATGGGCACCAATATCCCATTATTCCAATTTGTAACGTAAAGGATGGAGACATCTTTACTCCTCCCATCCAGCGTCACCTTCATCTCTAGACCTTTCCAGCTACTGTGCTGTTACTTGTACACAGCTGTCTAGCCTGGTGGGACAGGGACTCCTTAAATGCAAGCACTGTGCCCGCCTCATCTTTGCAGCCACCAGACTGCCTCACACAGCTCTCCACACGTCAGAGATGTTTACAAAATTATAAACTAACGCCCGAGATGCAGTAACTAATTACTTTTCAAAACTGGTATATATAAGGAGGGTGTCCCAGCATGCTCAGTGGTAACGAATCTGCCTGCCAATGCAGGAAGCAAAGGTTCAATTCCTGGTCCGGAAGAATCCCTGGAGGAGGGCAAGGCAACCCACTCCAGTATTCTTGCCTTAATATCCCATGGACAGAGGAGCCTGGTGGGCTACAGTCCACGAGGTTGCAAAGAATCGGACAGGACTGAGCAACTGAGCACACATCTATAGGGAAAGAACTAAATGCTTATTCTGCCTTTCCTAATCAAACTATACCACCCAGCAGCTTATCAGTACATGAGAAGACATCTCCCCCGAGAGATGCATCCTGGCTAATAAATGAAGGAATGGCAGAGTGTCACCATTTTTGCAACCCTGAATAATTTAATAGATCCTGACACTAAGCTTTATTGATTGTTGCCACCACAGATGTATATGAGAGAGAAAAAAGAGATCAATATAATACATACCTCTATGAAACATGTGGAAATTTGACCTCTGTATTTGGTGAGGTTATTGTTAATTTTTTTGGTATGATCATGGCTTTGTGGTTATGTATTTGTAATGTTTACATTTAGAGATACATATTTACAGATGAAACCATATCTTGGCTTTGATTCAAAGTAATGTGGGTGGGGAGAAGTCGGTGAGTGGTACAGATGAAATAAGATTGGCCATGAGTTGATAACTGTTAGATGCAGGGAGATAAAAAACAAGGTCCCATTGTACAGCACAGAGAACTATAGTCTATATCCTCTGATATACACACACAATTACATATAAAATAGATAATTAATAAGGACCTACTGTAGAGCACAGGGAATCGTACTCAAAACTCTGTAATGACCTACATGCAAAAAGAATCTAAAAAAGAGGGGATATATATATATGCATAACTGATTCACTTTGCTGGACACCTGAAATTGTCATAACGTTGTTAATCGGCTAGATACCAATATAAAGTAAAAAGCTGTCTTAAAAATGTTAAAAAAAAAAAAAGTAAAAAAAAAATAAAACAGATGCTGAGTACAAGGAGGTTCACGTTTATAGATTTATCATTTTCCTCTCTTTTTAACCCACGTTTGAAATATTAAATGCCAATGAGTTGGGGTTATTTCCGTTTGTTTTTTTAAGGGGAACAAATAGAAGCCAAAGGAGGAAAATGAGAGCACGCACAGCTCCCGACTCACATGCACGTAGTCGCCCACGTCCTCCTGGTAGAGCAGGAAGGAGAGGAGCCCGCCGCGGGTGAGGTCCCCGGCCAGGATCTGCTGCAGCGCACAGTTCAGCAAGAGCACCTGCGTCGCCAAGTGCAGCGTCTGGAGGGAGCAGAAAGGGGAGCCTGAGGACCTTCCACTCTTTGGCCTCCCTGCCCTTACGACGAGACATTCCATCCGACACAAAAACACCTATTACACTACATTCACTCGACTCTAACTACAATAAGTAATATAAACTTTGAAGATGTTGGAGCCAGGTGGCGAATGAAGGAGTAAATGGATGGATGCTTGACATAGAATGGTGAAGGAACAAATGCAGACTTTTCTTCATTTAAGTATTTTGTGCTTCGTGCATAAAGGGGATTGAAAACAGGAGAGTGAGGTCCCCTGTAAAAACTGGGGGCTAACAAGTGGCTCATCACCTACCTCCCAACAGAGAAGAGACACATGAAAAAGATGGCACTGGCAAAGGCATCAGGAACCCCAAGGACCCCCAAGACCAGCCCCCACGTGCACCCTTCCTCCAGCCCTCAGCTTCCTCACCCTCCTTAAGAGCAGATAGAGGGCCTGTTCCAGGTCCCGTCGCCACCACAGCTGCCGGCATCGTTCAAGGGCCTCCTTATAGCGACGGACCTCTTGCTCCTCGGCTCCAAAACTGCGCACGGTCTGCAGCCCTCCAACAGACTCCCGTACCACCTGCCCAGCTTTTGCCATAGCATCCTGGATCTCCCAAAGGACTGCCTGGAACAGTGGGGCCAAGGATGGAGCGAGCCGCTTTGGCAGAAGACAGCCAACCCACACACCCCACTCCAGTCCCTTCATGCTAAGTGAAGTAAGACAGAGAAAAACAAATATTATATGATATTGTTTCTATGTGCAATCTAAAAAAAATACAAGTGAATCTATACACAAAACAGAAACAGACTCGTAGACATTAAAAAAAAAAATCTTATGGTTACCAAACGTGGAGGAGGGGATACATTTGGAGTTTGAAGTTAACAGATACAAATCACTGACACAAAGTAGATAAGCAACAAGGATTTACTGTATAGCACAGGGAACCACATTCAACATCTGAAAATCTCTCCTTCTCCCAAAAACACACACGTTCGCATAAAGTCCCTGGGGTGTGATCTTCCCTGGGGATTCCCCAGCATCCGCACATACCTGATGGCGGACATTGTACACCTTTTCAGCCGCTATCATGAGAGGCACCTCGAACAGAGAGAGGAAGGTGAGTCGAGGTGACAGCTTGAGCATGAAGCTGTAAAGTCCCAGCACTTTCACCAGGCTTCGAGACATCACATTGGTGTTCATAGGAAGCCAAGAACTCATCAGTTTGGTATCTGAGCTCAGCCGGGAATTCAGCTCCCCTGGGCAGGACAGAGCAGGAAAGGAAACCATGTGTTGTAATGCAGAACCCCCAGAAACTCCCTCCTGACCTCCCGATCTCATGGAGCCCTCCCTCCTTGCAGAGAGACAGGTCCCCAAAGAGAGAAAAACAGCTCCCAGCCCTGGCACCAAGGATGCAGGCAGAACCGGCTGGGTGCAGGTAGGCGGCAGCAGATGGGCAAGGACCATGCAGGGGGACCCCAGACCTGCACCCCAGGCCTTACCTGTCTTAGTCTCTTGGAAGAAAGGGAGGTCCTGGCGCAGGAGGGAGGAGAAAAGCATCTCCCGGATCCGCAGGTTGATTCTGGACATGGTGAAGAGGAAGATGCTTCCTCGGCAGCCTGCACACAGTGAGCTGTGGGGAGAGAGGGTTGGAGGATGAAGGGGAGAGAGATGCAAAGAGGAAGGGGGAGGGAAGGAGAAGAAAAAGCACAGAAGGAAAAGAAGTACAAAGTTGGGGGCAGTATATCAAGAGAGCAGAAGAGAAATAAGAGACATGAGGGGCAGGAATCAACAGAGGAAGGAAAAAAGAGGACCCGGTGAGCCTCATCCTAGTCCCAACCCTACCAAGTAGTTAGTTAGTTCATTTGTAGACAGCAGATTCCTGGCTGTGTTGAAAAACAAAAGGGAAAGTAAATACAGTGGAAAAGAGTAAAGATGCTGGAAAGAAAGATGACAAGGCTCAGAGTAAGAGCTTTCAAGACTGACAAGATGAGTTAGGGAAGAAGGGTCAGGATGAACAAACATGCCCACCCCCAACAATAGGCTGACTGTGGAAACAAACATGAGCTGAGAGATCAGAGTCAGAAAAGAGAAATGGAACTTCATGGAGATAAAAATGCTCAGAGGCAACTGAGAGACATTCCATTCAGCACAAAAACACCTATTGTACTACACTCACTTGTATCTGAACTGTAATAAGCAATATAAACTTTGAAGATGTCAGAGCCAGGTGACGAATGAAGGAGTAAATGGATGGATGCTCGACATAAAACAGTGAATGAACAAATTCAGGCTTTTCTTCGTTTAAGAATTTTGTGCTTTGTGCACAAAGGGGATTGAAGATAAGAAAGTGAGGTCCCCTGTAAAAACTGGTGGCTAACAAATGGCTCATCACCTACCTCCCAAAAGAGAAGAGACACATGAAAAAGATGGCACTGGCAAAGGCATCAGGATCAAAGTCGCCCCCCAGGATGTCAATCACACGGCCAGAATAGTAAGGGATCACGGTCTCACCTGCAACAGGCAGGAGGACCACAGTCAGAGTGCACCTGCTAAAGGGCCTCCTCCCAACCCCCGAGTCCCCACGCCCTCTCCCCACTCACCCAACACCGCCAGAGAGAGGAAGGAGAAGGCGGCCACCAGGAAAGGCAGGTCAGGCCAGGAGAGCTTCAGCAGCCGCCACATCAAGACTCTGTTCTGGCCCTGCCCCTCGGCCTTGGCTCCTGGAGGGCTCAGCACGGCCCACAGGGCGCTGCTCAGCCCCACCGCCCCATAGCCCAGCAGCAGCCAGGCCCAGGGCGCTGCAGCCACTCTGACCGGAGGGGCGCTCAAGGCCCCCGGGACCAGAGCCCGCAAGGAGAGAAACAGGGGGATCACCAGGCAGATGGCGGGCAGCAGCGCTTCCACACACCCCAGCAGCCCCCCCAGCCTCAGCAGCCCCCAAAGTCCACTGAGCCGCAAGGCGCCCTCCAGCCACAGGCCGGGAAGCCCGCGGGGAAGCAGGGCCCCCAGGGGCCCCTGCAGCAGCCAGAGCAAGGCCAAGTCCGCCAGCAGCAGGGAGGCCCAGGGTCTCAGGTCCGGGCGCCACATGGCGAGATCTAGGGGTAGAAGAGAAGGACAGAGGTGGCTTCCAGTCCCTGTCCCCACTCCCACTCTGCCCAAGCGTCCGCTGGCTTCCTTTTTTTTTTTTTTAAACCCTGTGCTGCCCTGAAAGATGCCCTGGGTACCCCGTCTCACGAGCACCCCCCATCCTAGGACCCAAGGCATTTGGCCTGACAGAGGCAGCTGGGAAGCCTGACCATCTGCACCTGACCATCTCGTCCTCTAAAACACGTCCCGAGACCCCCTCCGCACACCCCGGCCCCACCAGCCGTCGCCGAGTTCCCAGGGGCCAGACGATGCCCGCCGCGCTCCCCAGGCCCCCGGTCCAAAGGGGCGGGAGGCGGGGGCGCAGCGCGCGCGCCGGGCGGGCTGTGGCAGTGTCAGCGTTCCAGGTTTCCACGCGCACGAGCTCACCAGTGGCGGCTCCCGGGCTCTTTGCTGGCGTGCCGAGGGCTGAGCTCTGAGGTCCCCTCGCGCGGCCTCCGCTCCGTCTCGCCTCTGCCGGCGGGCGAGGCTCCGCCAGCCCGGGGCGGCCAGGCTCCTGGGCTTTCGCTTTTGCTTTCGCTTCCGCCTCGGCAGCCGCTGCCTGGTTGCGCGCCTGGCGGCCGGCCGGGGGCGCGCGACACCGCGGGCCGCGGGACCGGTGCCCGAGGCCGGCTCCGCGTGCCAGGGCGAGTCTGCCACCTTCAGCGACAAGTACTCTGTCGTAGGAAACTACTGCACTTCTTAAAACTGCCATTAAGTAAGATGACGCTGTTTCAAGGATTAGGCTGCTTTACAATGAAGAACCGCTGGATTTTCTTACCTCCGCTCTGAGGTGACTGCAGCCATGAAATTAAAAAGACCCTTGCTCCTTGGAAGAAAAGCTATGACCAACCTAACAGCATATTAAAAAACAGAGACATTACTTTGCCAGCAAAGGTCCGCCTAGTCAAAAATATGGTTTTTCCAGTAGTCATGTATGAATCTGAGAGTTGGACTATAAAGAAAGCTGAGCACAGAAGAATTGATGCTTTTGAACTGTGGTGTTGAAGAAGACTCTTGAGAGTCCCTTGGACAGCAAGGAGATCCAACCAGTCCATCCTCAAGAAGATCAGTCCTGGGTGTTTATTGGAAGGACTGATGCTGAAGCTGAAACTCCAATACTTTGGCCACCTGATGTGAAGAACTGACTCATTAGAAAAGACCCTGATGTTGGGAAAGATTGAAGGCGGGAGGAGAAGGGGATGACAGAGGATGAGATGATTGGATGGCATCACTGACTCGATGGACATGAGTTTGAGTAAACTCGGGGAGTTGATGATGGACAGGGAGGCCTGGCGTGCTGCAGTCCATGGGTTGCAAAGAATCAGACACGACTGGGTGACTGAACTGAACTGAGCTGAACTGAGCCTATTTTGAGAACAGCCCTCTTTCCCACATCCAAGTTCCAGTTGTGGGATCTCGGGGTTAAAAAAAACAGCAGAGCAGAGACCAAGTGAGAAACAAGCAGGACTTCTGCGGAACAGGAGACTCCTCCACTCTCACCAGGACCTGTGTGAGTTTCCACCTCAGATTCTTCTCTGAGAAGGCGCTCACCCCACGTCTTCATGTCTCCCTCAGCAGAGCTCCTGATCAAGCACTTGCTCAGAAACCTTTAAATTTGTGCTCCAGTTATGTGAGGAACGCCTGCATCATATGAGGAAAGTGGACTTTGTTTCTTGGTCTACTCTAACACTGATTAGTTTCAGTAATCAGGTTTCTATAGGTCTGACCAGACCCAGATCCCATCTGTGGAACATGCAGCTGGGTTTATTCCAGAAATAACTCTTCTGGTTGAAACTACCTCCCAGACTCAAAATGTCCCCCAAGGGAGGACCACTTGAATTCCAAACCACCCTCTTGAAATGTTATTGGCACAATTACCATGAGTCACTTCAAATTTAGATTTGAAGTTAGGAAATTATTTAAACTTCTCCAACCCTGTTCACTCTGGAATTTTAAGGATCTCTCTCTAAAAAAAAAACGAAAAACCAAACAAACAAAAAAAACTCCACACTCAGCTGCTTTCTACTTACAGGCTTTTCTCTTGATTAACTCTCCTGGGAAAGTGACATGGTGCAGTTCAAGAGACTCCCAACATAATTCAGAGAATCTCACAATGGGGACCTCCCTAGCTGTCAAGTGGGATGCTTCTAATCCAGGAGACATGGTTCAATACCTGGTGAAATGATTTTAATATTTAATAGAGGATTAACTGGCCTGATTTCAATAGATAGTCATTAAAAGAAGAGAAATAGAAACAATTGAGAAAAGTGAACAGCACATTCATCACCAAATTGGGTTAACCAACATTCCAACTTAAACAGCTGGGAAGTCCCTCGTTAACAGCAAATCTGGAGTCCTAGTTAGGAAAAGTTCCCAAGTGGTGCATCCACCCCACAAGTGAGACTTCAAATTGCAGTTTCAGGGGCTCCTGATTATAATTCCAAGCCACAGACCGATATCAACATGAGTTTGTGTGCAAAAATACAGCTCTGGTTTTACTTTAACATTTTTATAATGCTATTTCTTTTACCTTGCGAGTCATAGAATTTCATTACCTGTTGGGGGGTTGGCCAGACCTCCAGGGGCTCAAGAATTCCAAGGTCCACCCCTTTCTCTTTTTTTAATATAATTTTATTTTTTGTTTATTTGTTGCTGTGCTGGGTCTTTGTTGCTGCTCAGGTTTCTCTCTAGTTGTGGTGAGTGGGGGCACTCTCTAGTTGCTTGCGTGGGCTTCTCGTTGCAGTGGCTTCTCTTGTTGCCAAGCACAGGCTCTCAGGCAGGAGGGCTTCGGTAGTTGTGGCTCTCGGGCTCACCAGTTTGGCTCCGGGCTCTAAGCTCCAGGCTCAGTGGCTGCAGCGCTCGGGCTTAATTGCTCCGAGACACGTGAGATCTTCCCTAGATCGGGGACCAAGCCCATGTCTCCTGCATTGGCAGGTGGATTCTTCACCACTAAGCCACCAGGGAAGGCCCACCACTATCTTTCTTATCTCAAGTGCCACCTGCTTGCTCTGCTTGCAGACAGCCACAGAATCGGGCAGTGTCCAGGCAGGTCAGAAGCAGGTCAGAGGCCCGCACTCCTGCTTCTGAAGCCTGAACAAGACTTCCTCCTTTTTAATTTCCCTAACAAGTCAGGGGACTAAGATCCCACATACCATGCAGCACAGCCAAAAGAAAAAGAAAATCTCACTCTGCCTGTCTCATCTTTCTAACCTGGTTACTTTTCCCTCATTTTTTCCCAACTTCAGCAAAGCCTCCTTATCTCCTCTTCCACTTCAATCACAGTCTTGTCATCTTGCAATGAGCATGACCCATCATGAAACCGAATGGCTAACGTCCATCTTTCCGTGTAATCTCCACTCTGAAACAGGAGGGAAGAGGGCAGGGCCCAGCCTTTAAAAGAATGACAGAGCCCAAGGACACAACATAAACCGGCTGAACCAAACAGGTCCAAGATGGTGGACAAGTCGACTAACCCTAGATCTTGATCGTAGGTGTGTGCTCACTGTAACACATCAACGAGCTAAATGACCCACCCGCAAGGTGCCATGACAGTTTCAAGATCAACCATCAAAAACCCCAAAGTGGGCGAGAGCCCAGTTCCTGGAAATCTCCACCCCTTCCCCAAAATAGTTGGAATAATCCTCCCACTCATTAGCCTATGAAGTTACCCAGCCCATAAAAGCTAACCATACTACATTTCAAGCCCATTCTTGCCTTCTGAGATGGTCCACACTCAGTTTGTGGAGTGTATTTCTCTCTAAATAAATCCACTTCTTACCTATCAATTTGTCTCTCACTGAATTCATTCTTCAATGAGACATCAAGAACCTGAGCTTCGTGAAGTCCTTAAACCAGGTGTGTGATCTCAGCTGGAAGATCCTGAGCTTTGTCTGGATTCACACTCTGGCCACGTGGGTTCGAGTCCCAGTCTAAGATGAACGGTTTCATCTCCTCGGGGCTATCTGAGGTAAATGGGGCTATGTTTACAATTCCCGCACACGCGTGAGGAGGAAACTTGTTCCTCCTATTCGAACGAAGTCAAAAACAGGTGTTCCAAGTGCCCTACTCCAACATATCCAAACCATTAACAAGCGACCACACAGGAGCCTCCCGGTTGTGAGCTCACAGAAAGGACCCTAACCTAGGTTACACTGCACGCAGGCGTCCATAGACAGCATGGAGCCTTCCAGAGGTCCTGGAGAAGTGAGAGCGGAAGCCCAGGAGAAATGTTTGGTGAGGCCCCGTTTCTTAGGCAGGGGTTTCTCTCTTCTCAGGAAAAATCTGCCTCCATTTCCTGTCCCCTCCCCCCAGCCACCCCAGCCACAACACAAAACACAGCTTTTATAACCGTTTTCCTTTATTGTGCTTAGGTTGGGGTGGGGGTGATGTTCGTTGAGACAGAGAATATACAAAGGGATGGACTCTGTGCTGCCTTCCAGCGGCCCCTGGTTCTCTGTCTCTGGGCCAGGTCAGGCCTCCTCCTCCCAGAGTGCGATCCGGCCAGGTCCCTGAGTCAGCCAGGCTTCCCCCGAGGAGGCCCGCGGGTCATCGCCACCATTACTGGCTGGCCTCCCGGTACTGGTGCATCAGGTCACTGACGTCTGTGCTTTCCACTTTCACCCAGCCGTCCTCCTTCATGTGGTACACTGCAGGCAGACGGGAAAGAACACGGAGCCAGGCTCCCCTCAGCGAGGTCCTGCTAATGCTGTTACGTCGAAGGCAATGACAGCAACACACACTCTCGAAGCCCTTATGACGGGGACTTCAGTGCCCCTCTTCCGGCTCTGGAAATCTGCTCTCTGCCACCCTGCCTCCCGGGTATCTCCCGATCTCAACCCCCTTCCCCCCACCCCAGGGACAGAGGGGGGCACTTTGATCTCTTACTATTGACAAAGCCTCCAGAATAGCTGTCTCGGTGGGTGGCATGAACAATTGCCCTTCGGCCCAGGTCATAGGCCTCTTCAATACTAAGGTCAGGTCGATAGCCACTATCCATGACCCCATAGGCATGGGAGTTCCCACTACCGGTGGAGAACATATTTCCTGAGAGTCGAGTCCCATCGTCATCCACATAGTAGAGTCCAGGACCCTAGAGGAAGCAAGAAAGTTCCAGGTTGGAAGTTGTTGGTAACACCCAGATTCAAGTGTGAGCCACAAGAAGTGGACCAAAGACTACAGATGAGCCCAGGAACATAGGAACTAGGAAAGCACTTTGGAAACAATCATAGAACTTTGAGGAGGAAAAGCAAACTTCAAATCAGCTATTTGATCCAAAGGGATGAGTTTATGAAACAATGGTCCACATCCAGCCCCAGAAATTGCTGTTGAGTAACAGTTCTGAAACTAAGCATTCTCTGTGTCCTGCATCCTGTAGGGGAGGGGAGGGGAGTGTGAGGTGGGGACACTTACCTCTCATCTACACGTTGGAATACAGAGCAGGGAGGGGACTCACCTTCTTGTCCCAGCCACAGATCATGCTGCCCATGGAGAGGCCCATGCCCCGGTACTGGCACATCATGTTGGAGAGCAGCTTGGAGGCGGCCGACACAGAGATACGCTCCCCATTCCGCAGATAGTACAGCCTGGGTGAGGACAGGACAGTCCAGGGAAAGAATTTACAAGGGGCAGAAGGGCAGCCCTCTGGGCAGGTTACTTGATGGGCAGAAAATGGCTGAAGAGATAAGTATCTAAAAGGAATGGTTCTGCAAGATCTAAGGATGGGCAAAGATCTGGAACTTATATAGAATTCTTTTCTTTTTTTAATTCTTTGGGCTCTTGGTGGAACATGTGGGATTTAGTTCTTGAACCAGGGATCAAACCCATGCTCCCCATGTTGGTGTGCAGAGTCTTAACCACTGGACTGCCAGGGAAGTCATCAAAATCACCTAGAGAAATCCCAGTAAATGATATCCCACCAGGGTTGATGGTCATTGCTAAATAATTGACAAATAACCTGGGCTTCCCCGGTGGCTCAGATGGTAAAGAATCTGCCCGCAATGTAGGAGACTCAGGTTCAATCCCTGGGTTGGGAAGATCCCCTCCCTGGAGAAGGGGCTGGCAACCCACTCCAGTATTGTTGCCTGGAGAATCCCATGGACAGAGGAGCCTGGCGGACTATACAGTTCATGAGGTTGCAAAGAGTAGGACAGGACTGAGCTACTAACACTTTCACTTTCACTTTCAATCTGGCTTCTTGGCAGCAGCACAGGCTTGAGATTAGAGAGAAGGTTTTTTAATCACCAAAAGGCAGCTTTGTGAGATAGGACATTAGCACTAAGATGCTCTGTGAGTGTAGGGAGACTGGGGGAGGAGCAGGGATCTGCAAGATGCAGAACCCGGGCTGAGAAGAGAGTAAGAGGCCTGGCCTACCTGCACTCCTTGGCCAGCAGGCGCTCCCAGTACTGGCAGTCAGCCGCACAGCCGGACATGGTGCCGAGCAGGTAAGGGTTAATCTCAATCACCTTGTTCACCTTTAATGTGGCTGGAAGAAGATGGAGTTTGGGGAGAGGGGGAATGAGCACACAGGTTTCCCTAAATGTCCTGAGTCAACACCTGGTCCCACTTTGGTGCAGATTACTGGACTCCTGCTGAGAGGAGGGCCCAGCTCCCCAGATTCCGCCAGCCGGAACCCACACACTCACCAATGTAATTCCCAGCTGAGGCCCGAGAATCCACAGCCACAATCACCCCATGCTGGAACTTGAAGGCCAGCGTGGTCGTGCCGTGAGCCATCTCGATCTGCACGTTGCTTTCTCCATTCCCACCCAGGGACCGGAAGAATTCAGTGGGCTAATGAGACAGAAGAGGCAGAGAAAGGACCACTGCAAACTTGCGAAGCTGGATGCTCCAGGAAAGCAAATTTACAGGGCATGGGAAGGTGAAGATAGCCATACCATGAATAAATGAAGCAGTTAACAACCTAGTTCTACAAGGAAATGATTGGAGAGAAGAAAAAGAAGAGGCCACGACACCAACCTTTTCCACTTACCAGCACAACCAGAAATGAAAATAAAAAATTTTTAAGTTACCATAACTAAACATTTTAAGGGTAACTATGATGACTTTCCATTCATAGGTCATTTAATCCTCAGGAAACACGTTATATGAATCGTATCCCATTTTACAGAAGAGAGGCCCAGGAGACCTAGACCAAGTCCTAGGGGACTTGAGGAGGCACACAATGGCGGAGGCCAGGCCCACCGCTCAAGGTCATGGGTTTCCCAAGGGTCTACAGCCCCTGTATCATAGGGTCACCGGATAAGGAAGACTCCATGATCTGTGTGTGATGGAGAATGGGGATCCCACCCCCAACTCTTTGTCGTAATCTGCACTTCCTAGCCCGCAAGCGGCCAGCCCCCAGGTCCCACGTGGCCTCTTCCCCAGCTCCGGCCCTGGACCCCAGACGAAGCTCTCCTAAAGGATGCCCCCTGCGCGTTTCCCCGCCTCGGAACAGCCTCCATGCAGCCCCTCCGTTACTCTGCGCACACCCCCACCCCAGCCCGCCCGCCTCCCACGGGATTTTGTTAGAGCCCTGACCTGCATGCCCCGGGGGAGGGCGAGCTCCGGAGATCGCAGGGAGAAGCCGTAGTGGCCGGGGTCCGAGCGCTGCCGGCTTCCCGCGAAGGGCACAGCCCAGTCCCCCCGCTGCCCTCGGGGGGCTCCGCACACGTCCAGCAGCGCCATCGCTGCCCAGCACCCAGAGATCTGGCGGCTCGCGGAGGAGGAAGTGAAAGCGAAAGCCCGAAGCCTTAAGGGGAGGGAACCAGAATGTTTTCCACATCCCCCTGCCCTTTCCGAGGAGGCGTCCCGTGCGAGTCCGGGCACCGGGAGCGTTAGGTTGGGAAGAGGCTTCTCTGCTCCGCCTTCGTGGAAATTGGGGAAACGACGGTGCCGGGCCGTTAGAAGAAAGGAAGAAAGACAGAGCGGCTTCGAAAGCCACCCCCCACCCCCACCCCGCCGGCGATGAGGTTTCAGCGAAAGACACGGCCAGCCTGCGGCATCCTCCGGGGACAGTTACGGGGCGGGATGGGGGTCACAGCATCAAAAGTGCAGCCTCACCCCCGAACGGGCTCAACCTCAGCGAAAACCTGGGAGCAGTTTCAGCGGAAACGGGGGAGGGGCGCCTAGCAGCCTCGTTTTATAAAAAGTAGGAGAGGGCTAGGAGTGCGTGGCGGCCCTGAGACCCAGGACAGGTCCCGGGGCGACAGCCCGCCGAATATACCTGCACGAGTGGGGGAACGGAGAGCCTAGGGGAAGGCGCAGCCCCAGACTTCCACCTGGTGCCTCCTAGGGCCTCTCCCAGTTCAACGGTCTCCCCAACCTGTAGCCACCCACAAGAACTGCGCTTTCCGCCCCCAGCTCCTCGCGTAATTCTTGCTGGACCGAGCACTCCGGAGCTCGCCTTTTCTAAACCCCGCCTCGCCTTGCAACCTGATTCGGCCTCATCTGCTCAGCAACTGTTGACGTCACACGAGCACGGCGCGCTCTGAATGGAGGAGGTGTACTAGAGCGCCCCGCCCACTTCGCTGATGACCCCCGCAGGTTCCACCGCAGAGCGCTGTGAGCCCGGCTGCAACGGGCCGGCGCTGGCGAGAGGGATGGACTGCTTTCAGCCGTGCTCACCCTGCAGCCTCCTCCTCCAGGCTCTGAGGCACTGCTGCTGCTGGCGCCTTGGAGGACGCTGCATCCCTGTCTGGCTCACTCTTGGGGGGGCGGGCACAGGGGGCTGGAGAGGTGGAGAGAGCACCGTGGGAACAGGAAAACTTAAGGGAGAAGATGCCACGCTTCGGGCTGGGGATCACTGAAGATGCCGAAAGAGGGAAAGACCCAGCTTCCGAAAAGGGCGCTGCAAAGTTCGCGGGCCACTTGGGCCATTGAAAACATGAGAAACCAGGGTACAAAACACCAATTTTATTATAAATATCAAGAAACTACAATGTATCTATGGGCCAGCATCTGCCTGGGGTCGGACTGGAAAGAAGCCGACCTTCCCTTTCTGTGTATTCTAAATATTTCTCTTCATTGTCTGGGTGCTGGCCACAGCAACCCTGGCTCCAAACCCAGTTACACAAGGAGTTAGCACCCCTGTTTTCAACCCTGAAATCTCCATCACCAAGAGGAGCTTGGAGAGCAGGTAACACTCATGGCAAAATTTCAGGCATCACCTAGGGGGGTTACATTTCAGAAGCAGCTACCCATGATGCAGTAAGACCTCTGTTCTCAAACTCTCCACTATAGAGAGGAGGGAGGGAGGGAGACAGAGTCTGCGGGTCTGATGAGTGTTTCATTCTGGAGCACCTGGCCCACCAGGAGCCTGCACCATGGCCCAATAGCGTCCTTTATTCATCATGAGCTGCCGGTGGGTTCCTGCCTCAATGATCGTGCCTCCTTCCAGAAAGAGGATGTGGTCAGCCTGCTCCACCGAACTGAGGCGCTGGGTGATGAACAGCACTGACCGGGAGCCCCGCTCAGGGCTTTCATAGAGCAGCTGCTCCACCTGAGGAAAGATGCAGACTCTGTCAGAGCTGAGGACTCCTCCTGGCTCAGGAAGACACCTGTGTTTCCAGAGCTGGGATAGACCTTGCCTCAATCAATACCACCTCTGCCAACAACCCCAAAGAGAGTGAAGTCTCCTTCTGAGAGCTTCTCTGTCAAACTTATGATTCGTGAAGGGCTGTTTACATGCGGTGGCAACAGTGGAATAAAAGGAAAGAGTCCTAGGGTGAAACCCAAAACAAAAGAGGGGAGGGTACTGGAAAGTCTCTCCACCCTAATTTTTATATTCTTTTAAAGAAATAAAACTGAGTAAAGAGCATGAGCATTCAAGTCAAGCAGACTTTAACTGGAGTCCAGGTTTAACACTGAGCAGGTAATTCCACCTCTCTTAGTGTCCATGTGCTCATCTGCTGAATGAGGATGACAACACCCAGCTCACAAGGGCTCGTGATGAGTGAGCAAGAGAGTACATGTGAAGGGCCATCCAGCATGGCTGGCACATAGTAAAAGTTCAATTCACATTAACATTACAAGGATGGCCTTTTGCTCATGTTTGGCTTCACTGATTCAGGATTGTAGATCATCTCCTCTAACCAATTTTAGGCATCTTGGGCTTCCCTGATGGCTCAGTGGGTAAAGAATCCACCCACAATACAGGAGACACAGGAGACTCAGATTCCATCCCTGGGTCGGGAGGATCCTCTGGAGGAGGAAATGGCAACCCACTCCAGTATTCTTGCCTGGGAAATTCCATGGACAGAGGAGCCTGGCGGGCTACAGTCCAGGGGGTTGCAGAGTCAGACATGACTGAGCTCAGTCATATGGCCCTAGGCACTAGGGCACCTTGGAGACAAGCTCGTGGGAACTGAGAACTGCAAGGACTGGTTTGGGAAATGTCCACGTTAGTATAATGACAAAGGACGAGTGAAGGAAGGCACCTTGGGTGGGAAATAGGCAGTAAGAAGATGATTGTCTCACCAGGGATTGGCTGTTTGCATCCAGGGCGCTGGTAGCATCATCCAGAATGAGTACGCGTGGTTTTCGGATCAGGGCTCGAGCCAAGGCCACTGCCTGTCGCTGACCCCCTGACAGCTGGCTCCCAGCCTCACCCACCTCTGCAGAGACAAGGGCCAAGGCAAGGGCTGGGTAAGCACACATGCACCCATGTATGCATTCCTGCATGCACACACAAGGACTGATGGATGCAGCAGGGCAAGAAAGGTTCTGGGAAGGTAAAGGCGTTCTGAGGATATGAGGATGAAAGAGACACCAGAACAGGATCTTACAACTTCAAACTGACGGAGGAGCTAAGGAATGGAGGCAAGAATCGAGGTTTCAGTGAAGGTAAAGATGTCTGGGGGTCGATGGGAGCAAGCACCTGTGTCGTAACCTTTAGGGAGCTCAGAGATAAAACCGTGGGCTCCGGACTCCACCGCAGCAGCTGTGATTTCCTCCATGGTCGGCTCCTGGACCAGGCCATAGGCAATATTTCCTTTAAAGCTTCTTCCAAACAGCAGAGGCTCTTGTCCCACAGCAGCCACCTAGGACAAAATACAATGCAGAGTCATAGAACGAGGAACACAGGAGTGTGGTCATCTAGAGACTGAAGACTGAGCATCTCCACTGAGAGCCTGTCACAGTGACACGGCCTCTCTGCTGACCACACGCCCACCTCCACCCGAGGCCTCCTGACTTCCGCTCAGAGTGCTCGCGGAGAAGGCTCTCCTGACTTGAGGCTCCCTGCCCTCCCCCATGCCATCTTCTTGCTCACCTGTCTGTGCAGGTAGCGGTGCTCGTATTCGGGAAGGGGCGCCCCGTCCAGCAGCACCTGGCCCTCGGTGGGCTGGTACAGGTTCTGCAGCAGCGCGGCCACCGTGCTCTTCCCAGACCCATTGGGCCCCACCAGCGCCGTCACCTCCCCGGGACGAAGGGTGAAGGTCAGCCCCTGGAAGCCGGAGAACCAGACACTAAGAGACAGCCAGAGGCCCCTAACCTTAAGACCAGGTATCATCCACTCATTATGTTGTCTCGTCTATGTCTTCCCCCAGAGAAGAAAGGAGAAAAACGGGGGGAAATACAGCAACTCCTCCCCTCCTGCACACACAGACCCCTCCCCGTGGAGTAGAGATGAAAGATGAAACAAAGACAGAGGCAGAACTTAAGCACCAAGAGCCACATGATGGATCTCAGACACTGTGGCGGGGGCGGGGGGAGGGGGGAGAAAAAATTATATTCAAAAGCGCAGTTGGAAAGAAAAAGGAACTATGGAAGACTGGAGACACAGCCTCTGCTTTGGTGATGCCTTACAGGAGAACCTCCTCCCTAAGAGCATCCACAGACATTCTCCTTGGAAATCCGGACTATTCTTGAGCTTGGGGCAGCTTTTTATTTGTCTGTTTATGTATGGCTGTGCTGTGTCTTTACTGCTACGTGCGGACTTTCTCTAGTCGCAACAAGCAGGGGCTACTCTCTTTGTGGTGCGTGGACCTCTCATTGCAGTGGCATCTCGTTACAGAGCACAGGCTCTAGGGCACACGGTCTTAGTTGCCCCATGGTGTGTGCGATCCTCCCGGACCAGGGGTCAAACCCATGCCCCCAGCATTGGCAGACGGATTTTTAACCAGCGAACCACCCAGGGAAATCCCTGGGGCAGTTTTAGGGGACGAATGCTGCTCATCTTTGCCTCTGAAGGGTGAGGGAGGTTCTATCTATACCTGGTGCTAAGCAGGCTGAAGGCAGGAAGACCATTTAGGATGACCGAGTTGAGAGGGAGGCTGGAGGAACGGAGGGATCTGTAGGTTGTACCTGCAGCACGGGGGCATCCGGACGGTTTGGGTAGGCAAAGGAGACACCCTGGAACTGGACGAGGCCACGCAACGTTAAGGAAGCCAATGATCCACTCTTTGGGCAGTTAGGGACCCGGTCCAGGTATTCAAATATTTTCTCTGAAGAGCCCACAGCCTTCTGCACCCTGGGATAGCTGGACAGAAGCACCTGGAGGGGAGGTATGAATAGTGAGGTGGGATGTGGGAGGGCCCCAGTCTGTTGCCAGGGTTACAGGATATGAGGAGGGCGAAGGAGGGGAGGGAAGTGACTTGGATGGTGGTAGCACTTGGGGAGCGGCCACGGAGGGACCTCACCTGAACAGCTATGGTGAACTGGATCTCGTACAGAATAAAGGTGACCAGGCGCCCACTGCTGACAGACCCACTTGTCACCAGCTGCCCACCAAAATACAGGATTCCCACCTTCAGCAGCATCCCTGAGAGCTGTGGAGGGACCACAGAGAACAATGGGCTGAAGCAGGAAAGTCAAGAACCAGAATGGTTAATATCAAGGAGAGAGAAAGTCCATTTGCGCCAAGTAACACATGGGGCTCAACAGGGATTAACGAATGAATCACAGCATCCCGTGGTGTGATCACTCAGGTGCACAAGTCAACTACCATCATCACCATCACCAGGAATGCCTTGTTTGGGGAGCATTCTGCTCTTCACAAGAGGCTTTCATGAATGTAATGTCATCTAATATTCATATCAAGAATCTTATAAACAAGGTTATGTCACTCTCATCTTTTAAAATAAGAAAATAGTCTCAGAGAAGGTAAGTTATTACTAATATAGCCCATGGCTACAGAGCTAATAAGTGGTAGCATCAAGGCAGGAACTTCTGATTGCTGGTCTAATTCTCTGTCAATTACATCACAAGATGCCCCTCATCCTTGGCTTCTGCTAGTCCCTTTTCTCTGCATAGTCCCAGCATGAAGCAGCCCAACAAAAGCCATTCCCCACGCTGCCCCATGAGGCAAGGAAAAGTCCTGGGACTGAAGACATGGTGCTTTCCTACAAAGGAGGTCATGGAGAGTCTGTGCACCATGTGGAAAAGAAGCTGTGTAGCATGCCTAGAAAGAGGGAGGGGGTTCGGAGCACTAGGTCACCCAGCCTCTGGTTGCTAGGATACAGACACTGAACCCACCCCTGCCCAGTGAAGGAAGAGTGCGGAGCAGGGTCAGGGGAAAGGGAATGGTGAAGAAACATTTCAGGGACCGGGGGATAGGCATTCACGCCGAGGTACTCACAGTGCTGGTCCAGTGGTCGACCGCGTAGGCCAGGGCCTCCTTCCGGCTGAGCACCATCATCTCATGCAGCTTCTGCCTGAACTTCTGGGCCTCACCCTCTTCGTTGGCAAAGCTCCGAACTGTAGGCATGGCTGACAGCACCTCGATGGCCACCTGGCTGGACTTTGCCAGAGATTCTTGCATCTGCTCTGCCAGCACCTGTGGAGATATGAACCAGAGATACCATACGCGGTTGGCAAACCACGAGGGCTGCTAGGACCTGAATTATCCAATCAGAGATTACAGCTGAGAGGCACTAGAGGGACAAGAGAGAAAAAGACACAGCTTGTACCACTCACCACCACCCCCCATACCAAAGAGAAACAGTAAAGAGGGAAATGCTTCAGAAGGGCCATGGGGGTCATATTCCTGAGATCGGTGTCATATTCTTTTATTTTCTTTTATATTAGAGTACAGTTTATTTGGGGGCTTCTGTGGTGGCTCAGTGGTAGAGAATCTACCTGCCAATTCAAGAGATATGAGTTTGATCCCTGGGTCGGGAAAATCCTCAGGAGAAGGAAATGGCAACCCACTTCAGTATTCTGCCTGGGAAACCTCATGGACAGAGGAGCCTGGTGGGCTACAGTGCAGGGCGGGGGTTGCAAAGAGTTGGACATGACTTAGCAACTAAACATGGAGAAGGAAATGGCAACCCACTCCAGTACTCTTGCCTGGAAAATCCTGTGGATGGAGGAGCCTGGTAGGCTACAGTCCATGGGGTTGCAAAGAGTTGGACATGACTGAGTGACTTCACTTTCTTTCTTTCTAGCAACTAAACAACAATATAGCTGATTTACAATACTGTACTAGCTTCAGTAGTACAGCAAAGTGTATGTATATGTATACATATATATATACATGACTTCCCATGTGGCTCAGTGATAAAGAATCCGCCTGCCAATACAAGAGATCTGGGTTCCATCCCTGGGTTGGGAAGATCCCCTGGAGAAGGAAATAGCAACCCAATATCTGTTCTTTTTCAGATTCTTTCCCTATATATCATTACAGAGTATTGAGTAGAGTTCCCTGTGCTATCCAGTCGGTCGTTACTGATTATCTATTTTATTAATATATATATAGTAGTGTCTATATGTTAATCCTAGCCTCAGTGATCGTATTCTTAAAGACAGGTTGTGGGCAGACGTTAGCAGACACAGAGAACATGAAAACTGACCCTGAGCAACCCAAGAACGTGGACAAACAGACCCACAGAGATGAAGAATCAGTGAAGGGGCCAGGAAAGAAACATGACAGGAAGCGAGCCCACCACGTCTGGGCGGTAGGAGTCAGCGTAGGTTGAGGCAACTCCCCAGACATACCTTGTGCCGTTTCCCCAGCTTCTCAGGCAGAATGAAAAGCAGGGGCAGGGCGACCAGGGTGACCACAGTGAGGGGCGGGGACGCCCAGAGCATGAGCCCCAGGAGACACAGGCCCCGCATGAAGTACCACAGCAGCAGGCTGAGATCCGAGCTCAGAGACTCACTCACAGTGGACGTGTCGTCTGTGACCCGAGATGTGATTTCACCTGTCAAGGGTTGGGGAGAAGAGGGTGGTGTGAATGAGGATCTCAGAGTGATGGGAGGGACAGGTGAGCCAGGGTGCCAGGGGAAGGGTTCTAAGGCTGAGAAAACAAGGTCAGTGGTTAGGGAGACCTGGGACCTGGAACCTCAACACAAGGAGAAAGTGTTCCAGAGGAAAAGACTGGCTAAAGACCTTCCAGTTTAAAAAAAAAAAAACAATGATGCCCTTGTGAATTTCCTTTTCTCTGACAGATTTCTGTTCTCTAAGAATTTTTATATCCCAGGTACAGGGGCAGGAAAAACTTAAGCAGATCATCTAACATAGCTGGAGAGAAAGCTTCTGTTAGACAGCAGTCCAGGAAACTGTAGCAAGCACTGGGCTGGGAATCAAGAGAGGGATTCTGCTCCGAGTTCATCTCCATCCATACGCGTCTATGCGAGTGTCAGCGTTTGGGGGCAGGCCTCAGTTCCCTTCTCTGCAAAGCAAGGTGGTTGCACTCTGTGATCTCAAAATTTCATGGTTTTAAATTCCAGTCATTTCTATCTAAACACACACAGAGGGATAAGTCTGTGAGGCTTGGGTGGAAACACTAGGATTTTCTTAAATAAAAGGAGTATGTTTTGCTCTTGAGGCATGTTGAGAATAAGACATGACAATGTTTATGTGTGAGAGAAATCAAGATTATAAGTAAAAGAGGAGGTATGGGCTTCCCTGGTGGCTCGGATGGTAAAGAATCTCCCTGCAATGCAGGAGACCTGGGTACGATCTCTGGGTCGGGAAGATCCCCTGGAGAAGGGAATGGCTACCCACTCCAGTATTCTAGCCTAGAGAATTCCATGGACAGAGAGCATGGTGGACCACAGTCCATGAGGTCCCAAAGAGATGGACATAACTGAGAAACTAATAATTTAATACCTTATGGGTATATAAACAGTAAGTGAATGGATAGTGAAAAGAGTTTCATGAGAAACCTGTTTGGTTCTTTTGAAAAAACTCTGTCTCCTGGCGCAGGACAGCCTGAAACACCTCTCCCTGCAGGTGGCTGTGCATGCGGCCCATGGTGCTGTTGTAGATTCCATCAGCTGTGAACTCCAGCACTGCGCTACAGGGAGACAAGAGAAGGGGGGCCCGCTGTGGTCAGGAGGTCCCCCAGAAGTCCACCCTGGACGGCTGCCCCAACTTCCAACTCCCACTTTCTCCGAATCCCCTGTCCCCCAACCTTCCAACTTCAGTGCCCAGACCTGGCTATGGCGAGGACCGACATCAGAGTTACGTTCCGAGTGAAGGCAGTGCCTGTCTCATCCTGTACAATCCAGTCGGTAAGCCGGCCAGTGAAGAACGGAATGGCCATCTCCCCTGGGGAGGGGAAGAAATAGCCAATCTAAGCAGGTCAACTCTCACCAGACCCTGGCCCACTGGCTTTTCACATTTATTCATTCTCCTGCAGAGCAGTGGCAGAAAGATACCATCTCCACCTACACGGGGCCCCACCAGACCTTTAGAGGTTTAAGGAGGAAACCTAGCAGTCATAGGATGGGCTGCCCGGGAAAAGCCCTTGTCCTCAGTGGCCAGTGAAGCAACAACACGCAGGACCACCCTAGAGTCCAGGACCCCTGACAATTACCCAGTCAGGACCTTCCCGCTCCACTGGGGTGATCAGGACCTGAGCTGGGTCCCCTTCCCCTCACCCACATTCCCGAGAACCCACACCAATCCATCTCACTGGCCATGCCCCTCGATTCCTACCCAGTCCTCCAGTCCCATCCCCCTTCCCGTTGCACCCCCCTTACCCAAACAGGAGAGAAACACCAGGGCCAGAATGAGCTGCACGTGGCTTTTCTCCGGACCCAGGAAGACTAGAAGCCGACTCATCGCCAGGCCAAAAGCCCCGCGAGTTCCTTGCACCCAGAGGCTCCTGATCTTATACCACAGGGTGGCCGCGGGCAGTGCTGCCCCGTAGCTGAGAGCGAAGGCGTCCAGGCGACTTCCCCAGTTCAGGGGCCCGGCGCTGTCCGCGTCCCCGGGGGCTGCCCAGGAGACCAGCTCTCGGAACAAGGCGAGTCCCGGCAGGGCCAAGCCCAGCGCCGCCGCTAGCGGCTCTAAAACAGCCAGCCACCCCGGGACTCGCGTGCTTTCCTTCCGGAAGCCCAGCGCGGCTCCGACGACGCCGCGGGCCCCCAGCCACAGCAGCGCCCAGCGGCTCAGACCGGCCACCCAGACCCGGAGCAGAGGCAGCGCAGGGGGCACCAGCCGCGACGCCACTCGGGGCAGCGCCGGCCGGAGCAGCATCCAGTCGGCGAGAAGCAGCAGCGCCGTCCCCAGCCACGCGACGGCGGCGCGGGGGAGGCGCGGACGGCCGCGGGGAGCGGGGGACCCCGGGCAGGCCATGGGCGCGCGCGGTCCCGGCTCTCGCTGTCCCCGACGGGGTGCTGTCGGAGTCCGAGCCCCGGGTGGGAGCAGGGACCGCCGCGGGGAGGGGCCGGGGCGGGCCGGGGCGGGGCCTCGGAAAGTACCGGGAGCCGGCCGAGCCCGCGGCGCTGCCCAGAAGCAGGCGGTTTAGGGGAAAGAGAAAACGAAAGCGGCCCGGCTTGCCAGGCCCGGCCCCTGAGGAGGCGGCCGGTCCAGAGCACCCAGGAGGAGCGCGCTGACCTCAGATCCGAGGCTGACCTCCTCCATCGCCCACCCGCGCCCCGCCTCGCGTGCCACCGCCTCCTGCAGTGGCAGCGCTGCCCGGGACTTCTAGCCCCGGGTCTGCGGGCGGGGCTCCTGCGTCATCTGTCTCCGGGCAGATCCGCTGGCCCCGGTCTCCTGCGTCATGTGTCTCCGGGCAGACCCTCCCCGCGCAGGTTAGCGCCAGGCCGCCCCGCGCGGCGGCGCGGAGTCGGGCGCCCCCTGGCGGGCGCAGCGGGGGGGCGGAGCCTCGGGCAGCGTGCGGCGCGCGGTCCCAGGTCGGAAACCAGAGCCGGGAGCGGCGAGCCTAGCGGAGCCGGGATGCTGCGGTCCGGAGCCCCCACCGGGGATTTGCCCCGGGCAGGAGAAGTCCACACCGGGGTAATGAGTCTGGAGTGTCAGCGGAGGGACGGAGGGACGGGCGGACCCTGGAAGTGCCACAGGGTGAACTCGGAGACTCGCAAGAGGGAGGAGACCGCTTGCAGCGGCCAGGGCGCCCATCCCAAAAGGAACACGGGCGTCTCCGTACAGAAGCGGAGTGCTCGGGGGTCCGCCAAGGGGCTGGGCGCGGGGGGCCGGCGGGGAAGGGGTGCTTGGGCTCCGAGCTGGAAGCGTTGAGGGGAAGCTGCTCTAGAGCGCTTTCGCTTTCACTCTGAACTAGAGACAGGGGCGGCTTAAATGAAGCGGGGGAGCTGGGGAAGGTGCGCAGAAATGAGGACACGGTGCCCAGAGTGGACAGGACGGCACTTGGGAGCGTGTGGGCGCTGACCGGGAAGGAACGCGCCCCACAGACCTTTGATGGGCTCGTTCCGGGGAACTCACGGTCCCGCCACTGATAACGCGGGTTCCCTGTGAACTGGAGCTGCCAGTGCCAGCCTGGTCCAGGAAGGCAGCTACTTGGCCCGGGTGCAGCGTGCTCCCCTCCCCGTGTCTTCCGCACCCACCTCCACAACCTGCTGGAGGACTTTTGCCCAGGCTGTGCCCCCGGGGGCTGGTGGCAACCCTTGGCTGGCTGGCTTCTGCTTTCAAGTGACCGCCACTGCTCTCAGCTTCGGGCAGCCTGTAATAACGGAGTAACCTCTCGGGTGGGGTTACCGCTGATATCTGGTCCGCTCTTCACGATGAATCAATGTGTCAAAATGAGCACTCCGGCCAATAGCCCCGGAGGCCAGAGCGACTTATGAAGCCCTGAGGAATATAGCTGTGAAACCATTCATAAAGTAGAAACTCTTCCCCTCACCACCAGATGAACAGCCGAAAGTACGAAGTACAAGTCAGACCAAACCCTGGGAGCTGGACGGGGGTTTAGTCCTGCGTGACCTTGGGCGAGTCACTTGCCTTCTGTGTGATGCAGTTTCCTCCTTTGTAGGATCTTTAAAGTTAAAAACTGTGGCTTTGTTCTCCTTCACTCTTCCTTAATTCTGTTCTTGACTTGGAAAAGGCAGCTAAAACTCCCCAATCAAATCCTCTCTTGGTACAGATCTCTTCCCCTGGCTATTTACTCTTTTAAAGAAAAAAACATTATTTTTTAGCCACGCCACATGGCATGTGGGATCTTAGTTCCTTGACCAGGGATCAAACCCATGCCCCCTGCAAAGGAAGCGCAGTCTTAACTACTGGACCACCAGGGAAGTCCCCTGGCTGTTTACCTCTTGATCAGAAATCCTTAAATGAGACCTTTATTTTAAACTGTCCCATGTGTTTCTTGATACTTTCCTCCTTCCTTGACACGTGGCCATGGTAACCACTGACCTCTGAGATGTTTTCCCTTGTTCAGTAAACTGATTAAGGGGAGAGTGGGGTGGATGATTCTGGGCTAATAAAAAGGCTTGAGCTTGTTTCCCAAGGTCACGGTCACTTGCTCTGTGGCAAGATCTGCAGCACATCTGTGCACACAGCAAGCGCATGCAGAGGTCATTCATTTGTGGGGCTGCGTCACCAGGGCCTGGAAGTGCCCCCTTGAGCCCTTCACTCAGAGGGAGCACTTCTGCCCCTGGGAGCTTCACCACCACCACCACCACCCCGCCCCCTTTACAGCAGAAAGAATTTTAGGGATGCAATTCTTTCTGTGTGATATCCCCGGCTAGACTCTGACATTCCCTTGCAGCCAGGAAAGACAATAGACAAAATGGAAACAAAAAAAATCCCATCCTGGGAGTCAACTCTGGCCTAAATTACCAGATAACCTTGAGCCAGTCGCCTCCCCTCTCTGAGAATGTTTCCTTATCTAACGTGAAGGGGTCAAGGCTCTTCCTGCTCTGACGTTCTATCCTGTGTCTCCACAGACAACCATCATGGCAGTAGAGTTTGATGGGGGCGTCGTGGTGGGATCGGATTCCCGGGTGTCTGCAGGGTGAGTGCCAGTGACCCTGGGTACTTCTGGAAGGAAGCTCATGGCGCCCAATGCACATTTTCAGTCATTCATAAAGAGACTGGCAAACTGAAGCTCTGGAGAAACTGAGTGAACCTTTCAGAAAGGCCACTATAATAAGATATTGGGCGGGGCGGGGCGGGGGGGGGGGGCGGTGGTGGTCTCTGAACTCCAGGGGAGAATCTGGGGCCTGAATGCTAACATGACCTGTCCCAGGGGGTCATCGAATTGGGTCTGAAAAGAGTTTAGGAAATAGTTTTCAGAGGCCTTCCTTCCATCTGGGTTTAAAGATAGAAAAGATGGTTCTGCTGAGCAGATATCCTGGTTTCTGATCCATTGTGTGAACTAACTTTGTCTTTCTCCCTTTTGGCCAGTTTCCCCACATACAAGAAAAGTGTACAGGCTTAGATCAACATCACTTACTTAATGTGCCATAGAACACATAACTTCCTCAAGATGGTTAATAACAGAAAAATTAGTAAGGGGAAGATTATTCTTAATTTAATGTAGTATTTTGTTTTATTATAAAATCTAAGTCTGATTTTGATCATTACTTGCAGTGTTTCATTTGTCTGAGACAATTTTTTCCTTCCTGCTTTAATCCAGGCATTAAATTTCATGTACTCTGAAGCCATTCTATTGTCAAAAGAACCTCAGAAATTTTAGCAACTCGCTGTAGGATCCTGCAATCCCATTCCTGGGCATCTATCCAGTCAAAACTGTAATTCAAAAAGATGCCTGCACCCTTCTGTTCGTAGCAGTGCACATGTTCTTTATCCATTGCTCTGTTGGTGGACATTTAGGCTGCTTCTGTGCCCTGGCTATTGTAAATAGTGCTGCAGTGAACACTTGGGTGCATGTATCTTTTTGAATTATGGTTCTCTCCAGATGTATGCCCAGGAGTGGGATTTCTGGGTGATATGGTGGTTCTATGTTTAGATTTTTAAGGAACCTCCATACTGTTCTCCATCGTGACTGCACCAGTTTACCTTCCTATCAACAATAGCAGGGTTCCCTTCTCTCCATAGCTTCACCAGCATTTATTGTTTGTAGATTTTTTTTATAATGGCCATTCTGACCAGTGTGAGGTGATACTTCATTGTAGGTTTTATTTTTATGAACAAAAACACAAACAGACTCACAGACATAGAGAACAGACCTGTGGTTGCAAAGATGGGGGAAAGGAGAAGGATTGGGAGTCTGGGATTAGCAGGTGCAAACTGCTATATACAGAATGGATAAAGCATTTCTCTAATAATTAGTGGCTGAGTATCTTTTCCTGTGCTCTTTGGCCATCTGTATGTCTTCTTTGGAGAAATGTCTATTTAGATCTTGTACCCATTTTTGATTGGATTATTTGTTTTTTGATATTCAGCTGAATGAGCTGTTTGTATATTTTGGAAATTAATCCCTTG
Source organism: Cervus canadensis (assembly GCF_019320065.1). Lineage (NCBI taxonomy): Eukaryota > Metazoa > Chordata > Mammalia > Artiodactyla > Cervidae > Cervus > Cervus canadensis. The sequence goes on from NC_057413.1 coordinate 38,767,103, forward strand.
TTGGTTGCTTCATTTGCAAATATTTTCTCTCACTCTGAGGATTGTCTTTATACTAAATTTAAAAAAAGGAGTGGACATCTTTATATAATTCACTTTGCCATACGCCTGAAAGTAACACAACAGTGTAAATCAACTATACTCCAATAAAAAATTTTAAAGATGTGATATATATGTATATTATGTGTGTGTATATATAGAGAGATATATCACAGTGGGCTATTACTCAGTCCTAAAAAAGAATGAAATAATGCCATTTGCAGCAATGTGGATGGACCTGGAGATGATCAAATTAGGCATAGTCAGAAATAGGAAGACAGATACCATATGATATCACTTATACGTGGAATCTAAAATACGACAAATGAACATAGCTGCATGACAGAAACAGACTCACAGACAGAGAATGACCTGTGCTGGGCGAGGTGGGGGCGGGGAGAAGGGTTGGGAGTCAGGGATCGGCAGATGCAGTTATATACAGATGGGATAAACAAGATCCTACCATATAGCACAGGGAACTCATTCAAACTCCTGTGATAAACCGTAATGGAAAAGAATATGGAAAAAAAAAGAGTATATACGTATAACTGAATCACTTTGCCGTACAGTAGAAATTAACACAACACTGCAAATCAGCTATACTTAAATTTTTTTTTTCTGAAAAATTGGCAACTCTGACGCTGATGACTTTGCACTCCTTGCTGACAGAGAGGCGGTGGTGAATAGAGTGTTTGACAAGCTCTCCCCCCTGCACCAGCGCATCTACTGCGCTCTCTCCGGCTCAGCTGCTGACGCTCAGGCCATAGCGGACATGGCCGCCTACCAGCTGGAGCTCCACGGGTATGAAACGGTGGGGTCCCCAGTCCAGGTCACCTAGAGCGCCCGGACTCAGTGAACGCCAACACCGTGTCCTATTCCGGGGGCGCTACCGTGGAATAGGAAAACTTCTTGCTTTGCCTTCAGCTTTCATTTCTCTTTGAACTGGCACTTGAATCTCTTAAAGCTGGTTTCTGCATCTGTAAAGCAGAGATAACTAATAGTACCTCCCCTACCTCACCAGATAGCTATTTCCAAAACCAAAAAATATGAGTAAAAGTGATTTGAACACTGCAAATCACTCTCCTAATATCAATAGTGAGGAAGAAGATGAGGACACAGCCCACCATGGTATCAGGTGGTGACCATGTGACAGCCAAGGTCACGGGGCAGAAGTGACGCTTATCTGCTAAACCCATATGGGCAAGGCTCTGGCAGCCAGGAGACTTTTGTCACTGGGGACCGGGGGGCTGGGGGGGACAGAATAAAGGAGGGAGAACAATTGAGAATTGAAAGCTTCTTCCTGGTGGGTAATGTGAGACTCTGGTTCCCCTGCACCAGTGGGAGGGGAGCTGGAGTCTGAATCCTTGCAGCTAGTTTTTAGGGGTCACCTGGCAGAGATGAGGGTGATGGTCTAGGAGGGTGGACCTCCAGGAAAGCGTATCACCATCTATTCCTAACCCTTCCTTCAGGATGGAACTGGAGGAACCGCCGCTTGTTCTGGCTGCTGCGAACGTGGTGAGGAACATCACCTATAAATATCGAGAAGACCTATCCGCACATCTCATGGTAGCTGGCTGGGACCAACGCGAAGGGGGCCAGGTGAGTCTCTCGCAGTGTCCCCCCCTTCCTCGGAGTTCCCCTCTCCCCCAGAGAGGGAGATGGAGGTCATGTGGCATTCCAGCCTCGAGTTCCAAAGACACTGCCCCTGAAAGCATAGGAAGGTCTCAAAGGAGAAGGGTATGAGGTGCTGGGCCTTCGCTGCAGGGCGTGGAGACCACCTGCCCGTCTCAGGGCTGAGCAGAGGATGCAGGCTCCCAGAGTCTGAGCGGAGGGTGCCTCCGCAGGTGTACGGGACCTTGAGCGGGATGCTGATTCGACAGCCCTTCGCCATTGGCGGCTCTGGCAGCACCTACATCTACGGTTACGTGGATGCGGCGTATAAACCAGGCATGTCCCCAGAGGAGTGCAGACGCTTCACCACGAATGGTAATGTGCAGGCGGGAGGCATCTGGGGCAGGGGTTACACGTGGTAAGGACGTCGAGCGTGAGGACGAGAAAGACATGGATGCCCATCTGATGAAATGTCCAAATGGGACGCCTTTGAGAGTGATGGGGCAAAGGCTGAACTAGATGGGCTTTCAGGACAAAGTGCAGACGGTCAAGAGTCCGCCTGCAACGCAGGAGACTTGGGTTTGATCCCTAGGTTGGAAAGATCCCCTGGAGAAGGGAATGGCTACCCACTCCAGTATTCTTGCCTGGAGAATTCCATGGACAGAGAAGCCTGGCGGGCTACAGTCCTTGGGGTTTCAAAGAGTCAGACACGACTGAGGAACTAATGGACTTCAGGACAAAAGGCATAACCCAAGACTGTTCTGTGCACACCAAAGGAAGATCTAGGGTGACCACAGGAAACCAGCTGGGCGCTTGGGCCAGCCCATAAGAGCCGATTGTTACATATTCAAGGATTTGGGAGCGCTTGCCTATCTACTTGTTACAAAATCAATCATGGTGGGAGTGTTGAGACCATGAACGTTGCATGAAGACCTTTGTATTTTTTTTAAGTTGGTTGACCACCCCTAAATACGCATCTCTAGGAGATGTGTTCTGAAGTCTGCATGTAGTAGTAGGCATATGGACAGAAGGGAAGGGAAACCATTTTTTAAAAATAGTTATTTATCTGGCTGCACAGGGCCTTAGTTGCAGCATGCGGGATCTAGTTGCTTTACCAGGACTGGATCCCAGGCCCCCTGCAGTGGACGCGCAGGGTCTTAGCCCCAGACCACCCGGGAGGTCCCACGGGACGCGACTTCTGCAGCTAAGCTGCTCTCCCTCCTTCTCTCCACCCGGCACCCTCCGCAGCGATCGCCCTGGCCATGAACCGAGACGGCTCCAGCGGGGGCGTCATCTACCTGGTCACCATCACAGGCGCTGGGGTGGACCATCGCGTCATCCTGGGCGACGAGCTGCCGAAATTCCATGACGAGTGAATCTCCTTCCTCGGACTCTCCTTCTTTATTTTGTAATAAACTTTCTGGAACCAGAAGCTGGTATGGTCCATGTGCACTCAGAGAGGTGAAGCTTGGGAAGGGGGCTGCTGCCCACCCAAATGCTAGCGTATCTTTTGTATTATTTTGTCCCCACCTCTAAAACATCTTTCCCAGAGGAGGGGTGGAGGAGCAGATGAGAGTCAGGTGTATGTGACAGATCTCAGGTAGCCACGACAGCTACATGCCTGAGAATTAGCTAGGAGCCAGCTCGCATGGAAAAGGATTCCTCTCATAACGTGTTCATTCACATTAGAGGCCAAAACATGATAAATACTTAAATATTTGGGGAGGGGGGATTCATGAATTTCAAAGAATAGTAACAATAACCCAAAAAGCGAAATTTATTGAACTGAGCATTGGCTACATGCCTATAAACATTTTACGTCTTAGAACCCAAACCAAAAAACCTTGGGTATGAACTACAACTATTGACAATTCTATGTAAGAATAGATGGAAAGTTAGTAAGAGTAAGTCATGGCAATTCAAAAGTGGAGATGTAGGATTTTGTTTACCAAATGCCCTTCCTCTACTACTGACATGAAACCTGTTCCCTCAAGACTCATATACCATCTCCTCCCTGAAATCTATAATAATTAGCCCAACCCAACATTAAACACTTAGGACGTTGTTGGATGTTTGAATAACTGTATTCAACAGGCTGAGCCCTGGACCTATCTTTGCCAGGCATTTCCTGAGTGACAGGACAAACTACTCCCCTTCTCTGAGCCCTTGGTTTCTCTTCTGTCAGATGGGGTGTTGACTGACTTCTGAGATGCTTTATAGCTTTACAGTCAATGCATTTTCACACACAAGTGAGCAGTTAAGAGGTATATTTAACAGAATCCTAGTGGGCCACCTAGGAAACTTCTGTCTGCTTTTCTTTCCAGATCTCAGGCGAAACATACAAAGCACCCTAAGACATCCCTATGTTCTTCGTAGTGTGTATTTGGTTTTGAGAAAACGAATCTAAAATTACTATCGCCTTGAGTTCTTTCTAGCCACGAGATTTAACTTATTTTGAAATTCAGTGTAATAGTTGGAGTATATTTTTTCGGCTGATCACAACTCAGAACACTGGAGCATAGACAAAAGCAAGCACTAAATCACTCTGAAAAATAAACAACAGGTGGATTGTGGAGAGACTCAAAACTGGGGGAGGCAGTGTTCTGGGGGGAGGAGGGCTCAGTCTTTCCTCTTTCCTCTCACGGCTCTGCCCTGAATTCTGACATCAACTGCAGAGTTGCACTGCTGAGCGGCATCTCTGAGAAAAACACTGTGGTTCTGGCCAGAGGAAGTGAGAACGTGGGCCCCTGTGGGCCAGAGGGCGCAGGGGAATCTCCCAGATGAGAGAGCTGGAGATGGGGACGCCCTGCCTCTAGGGATGAATCCTTGTGACGGCCTGAACTGCGCATGCGTGCCACACAACCAGACCACACAGCAGAGGCCTCGAGAACGTAATGGGGACACAAACCTTTAAAAACTGGAAGTCTGGCTGCTTCTTTATTGGCCAAAAAAGCTGCATTGCTGTGCCCCTCATTCCACAAGGGGCTTGTAGCACTTCCCATGTAAAGAGGAGGAGGAGGTAAAGAAGAAAATGATTAGAGAAAAGACAAAGTTAAGAAATAAATGAAGCCAAGAGGTAAAACTAAAATACAACATGAATATCCCTCTTTAAAAAAGAGAAGCGATGCACTGGTGCTGTCTTGAACAGCTTAACAAGAGCAGATTGTAAAACACTCAGGAGTTTTGAAAGGCAGTTGTTAACCACTGGTAGTTTGACACTGACCATGGCAGAAATATTTATACTACTGAAACCAGAAATGCTACATATCAGAACTTTGGGTTTTGTTTTTTTTTCCCCAGAAAGCCAGTTTACCAGGCCATGTATTGACCAGCCAGCTATCCATGAGCTTAGCTGGTTCTAAGCTACAAGGTAGTGAAAGCAAAGAAGGAAATGCAATCAGGTACAGGATTCAAAAGATTCATTTAAAAAGCAGGGATCTCCCTGGCAGTTCAGGGGTTAACACTCTGCACTGTCAAGGGCCCACGTGCCGCCTGGTGTGGCCAAAAGATTAAATAAATAAAATGAATATAAGGAGGACAGCTTTTTAAAAAACACTATAGGGACTTTCTTGGTGGTCCAGTGGCTAAGAATCCATCTTCCAATGCAGGGGATGCAGGTTCAATTCCTGGTCGGGGAACTAAGCCCACATGCCACATTGAAGACCCAGTGCAGGCAAGAAAGAATTTTCTTAATTTTTTTAACTAAAAAAATTAATAAAATTTCTAAGAGTATTTTAAAAGTAATAATAAAGGAAGAAAGAAAATCATCCAAAAGCAACTATATATATAATTTTTCAAGTCACATAGAACATTTACTGAATTAGAATATGCATGATGCCATAAACTCCAATAAACTCCAAAGTATTAATATCTTTGAAACCACTCAGCAGCCATACTCTGTTAAATTAGAACTTGATAACAAAAGGACACCTAAAATTCTCATGATTTGCAAACTAAGAAAGTTTTGATAAACAGCAGATTAAAAAGATAGTCATAAAAGAAACTCATTCAGAAGCATTTGATAAAACTATTAGCTATCGAATTCTGTGAGATACAATTAAAGGAGTACTTGGAATTTTATAACTTCAAATACATTCAGTAGAACAAAAAAATGTTTAAAATAAGTGACATAAAAATTCTCCTAAAACTTTGAAAAAATAACAATTGAGCAAACCTAAAGAAAGAAGAAGGAAGGAAATTAATTTTCTCTAGTGGTATCATACCCACTGCATGCCTTGTGTGTTAGTCACTCAGTCGTGTCTGACTCTCTGCAAGCCCATGGACTGTAGCCCGCCCAGGCAAGAATACTGGAGTGGGTTTCCAGTTCCTTCTCCAGGGATTTTCCAGACCCAGGGATCGAACCTGCGTCTCCTGAATTGCAGGCATTAGTTACCTGTTGCTGTGTGACAAATGAGACTGAAATTGAGCAGCTTAAGGTAACAATCATTTACAAGTGGGCATTACTAGGATCACAGGGGAAATTTAAATATGGACTGAGTATTAGATAATGTTATATCCAAAGTAAGTATCTTGGAGGTGATGATGTTATTCTGTTTTTGTAGGAGAAATATCCTTATTCTTAAAATACACATGCCAAACTATTTCAGGGTAAAATGTCATGATGTCCACAGATTTTCTCAAATGGCCTAAAAAAAATAGTTCCTCAACAGTAAACAGATAAAGAAAATGTAGCTTATTAATACAATAGAATGCTACATAAGCAATGCATATTAGTGAACTACTGATAATGCAACAAGATAAATAAATTTCATAGAAATAATATTGAGTAAAAAAGCCACACATACACAAAACTACACAATACAGTATGTTTTGAAACAACAGGGTCCTACTGTATAGCACAGGGAACTATATTCAGTATCTTGAAGTAAACCATAGTGGAAAAGAATATGAAAAAAAATGTGTATAGCTGAGTCATTTTGCTGTGCCGCAGAAAGTAACACAACATTGCAGATCAAGTATACTTCAATAAAATTAGAGAAAGAAAAAGAAAAACAGTGTATCTATTGCTGTGGAACAAACCACCCCTAAACTTTGAGGCTTAAAACAAAGATAATCATTTTATGATTTCTTGTGAGTCTGGGGGTTAACTGAACTTGAAGAACTAGTGATGTAGCCCATGAACCAAAGCATTTATCATAGCAACCACTCCACATAGCTCCTCACAATTCATGTAAGGACGCTGGTTATATGTCCCATCAGACTTGAACACCTTAAAATACCGTAAAATTTTCCCTGACTTTCTGGTTCCTGCCTTTCCATAGGACAGTTCATAAAGCCCACTTCTGCTGGCCCTCTTGGAAGTCAGGGCACCAACAGAGGATCTAAGTCCTACTTTCAAAAAAAAATCAAATTTGGGTTTCCCTGGTCACTCAGTGGTGAAGAGTCCACCTGCCAATGCAGGAGACATAGTTCGATCCCTGGTCCGGGAAGATCCCACATGTCTCGGAGCAGCTAAGCCCATGAGCCCCAGCTACTGAGTCTGTGCTTTAGAACCCAGGAGCCCCAGTGACTGAGGCCACGTGCTGCAGCTACTGAAGCCGGCGTGCCCTAGAGCCCAGGCTCCGCAACAAGAGAAGCCCCCACACCACAATGAGGAGCAGCCCCCGCTCGCCATAACAAAGACCCAGCACCACCAAAAATAAATAAATAAATTTTTTTTTAATAAATCAAATTCATGCACCTGAGACTTCAATCCACAGTTAAGCAACAGGAGGAAATGGGAATCTCCCCTCCATTCATTTCACTGGCAAAGGTGACAAGAAAAGCAACTGGCTTTGGAGAAGCAGCGTAAAAAAAGGTGAAGTTCCTGACACAGAAGTGGCTTCGAAGTGGTTTCAGTGGTGGTTGCCATAAAGTCTCATGCCTGACGACGTAGCAAACAGCACCACCTAGAAGCAGAAGTAAAGTGTTTTATCAGACCTGCTCTGCCTGGCGGTTGCAGGGGGTGCTTTATCTGTTTATAATGAGCCTCCCAGATGTTGCAGAAAGGTATTTGTTAGACTTTTTAAAGTGTTACCAAACATTAATCGGAATCAGGAAGGATACAAGAGGCTAGATTCAAAGAGTATTTGCAAACCAAAAATGTACATAATCTGGGGAAATGGCTGTTAAGAGATTCAAAATGGTTAATGTACTACAAGCAATAAAATCATAACCATGGGCTTATCTTCCTCACCAGAGAAAAGGCAAAGTCATCAGACCTTATCAGCTTTCTACAGATCAACCTCTCATGGTACAGGGCCAGCTGGGTTTTTCAGTCAAGTTACAATCCTTGAAAACACTCAGATTTTGGTCAGGCAGGATTATGAGAAAATGTTCACATACAATATTAATTAAGAAAGCTGATTTTTGCCTTATTTCCAATTTTTGGAATATTTTTCCTCGATGATTCCTACCCTTAAGGTAATGAGTTGACCAAATAAGATCTTCCAGAAATGTTCTAACTCCGTGTCCTTAATCTGACAGGCTCTTTTATAGAATAAAAGGTCTGTTTTAGAATAAGGTGTGACGATCGCCTTGCTGTGTGGCTAACAAATGGAGGTCTCGGTGATATTAAGGCCAGAGAGTTGTCGTCTGTCTAGAAGACTTTTGCCCATAAGGTCATAGTTTTATTTACCCCTTTGATAACCAGAAATAATTTTATTGCCATGTATCAACTTACTGATTCCAAGAACCCTCCCCCAACTCACCTTCTCAGAGCTTTGCTGATAGGGCCTTTCAGTGTGGATGAAATCTCATTTTCTCTGAGACACCCGAAGTTCATCAGTGATCCTGGCTCACAAGAAATTAACTTCCTTTCTGGGACTTCCCGGGTGGTCCAGTGGCTGAGACTCCATGCTCACAATGCAGGGGTCCTGGGTTCCATCCCTGTTCAGGGAACTAGATGCCTTATGCCACAACTAAAACCTGGTGCAGTCAAATAAGTAAATAAATATTAAATAAAATAAAATAAAAAACATCCTTTCCACCTGTCACGCAGGGACTTAATAAACTAGGAACTGACTTGCTCAGAGGATTTCGTAGGCCTTGTTTCCACATATAAACTTCAGTCCTTTCTCTTATTAATGACTGGTCACACCCAATTAAATGAGATTTTCCTTAATATGTGACATTTCTGGCCTGCTCAGGATTCCGAATTAGGGGATGTGAACCACTGCGTATCACTACATTGCCATACCCGTAAAAGCACTTTGCATAGTATTTGCAGAGAAGAACCATATACCAGATTTTCTATAGAATCATCACATATTCCACCGGTGAGGCTAGCCACAAAAATATTTTATTGTCTCTAGAGGTATGTTAGCTCTAAAAAGCAAAATTTGACTCACTATCCTTTAACCAAGAAGAGTTGGGATTTTTCTAAGCTTAAAAACTGTAAAAGCATTTGTCAGAATTCCAGTCATTAGGGTCATCATTATCTTTCATTTTTCCTAAGTAGTTACAGTTTTCAGTCTATGTTAAGATTTATGATAGAATACTTTTCCTGAGTTCTGAAGTTTCACTGAAACAAGAAAGACATGGTTCAAAGAACACTGAGTTTCTTTTTCCACAGGCATAGACTAAAGTTGAGGATTATAGATAGATAAGAAGAAAATGAAATGGCTTATTCACATGCTTATCAGAGTCAAGTCAAGTCAAGTGAAGTCTCTCAGTGGCGTCTGACTCTTTGCGACCCCGTGGACTATAGCCCACCAGGCTCCTCCATCCATGGGATTCTCCAAGCAAGAGTACTGGAGTGGGTTGCCATTTCCTTCTCCAGGGGATCTTCCCGACCCAGGGATTGAACCCGGGTCACCCGCATTGCAGGCAGATGCTTTACCATCTGAGCCACCAGGGAAGCTTATCAGAAAACAGAACATTTAAGACCGTATTCTAAAACAAATCACCATAATTAAATATTGGTTAACAGTTTCATTCAGTCTTATTCCCTATTCCATTGATCTAGGGCTACCAGACTATATTAATGCCAAAGAATGTTCAAACTACCACCCAATTACATTCATTTCACACATTAGCAAAATAATGCTCAAAATTCTCCAAGCCAGGCTTCAACAGAATGTGAATGGAGAACTTCCAGATGTTCAACCTGGATTTAGAAAAGGCAGAGGAACCAGAGATCAAATTGCCAACATCCATTAGATCATAGAAAAAGCAAGAGAGTTCCAGGAGAACATCTACTTCTGCTTCATTGACTATGCTAAAGCCTTTGACCGCATGGATCACAACAAACTGTGGAAAATTCTTAAAGAGATAAGAATACCAGACCACCTTATCTGCCTCCCGAGAAACCTGTATGCAAGTCAAAAAGTAACAGTCAGAACAGGACTGGTTCCAAATTGGGAAGGGAGTACATCAAGGCTGTATATTGTCACCCTGCTTATTTAACTCACATGCAGAACACATCATGCAAAATGCCGGGCTGGATGAAGCACAGGCTGGAATCAAGAGTGCTGAGAGAAATATCAATAACTTAAGATATGCAGATGATACCACCCTTATGGCAGAAAGCAAAGAGGAACTAAAGAGCCTCTTGATGAAAGTGAAAGAGGAGAGTGAAAAAGTTGGCTTAAAACTCAACATTCAAAAAACTAAGATCACGGCATCTGGTCCAATCACTTCACAGCAAATAGATGGGGAAACAATGGAAACAGTGACAGACTTTATTTTCTTGGGTTCCAAAATCACTGCAGATGGTGACTGCAGCCATGAAAGTAAAAACCGCTTTGCTCCTTGGAAGAAAAGCTATGACAACCTTCAGCAGCAGGCTGGAGAAAAAGGGCATCCGTTCAGTGGCTTGCAAACAGCTACAGAACGCTCAGGAGACGCTTATTGCGGGTGAAATTTGGGACAGTGATTGTAGCCCCCAGGGATCACCTAAGTAGGGTTCAGTTCAGTTCAGTAGCTCAGTCGTGTCCGACTCTTTGTGACCCCATGGACTGCAGCACGCCAGGCTTCCCTGTCCATCACCAACTCCCGGAGCCTGCTCAAACTCATGTCCATCGCGTCGGTGATGCCATCCAACCATCTCATCCTCTGCCTTTGTTAGTAAAGTAGTGTCTCCACTTTTTAATATGCTGTCTAGGTTTGTCATAGCTTTTCTTCCAAGGAGCAAAGCAGTTTTTAATTTCATGGCTGACAAACCTAGACAACATATTAAAAAGCAGAGACATTACTTTGCTAACAAAGGACCATCTAGTCAAGGCTATGGCTTTTCCAGTGGTCATGTATGGATGTGAGAGTTGGACCACAAAGAAGGCTGAGCACCGAAGAATTGATGTTTTTGAACTGTGGTGTTGGAGAAGACTCTTGAGAGTCCGTTGGACTGCAAGGAGATCCAACCAGTCCATCCTAAAGGAGATCAGTCCTGGGTATTCATTGGAAGGACTGATGCTGAAGCTGAAACTCCAATACTTTGGCCACCTGATGCGAAGAGCCGACTCATTGGAAAAGACCCTGATGCTGAGAAAGAATGAAGGCAAGAGAAGGGGATGACAGAGGATGAGATGGTTGGATGGCATCACCAACTCAATGTACATGAGTTTGAGCAAGCTCCGGGAGTTGGTGATGGGCAGGGAGGCCTGGCATGCTGCAGTCCATGGTGTTGCAAAGAGTCGGACACGACTGAGCGACTGAATAACAACAACAAGAAGAGCTAAAAGACTGTGTTAATGACTGCCTCTACTTCTGTACTAAAGCAGTCTTACAAGTCTTACAATTTTAAGTCCCTGGTACAGTTTTGACAAGTATCAATAGGTGGCAATGGCAGCTTAAACTGGCAAGTTTGTTCTCATAATTCTGTTCTCTGCAAGAGCAAGGATCAAGAAATCATGGTCATCATTTCAATGAGCCCTGGGATTGTCCTTTTCTGTTGTTTGTCTCAGAAGACCAAATTTTCTAACATTTGCTTTTCTTTCTTTATTATTTACTTGGTTGTGCTAGGTCTTAGTGGAGGCATTCAGGGACCTGGTTCTTCCACCAGGATGGAACTGGGGCCCCCTGCATCAGGAGCATAGACATCGGACCACCATGGAAATCCCAGAAAACCCAATTTTTGATGACAGCTTCTAGCAAAGGGCTTCAGCAATTATGAGAGAGAAACAGAAAACATCTCTTTGGTCCGGTTGGCGGGGTTTAATTAATCACAGTAACCAACAATTCAGAATAGAGGAATAGAATCTAGAAATCTCACAGGTTCACAAAGACTTACCAGTCATTACCCCAAAGGTAAGTACACATTCTAGACAGTGAGGGGCTTTGGCAACTTTCCACGGTCTTCTCGTCCAGCCTGTAAATTGCAGCCTAGGGTTTCTACTGATTAACAAAGATATTTTAAACCCAGAAACAAACCTTCTTTAAAATGAATGTATTAAAATAAGCCTGCCAGACTTGCAATATGAACCCTTCCTGTGTGTGCTTAACCCTTCCTGAAACATCTACGTGCGTGCATACTAAGTCACTCCTGTCTTGTCCAACTCTGCGAACCTATGGCCTGTAGCCCGCCAGGTTCCTCTGTCCATGGGGTTCTCCAGGCAAGAACACTGGAGTGGGTTGCCGTGCCCTTCCCCAGGGCTGCAGTCATAATAAATACCTACAGTCTGCAGTGGGACTTCCCTAGTGGCTCAGATGGTAAAGAATCTGCCTGCAATGCAGAAGACCCAGGTTCAATCCCTGGGTGGGGAAGATCCCCTGGAGTAGGAAATGGTAACCCACTCCAGTGTTGTTGCCTGGAGAATCCCATGGACAGAGGAGCCTGGTGGGCTACAGTCCACGGGATCACAGAGTTAGACATGACTGAGCGACTAATGCACACACACACACACTCTGCAATATTTTTATCTGGACAAGATTAATCAAGGAAAGATTGAGCAGCCCGTGTTTTGTCAGCTTTTTCTACGTTGTGGGGCTGATACACAAGGGAGCTCTTTTGAGAGAGCAGAATGACTTCAGAGTGAATGTGCTGTGCTGTCCGTCACGGTGTGTGCTAAGTCTACCCTTAGTGGAAGTGTGTAAAGCTTGCCAAGTGCACCTAAAAAACGTCCTTCTGCAGCCCACTTGGAGACAGATTCAGCCTTTGGCGCCACCTAGTGGTCAAACAAGTAGTGGCTAGCCAGTGGGGGGAAAAGGGTAAAAAATAGCTGGACAATTTTAGATTTTTCAATTCAGATTTTAGGCTTCAGGAAGGGGACCAAAAAAAGAATTTTCAGAGGAAACTGGTCACTTAATTAATATAAATGGACAGGTACCTAAGAGTGAGCAATTGTTAAAGCTTTTGCTATCCCAATAACCAGAGTGAAAATAAAACATTTTAAAATAAAGAAGTTAGCATAATAATTATAAGAAGCTTTTGGTCTCTCATAATTCAAAGGGTTTTTTTTTATTTGTTTTTAAAACAATATAAGAACATGGAAGTATCAGCAAAATATTCAAATTACCAGGATACTGAGTGAGTAAGAGTATTCTGAAAAGAAATAGCTGTTGGCTGGGCTGATTACACTCAAGGGGAAAAAAACTTTTTTTATTTCTTTCTAACAGTGCAGTGACTATTCCAAGAGCAAGTGTGAACAAATCCTCTCTTTTTTTGCTTGTTAATTTTAATTCATTATAATGTATGTGTTTTAAATATACAGAAATATAGTTAGATGACAATATTATTTAAAGCTTTCAACTTCAGCTTTAAATGTAAATTAATCTTATTAATACAATAATGTGTGTGTGACATTGAGCTTACCATCTTTTTTTATTGAAGTATAGTTGATTTACAGTGTTGTGTTAGTTTCAAGTGTATAGGTTTACATATATGTGGGCGTCCCAGGTGGCACTAGTGGTAAAGAAGCTGCCTCCCAATGCAGGAGACAGAGACGTGGGTACCATCCCTGGGTCAGGAAGATCCCCTGGAGGAGGGCATGGCAACCCACTCCAGCATCCTTGCCTGGAGAATTCCCATAAAACAGAGTTCATGGGGTCGCAAAGAGTCAGACCCGACTGGAGTGACTGAGCATGCACACATGCAAATATATATGTATATATATTCGTTTTTTCATTTCTCGGCCTTCTGGCTACGATCAAGTGTAGTATGAGGGCTTCCCAGGTGGCACAGTGGTAAATAATCTGCCTGCCAATGCAGGAGACGCAAGAGATGCAGGTTCAATCCTGGGTCGAAAAGATCCCCTGGAGTAGGAAATGGCAACCCACTCCAGTATTCTTGCCTGAAAAATTCCTTGGAAAGAGGAGCCTGGTGATCTATGGTCCATAAGGTCTCCAAGAATCAGATGTGACTGAGCACACATATTCTTTTTCAGATTGTTTTCCTGTATCAGTTCAGCTCGGTTGCTCAGTCGTGTCCGACTCTGAGACCCCGCGGACTGCAGCTGCCAGGACACAATATTGATATAGCTCCCAGTGCTACACAGCCGATCCTTGTTGGTTATCAGTTTCACATGTAATAGTCTGTGTGTGTGTGACTTCCAAATTCCTCATTTATCCCTCCCGCCAACCTTTCCCCTGTGGTAACCAAAAGTTTGCTTCCTGTGTCTATGAATCTGTTTTATAAACAAGTTCATTTATATCATTTTATTAATTACCACATATAAGTTATACATGACGCTTCCTTGGTGACTCAGATGATAAAGAATCTGCCTGTGATGCAGGAGACCCGGGTTCGATCCCTGGGTTATACATGTTATTTGTCTTTCTTTGTCTGACTTACTTCACTTAATATGATCATCTCTAGGCCCATCTCAGTTGCTGCAAATGGCATTATTTCATGCTTTTTTATGACTGAGAAATATTCCATTATATATATGTACATATATATATACACACACACATATGTCACATCTTTTTTATCCATTCATCTTAAGTTGACCATCTTAATTTGAGTTTTGCAAAGAGTAAATATGGATAAGAGTATATACATAGTAATGATAACCCTATATGCAAAACAGAAAAAGAGACACAGATGTACAGAACAGACTTTTGGACTCTGTGGGAGAAGGCAAAGGTGGGATGTTTCGAGAGAACAGCATTGAAATGTGTATATTATCTATAATGAAACAGATCACCAGCCCAGGTTGGATGCCTGAGACAAGTGCACTGGGAAGACTCAGAGGGATTGGGTAGAGAGGGAGGTGGGAGGGGGGATCAGGATGGGGAACACATGTAAATCCATGGCTGATTCATGTCAATGTGTGACAAAACCCACTACAATATTGTAAAGTAATTAGCCTCCAACTAATAAAAATAAATGGGAAAAAAAAGAGTATATACATAAAAGCTGATTCAGTCTTTTTCAGTGAATCAGTATTTTTTTTCCTTTGTCTCTATGAATTATTATTTCTTTTAAGCATGTTGCAGGTAATCAAAAGTTATTTCTTAATTAGCTCAAGTTAAATTAGCCCAAAGTTATAAAATCATTTAGGTGAGACTACAAAGTTAACATAATCACTATTGATCTTAGAAGTTTTCACTTAGAGGTGAAATTTTTAATTTTTAGGGAGAAAGTAAGTGGAGAAACTGTCAAATGATTTGCAACATTGTCTAAAGTTCACAAGAATCAATAGTTTAAAAAAATAAAAGCATATCCTGTGTTAATTAGATTAAATACATATGTTTACATTTAGGTTTGCTTCCCAGGAACTGAGACAGCAAAAGGAATCTGAGGACAGAAGTCCTTTAGTTTTTTTTTCCCCCAAAATCAATTTAAAGTGATAGAAACCAAATTAGTAAGTGTCTAGAGTGGGAAGTGACTGCAAAATATCAAGAGAGAGAGAACTTTTGAGACAAGAAAAATGTTCTGTGTATCAGGTGAGGTGGTGGTTACATGTGTATTCATTTGTCAAAACTCATCAAGCTGAATACTTTAAATGGTTCCATTGGTTTTATGTAAATTACACTTCAATAAAGTTTTTCATGTTCTTAAATCATTTTAAAAACTCTTTGAGTCATAAGAGACCTAAAGCTTCTTATAATCATCATGTTACCCTCTTACATTTATTTTTAAATGTTTTATTGTCACTCTGGTTATTGGAATAGCAAAACCAAATAGGTTATAGGTCAAGAAGAGCACATCAAACATACTATTTCCTTTTTTGCTCCCGAATTTAATAGATCAGATGTTTAAACTCAAATTATTTAAACTAAACGAAAACAGAAACATCTGTGACACAGTTTAGAAGGATTGGAGTGTAAGGCCCCTGGTCCAGTCCCTGACACTTTCCTCAGCCCATAGATCCTGTATCAACTCCAGGCAAGAAAAATGGTTCTAACTTCATCAGGAGTCCTTCCCAAATCTACCATTTACTGACCAGATATTTACTAATTTAGGCCTTTCACTCTTCTTTCTTCTACCATAGTTTTCAAAAGTAAACTTTAAGTTCAAAAGCTCCATCATTTTAAATCTTTTTTTAAAAAACCGAAGTCTAGTTGATTTAGCTGTTAGTTGTTAGCTTCAGGTGTAAAGTGATTCAGTTATACATTTTTTCCAGATTCTTTCCCCTTACAGGTTATTATAAAATATTGAGTACAGTTCCCAGTGTTACACGGTGGATCTTAGCTAACTGTTTTATATAGTGGTGTGTTTATGTTAATCTCTAACTCCTGATCTATCCCTCCAAGAGTTTAACCTGTTGATATCTTTGTCTGCCTGTGGCCACTCAAGGCATGCAGGGGTAATGCTTTATCTGTCTCTATATTAGAAAGACAAAACAACCTTCAGCTGATGTCTTAGAATTTTTCTCCTGTACATTGGAAAATATAAAAAAATACAGGAAATGTCCTTACAGGATACAGGCCACAAGGGCACAATTACCTTGGGAAGCAGAGTGATACGGGGAGGGGGAAGTAAAAAAAAGGAGATCTTTTACCCTTTTTGCACTCTTCTATAGGGTTTGAACTTTTTATAACAAGATACTTTAGAACAAGAAATCAGGTATTTACTATGGAATTTTAAAAATAAGAAATGGATGGATTTTCCACTAGGTGGTAGTGGAGAATTAGAATTAATATTAGTCTGAAGCTATAGGGCAGAAGGGAATACTTACTAAGCTGAGAATAAAAGGCTCTAGCTCATTTGTAGCTTCAAATGTTTATTTAAAAGTTCAGTCTGAGGTTTCATTGCTTCATGAACACTAGATAACAGATTCATGTGTTTGAGCGACGCTTTTCTGGTCATGTTCTCCCATTACCTGCGTGTCTGAAAACTGGCCTGAGATGTGCTTCTACTGAAATTGAACAGTCCTAACACCGGGAGCCCAGTCAGGAGCTCTGTGACGACCTAGACAGGTGGAATGTCGGGCGGAGCTCAAGAAGGAGGGGATATAAATATGCAATTACGACTGATTAGTGTTGATGTACAGCTGAAACCACCACAACATTGTAAAGCAATTATCCTTCAATTAAAAAAGAAAGTATAAAACGCTTGCTTTCTTTGGTTGCATAAGTCTGAAAGGATTTCTTAAAATTAAATAATTATTGACGTTTCACTGTTATGATACTATGTGATACTATTTCTTGTGACTTTTACTCTAAGGAGTTGAGGAATTCGGATGTAACAACTTTGCATCCTGAAGGAAAGAATTAGATTGTTGACTGTCTCTTCATGGAAGATCTAACAGAGAAACTATAGAGGTTCAGAGACGCGGGGTTTTTTAATCTGTTAATTCAACCTTTCTCTCAGGGCTTAAAAAATAAAATTTTTTTTTAAAAAAGGACTTCTGGGGAAAAAAAGAAAATCGAATAATTGAGATGCATTATGGAATAATGGAATCTTGAGAAGAGATACATACTGATAACAAATATATACATTTTTTCCTTAGCCGAAGTGAAACTGCAGAAATATACATTGACTCTGCACACACTCCTCTCCTTAAGTCTCCCTGGATAGAGGGAGGATGCGTATTCTGGAGGAGCATCCCACAGGTGGTCTGCAGCATCCTTACCTAAGCTCCAACATGCTTAACCCATCGCATCAATGACCCTCATGTCTCTGCCCAGTTGCAGGGCCCCCTCCATCCAAAAGCAGCAGGACACACGTTCTTTTCAAGTGCACATGGAACATCTTCCAAAATAGATCACATGTTTCGCCACAAAATAAGTCTCAAGAAATTTAAGAAGGTTGAAATCATATCAAGCATCTTTTGGGATCACAACAGTATAAAACTAGAAATCAACTACAAGAAAAAAGCTGCAAAAAACACGAACACATGGAGACTAAACTACATGCTCCTAAACAACCAATGGGTCAAGGAAGAAATCAAGGAATAAGTCAAAAATACCTTGAGACAAGTGAAAATAGAAACACATCTGTCCAACATCTATGAGACACAGAAAAGCAATCCTAAGGGGGAAGTTCAAAGCAATACAGGCCTAATCCCAAGAAACAAGAGAAATCTCAAATAAATAACCTACTTTTACACCTAAAGGAATTAGAAAGAGAAGAACAAATAAAGCCCAAAGTTCATAGAGGAAAGAAAGTAAAGATTAAAGCAGAAATACATGAAATACAGACTTTTTAAAAAGAGAAGATTAAGAGACTAAGAATTAACTCTTTGAAAAGGTAAACAATCAACACTTAGTTCCTTATATATTTTGGATATGTCTCCTTAGGCAAAAGAAAAGAAAAAATAAAGAAATGGGATTACACCAAACTAAAAAGTACAGCAAAGGACATCACCAACATCATGAAAAGGCAACCTACTGAACTGAAGACAATATTTGTCAGTGACATACCCAATAACGGGTTGATATCCAAAATATGTAAAGAACTCATGCAACTAAATGGAAAAACACATCCTAATTAAATCAACACTTTTCCCTCAAAGACACACAGCTGACCAACAAGCACATGAAAAGGTGTGCAACATCACTAGTCATTACAGAAAAGCAAACAAAACCTTGATGAAATACCTCTTCATACCTGTCAGAATGGTCATCGAGAGGACAAGAAATAACAAGCATTCATGAGGGTGTGGAGCACAGGGAACCCATGTGGACAGTTGGCAGAAATATTGGTGTCATCATTGTGGAAAACATATGGAGGTCCCTCAAAAACCTAGAAGTGAACTATCATAGGATCCAGCAATTCTGGGTATTTATCTGAAGAATATGAAACACTAATTTTAAAAGATATATATATATATACACTTCTATGTTCATTGAAGTACTGTTTACAATAGCCAAGATTGGAATTCACCTAAATGTGGATCAATAGATAGATGAAGAAAAAAGATGAGGCATGTAAATACACAGCAGAACACTCCTCAGCCATAAGAAAGACGAAATCTTGCCGTTTGCAATGACATGAATGGACCTGGAGGGTATTACACTAAATGAAATGTCAGAGAAAAACAAATGCCATGTGAGTTTACTTAGGGATCTACGTGGGCAATAACAAAAGAAATATGAACAGCTATAAAAAATAGAAATAGACTCACAGACACAGAGAACAAACTGGCCGTTCCGAGAGGCCGAGGGGCTGGGAGGGGGGATGAAATCAGTGAAGGAGGTTAACAGGTACAAACTGCCAGATATAAAATAAATAAGTCACCCGAATGTAATGTACACATAGGGAATACAGTAAATAATATTGGAACAACTATGTATGGTGGCTAATAGTAACTGGTCTTATTGCAGTGATCATGTCACATACAAAGATTTGGATTACTATGTTGTAAACTGAAACTAATGTAATATTGTGTGTTAATACAACTCAATAAAAGAATAAAATAAAATGTGATTCCAAGTGCATTTCTATCGCAGGGCAGCAATGGAGATGCAGACATAGAGAACAGGCTTGTGGACACATGGGAGGGAGGAGAGGGAGGGAAGAATGGAGAGGAGCTTAGAAACATACATGAAGAGACCCTGATGCTGGGAGGGATTGGGGGCAGGAGAAGGGGACGACAGAGGATGAGATGGCTGGATGGCATCACCAACTCAGCGGACATGGGTTTGAGTAAACTCCGGGAGTTGGTGATGGACAGGGAGACCTGGAGTGCTGCAGTCCATGGGATCGCAAAGAGTCAGACACGACTGAGCGACTGAACTGAACTGAACCTTATGTAAAATAGTCAGTGGGAATTTGCTGTGACTCAGAGAGCTCAAACCAGGGCTCTGTGACAGCCTAGAAGGGTGGGATGGGGTGGGAGGTGGGAGGCAGGTTCAGGAGGGAACCTATGTAATATCTCGGCTGACTCATGTTGATGTACGGCAGAAACCAACAATACTGTAATTATCCTTCAGTTAAAAATAAATAATTTTTAAAAGCCGTTCTCATTCATAATTCTCTGATAACTATTCAGGATGTACATAATTTTGTATATTTACTGCTCATTCATATTTCCTTCTTTTGTGAAATTCCTATCCCCATCTTTTGACCATTTTCTCTTGGATTGCTATTAACTATTCTGAATATAATCCTATGTGAATTATGTGTGATGCAAGAAAATCTAGTTTGTAGCTTTTGGTTTTCTTTCTTTAAAGTGTATTCTGATGAAAGTTTCTAATTTTAATATGGCCAGATTTATTAACCTTTCCTTTATTTTTCTGTTTTCAAGTATTTGTGTGTGTCTTATTTGATAACTGTTTTCCCATCTTGAAGTCATACAGTTAATTTTTTTACATTTTTATCTGAAAGTTTTAATGTCTTGTCTCTAACATTTTATCCCTTGCATGCATGCTAAATTGATTCGGTCGTGTCCGACTCTTTGTGACCCTATGGACTGTAGCCCGCCAGGCTCCTCTGTCCATGGGATTCTCCAGGCAGGAAATACTGGAGTGGGTTGCTGTGCCCTTCTCCAGTGGATCTTCCCGACCCAGGGATCAAACCCACGTCTCTTATGTCTCCTGCATTGGCAGGCAGGTTCTTTACCACTAGCACCACCTGGGAAACCCTTTTAAACCTTAGTTCTTTTGGAATGTATTTTTACGTGTGATGAATGTATATTCAATTGTTTCAGTGTCTTTAAGAGTACATCTTTTACCCACTTGAATGCCCACTCTTCATATATTGGTACAAGGGGACCTGATGCTGTCTTTCTATTCTATTTTATGGGTCCAGCTGGCTACACACATACCATCATTGGTAGTGCATGCTCTTAAATACAGTGGCATTGTTAATACCTTGTTATATGGTTGAGAAATCCCCTCAACTTCCTCTTTGTCTTCAGCGGCATCTTGCCTCTTCTTAACCTTTTTCTACTTTATTTCATTTAGAATCAGTTTGTCTACATTCCATGGGGCTTCCTTGGTGGCTCAGACAGTAAAGAGTCTGCCTGCCATGCAGGAGCCACAAGAGATGTAAGTTCGATCCCTGGGTCCAGAAGATCTCCTGGAAGAAGTCATAGCAACCCACTCCAGCATTCTTGTCTGGAGAATCTCATGGACAGAGGCGCCTGGCAGGCTCTAGTCCATAGGGTCCCAAAGAGTCAGACACAACGGAAGCCACTTAGCACCCACATTCCATGAAATACCCAATAGAGAGGTTTTTTTTGAGGAATTGCATTGAAGTTGTAGATCACACAGGAGAAAACTGACATTTTCTAATATTGAGGCTTCCTAACCTGGTGGGCTGCCGTCTATGGGGTCACATAGAGTCGGACACGACTGAAGTGACTTAGCAGCAGCAGCAGCAGCAACCATAATTATGGTATATCTCTCCATTTCCATGGGACTTTCAATATTTTTAGTTTCCCCCATTTAAATCTTGTATGTCTTTTCTTTCTGAGAATTTATTTCTAGTTCCTGCAAGTTTGTTATTAAATGAGACCATTTTATCACATGTCCCACTTGTTTGTTTTGAAAGTGCAATTGATTTTTGTGTGTATTTATCCCACCATCTGGCTAAACTGTTATTTATCCTTATGTCTTAGATTTTGGGGCATTTTTTTCTGTAGACAATCATATCACGTATGAATAATGAACACTTGTTTTCTTCCTTTCCTATCCTTCTAACTATATTTTTCCTTCTTTCCTTCCTTTCTTTCTTTCCTTTTGGCTGTTGTTAAAACTCCCCAATTCTCTAAGGAACTCCACTATGCCATTTTCGATTTCACAGTATAACATTTGACTCTCTAGAAGGGTCTACCTCTTTTTAACTCAATTCCAGTGATAGAATTTCAGCTCTTAGCCTTAAGACGCAGGTGACAAAATTCTCTGTAAGAGAATAAGAAAAGGATGTTCTTTTCTGCTCAGGAAGCTGGGGAAAACAATGAAAGCATTTTTAACATAAATCTGTCTTTGTAAATGCTATATCTAACAAAGATAATTTGTCAAACCCTTAGACCTTAAACACTTTGGACGAGACCAGATAAAATACCCCTTAACCTGTAAAACATCTGTAAGTTTGAGCACTCATCTTTCTTAACAATGTAGAGAGCCCTAGTGATATTGTTAACATCTCCATTTGTAGGAAGCTAAAATTACTTGAGAATTTTTTCTGTCAAAGGAGAAAAAAGAATAACTGGCATTTTTCTCTTCTCATACACATAGAACAAAATGACTCTACTCGACTTTTTATTAAACAAAGAATGAAAGACTGTTGAATGACTGAACCAAGAAGAAAGAAGAACCATAATGTGAGTGATTCTATACTGAGCCTAAAAATGAGCCCACAGTAATAGTAAGAAGGAAAGTTTTTAATCCTAAAAAATCAAGTAAGACAAATCTTTGTTTGGGCCTCACTGGGAGTCTGCCTGGTTCTGTGATCTTTCCCCAGATATCTCAAAACTTTGTCACTCAAGACTCATTTGTACCAAAAATCCAGAGCTATTAGAAAGTAAGAAAATTACAGGACTTTCTTTCATTGCTGATTTTTGTCTAAAGATTTCTGCCAGATGTCACAGGTATAGGTCCAGGTGGAATCTGATCTGTGAGTATACTAGTTGAATCCAAGCAGGCATTCCCAAACTTGAGTGCATAGAAACCCTCTGTAAAATGTGTTAAAATTCAGATTCCTGGGTCCTGTATCCAGAATGTCTGATTCAGAAGGTTTGAGTTCAGACATAAGAATTTTCATTTTAAGTACATTTCTGGGTGATGCTGAAGCTTCTAGTCCGAAGACCACATGTTGAAAACGACTGGAGTAGAAAAACAACTGTAATTCCAGCATATGTTCCAGTATTCATTTTCCTAAGTTGGTTGTGCTCTAAATTCATCTGATTCCAAGTGAGTGATTCTTGGTGAGAAATGAGGCTGAGCTGGAGAGTGTCTCCATGGAGGGACCTGAGAACAACCCAGCCGGGTTTAAGTACATGATGCAGAACACAGAGGTTGCAGTAGGTGGCTTTTCCTCAGTAAGAGATCCACAACCCACCACCCCAAGTTTTTTTAAGGAAACATAAGGAAGCCATGTGCTTTTTTTTCTCTTCTAGATGTATGTGGTTTCTTCTTTCTCTTCCTTGGCAGGAAAGTGCTATTGTACAATCTCCAGCTTTCCCAAGAAGTTAATGATTTCTCCTTTATTAGAGTGTGAGTTTTATTTTCCCTGTTGTGAAAGCCCATGTGAACCACGTGTTTAGGATGTTTGTATCTATATTCACGGATGGGACTGACTTATTTTCCTTTTTTGTACTATCTTTGTCAAATTTTTAGTATAAAGTTTATATAAGCCTCCTAAAGGGCTTCCCTGCTGGCCCAATCAGTAAAGAATTCAGGAGACACAGGTTCGATCCCTGGGTTGGGAAGATCTCCTGGAGGAAGGCATGGCAACCCACTCCAGTATTCTTTCCTGGAGAATCCCCAAGGACAGAGGAACCTGGCGGGCTGCAGTCCATAGGGTTGCAAAGAGTAGGACACGACTGAGCAACTCAGCATTGCACAAGCCTCCTAAAAGAAGTACGGGATATACCCTCCTTTAATACCTGTAAGAATTTCTGTAGGATTAGAATTGCTTTTTCCGTAAGTGTTTGGTACAACTTTGTTGTTACTGAGTTGCTAAGTCATGTCCAAACTCCTTTGAGACCCCATGGACTGTAACCGACCAGGCTCCTCAGTCCATGGGATTCTCCAGACAAGAATACCAAAATAGGCTACCATTTCCTTCTCCAGGGGATCTTCCCGAGTCAGGGATTGAACCTGCATCCACCCGAGTCTCTGCATCGCAGGCAGATTCTTTACCACTGAGGCATCAGAGAAGCTCCTGGTACAACTTACCAGTGTAGCATCCAGGGTTTGAGTTTCTTTTGTGCAAAGACATTCAACAATCAATTTAATTTTTCCTACATGATTATTAAAACAAAGAATTCAGTGCAACTGAAAAATGATGAGCTGGCCACTGTGTGGAAGCTCCAACCAGAGATATTTTCAGAAAGAAATGACAAAGCCCCTTTCCATTACATGCCATGTCCTGAAGGAAGATCACTGTGACTCAGGGCTCCTTTCCTTATAAATGAGTCTAAGGGTGGTAGGGGAGGGCTCAGAGGGAGAAGGCTCTGGGTTACCTTGGGGGAGGGTTGTTTGCTTTTCTTTTCTTTTTTTAATTTTATTTACATATAGTTTATTTACAATGTGTTAATTTATGCTGTACAGCAAAGTGATTCAGTTTTATATATATATATATAGAGAGAGAGAGTATTCTTTTCCATTATGGTTTATCATAGGGTATTGAACAAAGTTCCTTCTGCTATATAGTAGGACCTTGTTGTTATCCATCCTTTATATAATAGTTTGCATCTGCTAATCCCAAATTCCCAATCTATGTCTTCCCTGACCCCAAGCCCCTTGGCAACTACAAGTGTGTTCTTTATGCCTGTGAGTCTGTTTCTGTTTTGTAGAAAGGTTCATTTGTGTCATATTTTAGATTCCACATGTAAGTGTGTATGTGGAGGGGTGGGGATTAAGTCACTTGAGTTGTGTCTGACTCTGCAACTCTATGGACTGTAACTTGCCAGGTTCTTCTGTCCCTGGGATAACAGTGTCCAGGCAAGAACACTGGAGTGGGTTGCCATGCCCTCCTCCAGGGGATCTTCCTAACTCAGGGATCAAACCCGCATCTCCTGCAGCTCACTGAGCCCCTGGGGAACACCCCCATGCCCCCCACCCGACATAAGTGATACGTGCTATTTGTCTTTCTGTTCCTCACTCACCAGGTCCATGCATGTTGCTGCCACTGGTTTACTTTGGAAGCAAGGGCACCAGGAGCTCAGTTCAAGGAGAGGGATCGATGCTTTTCAAATTAAAAAAAAAAAAAAAAGTTTTGTTTAGGACTTCCCTGGTGCTCCAGTGGTTAAGAATGTGCCTGTCAATACAGGGGACACGGGTTCGATCCCTGATCCGAGAAGATCCCACATGCTATGAAGCAAATTAAGCCTGTGATCCACAGCTACTGAATCCACATACTCTAGAGCTCATGCTCTGCAACAAGAGAACCCACCGCAATGAGAAGCCATGCACCAGGGGGAGAAAGCCCACGCACAGCAATGAGGGCCCAGTGCTGCCAAAAATAAGCTAGTTAATTAAAATTTGTTAAGTATTTATAAAGAAGCAAGTTTTTAAAATATATATATACACCTGTTGATACACACAAATATATTTAACTGAAGCATTTCACTAAACTGTAGTTACACTCACTATTTGTGGTTCATGTTGCTACTTCCTATTCTCCTGTATTAATTCCATTCCACTAAATATATATTTATCGTATATTTATTTCCTATAGGGCTTCCCTGGTGACTCAGCTGGTAAAGAATCCGACTGCAATGTAGGAGACCCAGGTTCGATTCCTGGATTGGGAAGATACCCTGGGAGAAGGAAATGGCAACCCACTCCAGTATTCTTGCCTGGTGATACATATTACTATATATTTTATAAATATCTTATAGATACATATAGATGGCGCTAGCAGGTGGTAAAGATACCACCGGCTAATGTAGGAGACCTAAGAGACAAGGGTTCGATCCCTGGGTCGGGAAGATCCCCTTGAGAAGGGCATGGCAACCCACTCCAGGATTCTCGCCTAGAAAATCCCATAGACAGAGAAGCCTGGCAGGCTAGACAGTCCATAGCTGTCGCAGAGTTGGACACGACTGGAGCAAATTTAGCACTCCCATATATTATATATAAAATATATACAAATATTACATACATTTACATTACTTATCCCATTCCACTAATAACACACATACACATACAGGCTTTCAGCGCCGTGAATGAGGCTCGGGAATGGATCTAGGAGCATGACCCACGCTAGGGGTTCCCAGGACCCACCTTTCCCCATCCGTGGTGCCAGTGATTCCAGGGTTCTCTCTTCAGACACATCTGACGCCCCTCCTTCCACCTGCCCACGGGGAAGATTCCAGCGTTAGTCAAGATTCGCACTGATCAAGCCAAATGCCGTGAACTTCCTTCCTGAGTTCCCACTTCGTGCTGTGGCATCTGGAACCCGATAACTACTAGAAGTGCCCGTCCGGCTCCTTTCATGGGTCCTGCCGCAGGGGCGAGCAGGTGCGCGGGGAACCGCGGTGAGGCCGGACAGCTCGGGTCAGGGCGGGCCGGCGCTCCTCCGGGAGAGCGGAGAGCAGCCCCGCGGGATCCGAGCGGGAGGGTGGGGCTCTGGGCCCCGGGCCGGCGCCGAGCTGTGACTGGCGTTCCAGAGAGCCAATCATACCCTCCGACCCGAGGGGGTGGGGCCCGAGTGCGCCGGGTGCGGTGGCGGAGAATCCCCGGGGCCCAGTGCTGCGATTTCACCAGCCCGGGAGGAGCGCCCCGGGAGTCCCGCTTCTCCGCGCCTCAGACCGCCCTCCTTAAAAGTTTGCACCCGGGCCTGAAGACTCGACAGAAGGGGATGCTGCGGCTCGAAACCCCAGGATCCGTGGGAGATTGCGCAAAGTCCTGGAGCGCCTGGCTGGAGGAAAAGCGCATCCGTTCGGTGACTTGCAAACAGCTACAGAACGCTTAGGAGACGCTTACTGCGGGTGAAACTTGGGACGGTGATTGTAGCCCCCAAGGATCACCTAAGTAGGGTTCAGTTCAGTTCAGTAGCTCAGTTGTGTCCGACTCTTTGCGACCCCGTGGACTGCAGCACGCCAGGCTTCCCTGTCCATCACCAACTCCCGGAGCCTGCTCAAACTCATGTCCATCGCGTCGGTGATGCCATCCAACCATCTCATCCTCTGCCGTCCCCTTCTCCTCCTGCCTTCAGTCTTTCCCAGCATCGGGGTCAGCTCTTCGCATTAGGAGGCCAAAGTATTGGAGCTTCAGCTTCAGCATCAGTCCTTCCAATGAACACTCAGAACTGATCTCCTTTAAGATGGACTGGTTGGATCTCCCTGCAGTCCAAGGGACTCTCAAGAGTCTTCTCCAACACCACAATTCAAAAGTATCAATTCTTCAGCGCTCAGCTTTCTTTATAGTCCAACTCTCACATCCATACATGACAACTGGAAAAACCATAGCTTTGACTAGACAGACCTTTGTTGGTAAAGTAGTGTCTCCACTTTTTAATATTCTGTCTAGGTTGGTCATAACTTTCTTTCCAAGGAGCAAGCGTCTTTTAATTTCAAGGTTGCAGTCAACATCTGCAGTGATTTTGGAGCCCAAGAAAATAAAGTGTTACTATTTCCATTATTTCCCCATCTATTTGCCATGAAGTGATGGGACTGGATGCCATGATCTTAGTTTTCTGAATGTTGAGTATTAAGCCAGATTTTTCACTCTCCTCTTTCATCAAGGTTGCCTGAGCTGCTCAGATCTGGGATGGGCACAAAATGCACGCCCAACCCACAGAGGCTGAGCCAGAACTGTGTCTGAGCGTCTCCCATGGAGGTGCGGGTCAGCAGTGGCCTGCCGCAGGGTCAGGGGCTCTGGGTGCAGCAGACCTGAGTATGGCCTAAGCCCCCTTGGAGGAGGTCGCTATTAACCCCACCGTAGAACCCCCAGAACTTACACAGGGAAACAGACTTTTGGAGGGCACAAGCAAAACCTTGTGTTTACTGAGACCCAGGGGAAAGGAGCAGTGACCCCACAGGAAACTGACCCAGACTTGCCCGAGTGCCCAAGAGTCTCCGGGGGAGGTGTGGGCCAGCCGTGGCCTGCTGCAGGGTCAGGGGCGCTGAGTGCAGCAGTGCTTGCCTGGGACCTTTTGAAGGAGGTCACCATTATCCTCATTATCCCTACAGTTTGGCCCCAGGTCAAGCAACAGGGAGGGAGCACAGCCCCGCCCATCAACAGAAAATTGAATTGAAGATCTGAGCATGGCCCCTCCCATCAGAGCAAGACCCAGTTTCCCCCTCAGTCAGTCTTTCCCATCAGGAACCTTCCATAAGCCTCTTATCCTTCTCCATCAGAGGGCAGACAGGCTGAAAACCGAAGTAGGGTAGTGAGGAAGGAATCCGGACCTCTAGGGTCCTCTTGCGTTCCCTCTCGAAGCCCTGGCGTGTGGTGGGGGACAGGGCTGCCCAGACCTTTAGACCCTGTACTTGTGGCAGGCGCTGTCTGAGGGCTCCTTCAGAATAATGAAGGGAACCCAGGTCCTTGAGGAGAGACCTAGGAGAACACTAAGGATGGTACGTTTATCCCTTCATTTCTCACCACCTTTGTTTGGATGTGTAACACGTTTCGCTTAACCTGTGGTGGCCTTAGTTTGTGCAATAGTCATTTCCTCTCTTATACATTACCCTCTGAGCCTCACACCCACATCTGTCACTTTAGGAAGGGTTACGGAGGGATCCAGGCCAGGGAACCTCTTATCAGACCGAGGCAATCAGGAGCCATCCAGGGTGCTTAAACAGGACCAGAGTTCCAGCCAAGAGAGAATCATAAGCCATCTCCTTTCCTCTACTCAAAACCCATCTTCCTACCTCCTTGTAATCATGGACATGGTTGCTCCATAATTCAAACTAATAAAGAAATTTAAGAAAAAAAATCCTAAGTTGAACTTCTTCTGAATATCCTATTTCTGACAGAAATGTCAGTGATCAGAAATATCTCTACAAGCATGGGATAAATAGTATTGTAGATATTTATTCTATACATAGTCCCAAAAGTAAATATATTAACTAACAATTTTTTTCCAGTTTTGAATGGTATAATCATGGAAGTCTAAAACAAAAATGAAGATAAAATGTACAATTAAAAGTTTTAGTTGTAGAAAGCAAGAGAGTTTTATGGAATCTTCACATTAATATCTTAAAAGCCATTTTAATTTGGTTTCATAATTTAAGGTAAAAGCCAAGAGATTTTTGCATCGCAGAAATAGAAAATCTTCTATTAAAGTAAGATATCTCATGTAGCCTACATTCAATCTGAACCATTTAGCCCTCCCTTTTATAGATCTTTCAGTTGGTATAGAAAAGGACTAAGGAGGCAAAAAATTTATTGATAAAAAGTTGAATGGAACTTCCATTTTTCTGTAACCCTAAAAAAAAATACCATTATGGACATAATTGCTGGCCTGCTCTTCCTTGGTGCTCTGGTTATCAGAATAAAGACTGGATAATATAGGTGAAAAACTTAAAAAAAAAAAAAGTCTGTTGAATTTGTTACAATATTGCTTTTGTTTTGAGTTTTGAGTTTTTTGACCCTGAGGCATGTGGGATCTTAACTCCCCGACCAGGTATTGAACTTGCACCCTCTGCACTGGAAGGTGAGGTCTTAGCCACTGGAGCACCAGGGCAGTCCCTAGATGGGAGTGAGGGTGCCAGCTCGTTACCCTGACGTGTGGGTTTCCCACTCAAGTCGGTGAGTTAGTATTCTCCCCCCGCTCTTACTCCAGGGCCAGAGATGGTGACTCACAGGTGTGCGGCAGAGGGCAGGGGCCTGTCTGATGCGAGGCAGGCAAACCCAGCTTAGAAGAAGGGTGTGGCCGAGTAGCCACTCGCTGAGGGGCCGGAATGTGCAAGTGTGTTCCCACCGCTGCTTGTGTGAAGTGAGGGAAGGTGAAAGGCTGGTGAAAACTCAGCCTCGCGGGCAATCCAAGCAGCAGTCAAGACGGAGAACTGCAAAATCAGCAGTCCAGGTTTCCCAAATGTCCCGGGGCCCAGCAGCAGGCTTCCAGCAGGGGTGGCCGGGCTCTGTGGGCTGTGCCCGCGTGCCTGGTCAGCGCTGGGACCTCCCCGGCTTACTCAGACAGCTGGGGGAGCCGAGCCAGGGGCCTGGAGAGGGACCAGAAGGGGACCCAGGCACCCGAGCAACGATTCTCCTGTCTTCAGGAGATCCTTTCCAGGAATTCTCTTCTCCAGCGTGTCAACAGTGATTCCATGGGAAGAAACAGGTGCCAGCCTCGGTTACAAACAGCAACAAACCCCGAAGCCTCTAGGTGAGCGTGTGGGGGTGTGGATGGTGCTCCAGCTGGCGTATGGATGGTGCTCCAGCCGGCGTATGGATGGTGCTCCAACTGGCGTATGGATGGTGCTCCAGCTGGCGTGCTGAACAGTCAGAAGGGGACGCCTACCCCATCAGAGAGGAGGAGAAGTGCAGAGTCAAAGCAATGGTGTGGTCCCCAGATGGAGGGTCCACTGGAGGAAAGTCACTGCTGCGGGACAGACCTCTAAGAGAGTCTCCGTCCGTCTTCCCCTCCCCTGTTTCCAGACACCACCCTCTGTCTGGCATCCACCTTTTTCTACTACTTCAAATAGGAGATTGATGGGGCTGCTCCAGGACGGCAAAACCCCACTGCCACTCTGACCCCACAGGGCCATTTTCTCTTCACAGAAATGAAAAAGGGTAGGATCCTCATCATGGGGAAAATAAAGGGGATGGATTCAAATCACACAGGAAAGGGGAAACTGGTTCTCTGCTGTGGGGAAGAGTTGCTGAGCATTTAAGAACAGGCTACTGAGCAGAAGGGAGCTTTGGAGGTTGGTCATCAGTGGTGCGGGCAGGCCTTCCAGAATACCAAGGGTTTCAAAGAAAGCTAGTGTGTCTTATTGTCTCCTTCCTCAGTTTGAGTGGACTTCCCGGCATAGAACTGAAAAAAAGTCCCCTCCTTCCCGCCTCTGCTGACACGGAGGTCCCTTCCCCAGTTGCAGGTCTGTGTTCCTATCGCAGGAACACAGAGAGGGTAGCGTTACTTAATGCTTGCCTCTCCACATGGCTCCTAAAAGAAATATGAGACCTCTTCCCACTTCAGGCTGAAGTTGACCTGAAATTCTCAGCATGTATTCAAATAGTTGCAAAGAATAGAAATTTCAGTATATTATATATTTACATTAAACTGTCAACCACTCCATCACATGTCCAGTGGAATCCACGTACCATAATGATTGACACCCATCATTAATTTTTGAAATGTGCAAGCAACCCCTTCCTTAACAGTTGGAATTACTTTGCTCCTCCTTGTTTTTCCTTTGAATTCCTATTTTCATTTTATTGCACCCTATAGAATTGTTTTCAAATTCTCCGTGCTGGCTGCATCCTAATGTAATATGTTTTTGTTCTTGGAAATCTTTTCTTGATCCAGCTATTATGTTTCTTTGCAGTAAAGTACGTTCTTAAAATGAATTTTTAGTTTTCTCTGCTAAGTGCTTAAAATTAGTCATGTGGATTAAAATAATATTACAATTATTAAAGATACACAGTTGGTCAAAACAATATAAATAATACAGATTATGGTAAATAAAAATATAAAAAGTAGAGGGACTTCTCTGGTTTTCCAGTGGCTAAGACTCCACACTTGCAATGCTGGGGCCCCAAGTTCAATCCCTGGTCAGGGAGCTAGATCCCACTTGCTGCAACAAGCGTTCACCTGCTGCAACCAAAAGATCTCGTGTGGGGCAGCTAAGAACCAGCACAGCCAAATAGATAAATAAAAATGAATTTTAAAAAATATACACAGAGAACAAAGTCTATGAAAAAAATACACATATATAAAAAGTATAAATTTTTTAAAAGTAAAATTTAACCAAAATGCATCTCTTACTGAGATGAACAGGAGACTGATTTTCCCAGCTTCATGCTGATGAAAGTTACATACCAATTGTGAGGCCAGGTTCTGTATGATTTCTGTCTCTTAGGAAAAAAAGTTTAACATAGAATAACTAAAGAATTTTGTTCACATATAGAAGTATGGGAACAGAAAAAATATGGGAGTGGAAAGAATCTTCTTGTAGCAAGTTCACCAATTTTACAAATTTTCTCTTAGTTAAATGCCAAAACCTCACATAGCAAGCTCTTATTAAATGCTATTTTTAATAGCCTCACAACTCAAACATAGAATTTTTCTTCAGTTTTGTTGAAGCAAAGAATTAGAAATTACTTGATTTGCAAAACACATACATAAAGGTTTTATCACTTTCTCAATGCCAAAAAGGCTTTACAAATGTTTATAGAAATAACTAATAATTATATGTGTTAGCCCTTCACTTAAGAGACATCTTGTTTGTGAAACTCAAATTACGTGAAAATGGGGTTAGAACGAAACAAGTACACAAAATTGAAAATGGAAATTCAGTAGGTTCTGAATAAGGACTTTTTTTCCACTTTTTAATGTCATCTGGAAATGCATTTGTAATGAAAAATATGGCAAAGAGGATACTTTAACATGGGTGTATCATTTTATTTCATTGTCAAAAATGATGTTTTATAATTATTCACTTGACAAATGAAAAACAATGTGGCAACATCCAAGATGGAGAAATTAATCCAAAATAAATGAACCTGGGTTTTTAAAATTTAAGGTATTACATCTAAAATTGTATTTGGGAACATTTTGTTTTGTATTTATTCATAAGTGGCTTTCTGCTTTCAAGAACACCATTTAATCTTCTTAATGGAAATCAACAGCAAAATGAAAAGAAAGTATTAGGTCATCAGTGTGTTAGTTACAGAAATCCTATCACTGACTACTGTGTGCATTATGTGAAGCAGAATTCATAAGATCTTTTCATCAGATTAATCTGAATCTGGTCAGTTTATGATAATAAATAAATGAGCAGAGAAATAACAGTCTATCATAGACCAGAACCCAAGCAGAAAAATGTATTTCTACAATCCAGTAATATTTGGTCAAAGTTAAAACATTTCTCCTATGAGCCTGAATAAGTTTAAGAAAATATATATTAAAGTACCCCTGATATGTGTTTCTTTTACTACAAAATGTGGTGTTGATCAGTCAGAAATGAATGTTGAGACTTTTGCCTTCACTGCCTTGAAATCATGCAAACTAAGCAAGTGAAGTACAGCTGAGACACGAGTGAGTCTTTGTCAGCTTAGAGTGCTTTGCAGCAAGCTACTGTTTCTTTCCATAATTTTATAAATCACATATCCTAATCTTAAAACAGGTAAGGACTGGAAACTTGCCTTGAGTTTGTCACTTGAATGAAATCATCGCTACCATCAGTATTTCTTGCCAATGCCAAGGAGCTATTCATTCTTTATCATTATCAGAGTGGAAGCATCAAAATCATCAGCATCCCAGCTTCTCCACCAAGAGATTACATGAATCTGGAATATTGTAAGGTAGGCCAAAGCTCCTTTTTTTCTAATGCCACCTCACCCTTAACACAAGGTTCCTACTCAACCTGAAGCATTATTTATACTTTTTAACTGAATACAGTTGATTTACAATGTTTCAGGTGTAAAGCAAAGTGATTCAGTTACATACACACACATACATATTCTTGTTCAGATTCTTTTCCACTATAGATTATTATAAAATATTGAATGTAGTTCCCTGTACTATACAGTAGCTCCTTATTATTTTATATATAGTAGTGTGTATCTGTTAATCCCAAGGTCCCAATTTACCTCTCCCACCACTTTACCCTTTGGTAACCACACATTTCTTTCCTACATCTGTTAGTCTAATTCTGCATTGTAAATAAGTCCATTTGTATCATTTTTTGTTTCCACAATGTAAGTGATATATGATATTTGTCTTTGTCTGACTTACTTCACTTAGTATGATAATCTTAAGGTCCATCCATGTTGCTTCAAACGGCATTTTTTTAACTGAAGCACTATTGACATTTGAGGTTCAATGATTCTTCATTGTAAGGGGCTGTCCGTTGCCATGTAGGATGTACAGCATGGCATCCCCCAGCTCTGCCCACTAGATACCAGGAGAACCCATCTCCAGCCCCAGAGACAACCAGAAATGTCTATAGACACTGTAGATGTCTCCTGGGGAGCAAAGCGTCTCGGGGTCACTGCCCTTAACAGAAATAGACATGAGACAAAGAAAACAGCGCTGGGATGAAAGAAGGCTTCATGAATGCAGGTTTTGAATAGTCCTTTCCTTTAGTACTCAGGTCAGAGTATATACTTGGGATAGGTCAGCTGTATGCCTTTCCCATGTGAAGCGAGAGGGAAATGAATATGAAAGGGGCAGTGGGAAAGAGTATTTGCTTTAAGAGCAGTAAGTACTGTTATAGTCAATGTGCATGTAGGTGTTGGGCATCTAGATTCCCTTACATTTTTCTGTGCCTAGGTGCCCCTTGGAAATTTTTCTGACACCTCCAGAAATACAAGAACCCCAGTTTAAAGACTGCTACTCTTGGGGCCTGGAACAAATACCAGCACAGACAGAGGGCCATGATAAAGCAAGGGCCAGGGTAAAGCAGAGCAAGTAAGTTCTACCTGCAACACAGGGATTTCTGGGGTTTTCCTCTGAGATGAAACCAAGAAGTACCAATCCCCTAATGTCCATGTCCTCAACACTTAGGGAGGCTTTCACCTTCAACTGCCCCGCTGTTCAACACACGTGGTGTAACTCACACATACCACACCGATTCCTCCCTTGGTACCAAGTGGAATGTGAAAGCATCCTTGGCCTTTAAAAACTTTAAGTGTTTTGTGAATAGTTATGCCAGTCCAGTGAATATTATTAGTGAATCTTTGAATTCCCAAAGAAAAACATTCATTGTGTTATTAGCCAGATTTAAATATTTTACAACATCTCACAAGGACATTTCTCAAAACATGATGAGAAATGATATACACTGACTTTAAGACAATAATTACATCTGTGGAGGAAAAAGAATGGTGGAACTTAAGTCAGTCCATAAGTATGACTCTGTTTTCTATGTGTTAGAAATGTTGAATATTAATTATAACAATGTAAAATGTACTCTAGATGCCTCATGCTGCCAATTATAGAATGCTACTCTTTGGATCAAACTTCTTATTCTCATAATCCATGTAGAGATGATAGAAGTTTTAATTCTGTCTAGTTCTAATGGAATCAGGTATTGCTAATTATGTCTGGTTCTTTGGGCAAGTAACAACTGATTTTCTTCCTATGCTTAGTATTTCTTAAAATCCATTTAATGATTTAATCCATTTAATAAAAATCCATTTAATGATTTTTATTTTCTTTTAACTGTTACATATTTAAACATAAAGACTAAAAAACATCCACTGCCTGAACACCCAGGTTTATTAAATCTTAATATTTTGCCTTACTTGTTTCAAATCTTTTTTAGGAAGTCAAGTACTGTATATTTTTGAAGCTAATCCCTCACTGGTCATATCATTTGCAAATATTGATATTTTCTCCCATTTGTAAATAATGTGACCAACGAGGAATTAATTTCCAAAATACACAGCCTATACAGCTCAATATCGAAAAACAACCAACCCAATCAAAAAATGGACAAAAGATCTAAATAGACATTTCTTCAAAGAAGAAATACAGATGACAAATAGGTACATGAAAAATGCTCCATAGAACTAATTATTAGAGAGATGCAAATCAAAAGTACAATGAGACCAGAATGGCCATCATTAAAAAGTCTACAAATAATAAACGCTGGAGAGGTGTGGCAAAAATGGAACCCTCCTAGACTGTGGTGGGAAAGTAATTTGGTACAACCATTATGGAGAACAATATGGAGGCTCCTTAAAAAACTAAAAGTAGAATTACCATATGATCCTCCAATCCCATTCCTGGGCATATAACTAGAGAAAAGATACCTGCATTCCTATGTTCATTGCAGCACTATTTACAATAGCCAAAATATGAAAGCAACCTAAATGTCCATCGACAGATGAATGGGTAAAGAAGATGTGACATATACAACTTATAAGGGAAGAGAATCTAAAGAAGAATAGGTAGATAGATATATAGGTATTATATATATATATATATTTTTTTTTGCTATTGTTGTTCAGTCGTTAAGTCGTGTCCAGGTCTTTGCAACCCCGTGGACTGTAGCACACCAGGCTCCTCTGTCCTCCACTACCCTCCCAGAGTTTGCTCAAATTCATGTTCTTTGAGTCAGTGATGTTATCTAAGCATCTCATTCTCTGCTGCCCTCTTCTTCTTTTGCCTTCAGTTTTTTCCAGTATCGGGGTCTTTTCCAATGAGTCCCTTCATATCCGCTGCCAAAGTATTAGAGCTTCAGCTTCAGCAAGTCCTTTCAGTGAATACTCAGGGCTGACTCTGTTTAACATTGACTGGTTTGCTCTCCTTGCAGTCCAAGGGACTCTCAAGAGTCTCCTCCAGCACAATTCAAAAGCATCAATTCTTTAGCATTCGGCCTTCTTTATGGTCGATCTCTCACATCCGTACATGACTACTGGAAAAACCATACCTTTGACTAGACGGACTTTTGTCGACAAAGTGATGTCTCTGCTTTTTAATACGCTGTCTAGGTTTGTCATAGCTTTTCTTCCAAGGAGCCAGCGTCTTCAAATTTCATAACTGCAGGCATTGTTCACAGTGATTTTGAAGCCCCTGAAAATAAAATCTGTCACTCTTTCCACTTTCCCCCCATCTATTTGCCATGAAGTGATGGGACTGGATGCCATGCTATTAGTTTTTCTAATGTTGAGTTTCCAGTCAGCTTTTTCCACTCTCCTCTTTCACCCTCATCAAGAGACCCTTTAGTTTCTCTTCGATTTCTGCCATTGGAGTGGTATCATCTACATATCTGAGGTTGTTATTTCTCCTGGCTATCTTGATTCTAGCTTGTGATTCATCCAGCCCGGCCTTTCGCATGATGTACTCTGCATGTAAGTTAAATAAGCAGGGTGACAATTTACAGCCTTGTCATACTCCTCTCCCAGTTTGGAACCAGTCAGTTGTTCCATGTCTGGTTCTAACTGCTGCTTCTTGATCCACATACAGGTTTCTCAGGAAACAAGTAAGATGGTCTTGTACTCCCATCTCTTTAAGAATTTTCCATAGTTTGTTGTGATCCACACCATCAAAGGCTTTAGCATAGTCAACAAAGCAGAAGTAGATGTTTTTCTGGAACTCCTTTGCTTTCTCCATGATCCAACAAATGTTGGCAATTTGGTCTCTGGTTCTCCTGCCTCTTTGAAACCCAGCTTGTACATCTGGAATTTCTCAGTTCATGTACTGTGGAAGCCTAACTTGAAGGATTTTGAGCATAATTTTGCTAGCATATGAAATGAGCACAATTGAACAGTAGTTTGAACATTTGGGGGCTTCCCTGGTGGCTCAGATGGTAAAGGATGTGCCTGCAATGCAGAAGACCAGGGTTTGATCCCTGGGTCAGGAAAATTCCCTGGAGAAGAGAATTGCTATTCATTCTAATATTCTTGCCTGAAAAATTTTATGAACAGAGGAGCCTGGTGGACTACAGTCCATGGGGTCGCAAAGAATCAGACACAACTGAGCAACTAACACATTTGAACATTCTTTCGCATTGCCCTTCTTTGGGATTGGAATGAGAACAGCTTTTCCAGTCCTGTGGCCACTGCAGAGTTTCCCAAATTGGCTAAAGTATTGAGTGCAGCACTTTAACAGCATCATCTTTTAGTGTTTGAAATAGCTCAGCCAGAAAGCATTATCTCTTAGGATTTTAAAGAGCTCAGGTAGTCACCTCCAGTAGCTTTGTTCGAAGTGATGCTTCCTAAGTCCACTTGACTTCACACTTCAGGATGTCCGGTTCTAGGTGAGTGACCACACCATCATGGTTATCCAGATCATTCAGACCTTTTTGTTTAGTTCTTCCATGTATTCTTGCCGCCTCTTCCTAATCTCTTTTGCTCTGAAAGGTCCTTACCATTTCTGTCTATGGTGCCCATGCTTGCATGAGACACTCCCTTGATACCTTCAATTTTCCTGAAGAGATCTCTAGTTTTTACCCATTCTATTGTTTTCCTCTATTTCCTCACATCGTTTATTGAGGAAGGCCTTCTTATCTCTCTCTGCTATTCTCTGGAACTCCGATCTCTGAGTACATCTTCCCCTTTCTCCCTTGCTTTCACTTCCCTTCTTTCCTTAGCTATTTGTAAAGTCTCCTCGGACAACCACTTTCCCCTCTTGTGTTTCTTTTTCTTGGGAATGGTTTTGGTCACTGCCTCCTATGCAGTGTTACAAGCCTGTCCTCAGTTCTTCAATAACTCTGCCTACCAGACCTAATCGCTTGAATCTATTCATCACCTCCACTGTGATTTGATTTAGGTCATACCTGAATGGCCTACTGGTTTTTCCTACTTTCTTCAATTTCAGCCTGAATTTTGCAATAAGGAGCTTATGAGCTGAGCCACAGTCAGTTCCAGATCTTGTTTTTATGGACTGTATAGAGCTTCTCCATCTTTGGCTGCAAAGAACATAATCAATCTGATTTCAGCATTGACCATCTGGTGATATCCATGTGTAGAGTCATCTCTTGGGTTGTTGGAAAAGGGTGTTTGCTATGACCCACATGTTCTCTTGACAAAACTCTGTTAGTCCTTGCCCTGTTTCTTTTTGTAATCCAGGGTCAAACTTGCCTGTTATTCTGGGTATCTCTTGAATTCCTACTTTTGCATTCCAGTCCCCTATGGTGAAAAGGATATCCTTTTTTGGTGTTAGTTTTTGAGGGTGTTGTAGGTCTTCATAAAACCGGTCAGCTTCAACTGAATTGTTGTGCTATACGCCTGAAACTGACACATTATTGTAAATCAACTATTCTTCAATGAGGTACATTTTTTAAATAAAAAAATTTCACAGTGTACATATACACTTATCTTAGGAACAGGATTCAACAGAACTACACCTAATTTCTTAGTGATGTCATGTTTTATTGTATAGTTGTGGTCTATAAGTTGAGGAATGTTTGAAAACCCAGTGCCGTCAAATCGATACATATTCTGGAGAAAGAATAATAAAGTAGAATAAACATGAAGACATTGCTTCAGCAACACTACATTCATCAATAAATTAAGTTCCATTTAAGAAAAACTATGGTTGCACAACAACATGAAGATACTTCAACACTAAACACTACTAAACACTTAAAACTGATTAAAATGGTAAAAATAAAAATATATATTATATATTTTATTTGTATATATACTATATATGTAAAGTTCCAATGTGTTACCTTTGCATCAAGAAATTAATTTTCATAATGACTAAATATATGTTTTTTTAAAAAAGAAGAAAAAGAAAACCTTACAAACAGAGCTGGAATGCATTTTGTGAAAATGATAATCATTTAACTTAAGGAACAAGAAATATATGCATGCATGCATGCATATATGCTGCATTTCATAAAATTTTCAAGGTTAAAAATAATTTTGAGGAAGTATATCCAATATAGTAATAAATACCTTAAGAATAAAAAAAGGAAAGAATAAAGGTAAGTAAACACAAGTTTATGTTTTAAAGGCAACCACGAAAGAACAGAATCAGTATGTATATTTTTTAATCCAGCAGGAAAAAAAATCAGTCTTTCAAATTGAAAGCAAAAAAAAAAGAAGAAACAATGTACAATAAATGTAAAATGTGAGACGAATTGCAAAATAAGTCTCACTATGTCAGCAGTCACCAATCAAACAGACATATCCTCCCATAATAGAAGAAGTAAAAAAGACCAAACTATGCGTTACTCACATGCAAATACTCCTAAAGCAAGAAGACACATAAAGGTTGAAATTAAAAGAAGGAAAAAGATTAACCAGGTGGCAAATATGACACAAAAGAAATCTGGGCAATAATTACATAACAAAATAGACTTTAAGTTTTAATAAAACTGCATAAAGGAAAAAACAAAATGTGTTTATATAATTAAAAAGAAACAATAGACCCAGAAGAGTATCATAAATATATATATAAAATTAAAAATTCAGCCCCACAATTTATAAAGCAAGCACTAAAAAAACTACAATTAGAAGCTGTGGGTCTTTAAATTGCAGTTGGAGATTTTAACAAACCCCTGTCAAAATATGGAAGTTAGAAAATGAAAAGATCTTAAATAGCAGAATATCAAATTATTCAGATCTCAATAAATAAGAAACTGAAGAACTCTTCCAGATTATAAATGACTAAAGAGATAAGACAACTTGAGAATTCCCTGGCAGTCCAGAGGTTAGGACTCCATGCTTTCAGTGGCGGGGAGGGGGGTGTAGGTTAAATCCCTGGTTGGGGACCTAACATCCCCAAAAGCTGTGTAGCCAAATTAATTAATTAATTAATTAAAAATAAAAAAGAGATAAGGCAACTTACTGAAATGCATGATTCTGGATTGCAGGGCAGAAGGTTGGGGAGGGTAGACTATGAGAATCTTTATTGGGAAAATTAGTGAAATTTGAAAATGCACTGTGGATTAAATAATAGTATTACAACAAAATTTAAATGTCTTGGATACTATTATTCTTCTGCATTTATATGAAAGAATATCCTTGCTGTTAGGAAATACACTGACATATTTAGCAGTAAAGGAGCATCTGTTTCAACTTATTCTAAAATCATTAGGAAAAAGTCTTAGAGAAAGGGGCAGAAACAGAAAAAAAAAATACATGGAAAAATGTTAAAAAACTTGAATTGGGACAAAGTATACATAGGAATCTTTGTACTATTCTTATAACTTTTCTGTAAATTTGAAATTACTTCAAAATAAAAAGTTTACACTTTTCATAAATAACTTTCAAGTTAAAATTATTAAGAATAATTCAAACTGAATAGAAATTAAATCAGTACCTGTCAAATGTTTTAGATATAATTAAAGCAGGACTTAAAGGAAACTTTTTACCTTTAACTATACTTATCAGGAATAAAAAGATGTAAATAAAATGAGCTAACCATTCAACTCAAAAGTTAAGATGGAGCTTCCCTGGTGGTCCAGTGGTTAGGAGCTACGCCTGCTAATGGAGGGGATGTGGGTTCAATCGCTGGTGTGGGAAGACTCCACATGCTGCAGAAAAACTAAGCCTGTGAGCCCCAACTGCCGAGCCCTCAAGTCCTCGAGCCCACGCTCTGCGACAGGAGAAGCCACCGGTGAGAAGCCTGAGCGCTGCAGCAAAGAGCAGCCTCTGCTCGCCGCAATTTCAGCAAGCCTGCACGCAGCAGTGATGACCCTGTGCAGCCGAAAATAAACAAAGGTTTTTTTTTAAGATGGATAGAACATACCCAAAGAAGGAAGGAAATGACAGAGATAAGGATGCTGCTGCTGCTGCTAAGTCGCTTCAGTCGTGTCCAACTCTGTGCGACCCCATAGACCGCAGCCCACCAGGCTCCCCCCGTCCCTGGGATTCTCCAGGCAAGAACACTGGAGTGGGTTGCCATTTCCTTCTCCAATGCATGAAAGTGAAAAGTGAAAGTGAAGTCGCTCAGTCGTGTCCGACTCTTAGTGACCCCATGGTCTGCAGCCTACCAGGCTCCTCCATCCATGGGATTTTCCAGGCAAGAGTACTGGAGTGGGGTGCCATTGCCTTCTCTGGAGATAAGGATAGAGATTAGTGAAATAGAGAACAGAAAGCAATAAAGTAATTAATAAAAACAAAATCTGGGTGTTTCAAAAGATACATATGTACCTTGTTCCAGAAAACAGAAGAACAAAATCTGCTCAGCACATTGTATAAAGG
This sequence comes from Cervus canadensis, assembly GCF_019320065.1. Lineage (NCBI taxonomy): Eukaryota > Metazoa > Chordata > Mammalia > Artiodactyla > Cervidae > Cervus > Cervus canadensis. Next base: position 38,808,458 of record NC_057413.1, read on the forward strand.
AATTTTTACTGCAAAAATAAATTTATGTCCATCCTTTATAAAAGTAAATATACACCCTAAGTAAAATATTATCTAAATAAAACCAACATTAATATGTAATCATAGGATGATCAAACAGGCTTTATCACAAGAAGGCAAATATGGTTCACATCTCTCAATATAATTCACTATGTTCAGAGATTAAGAGGGGAAATACATATAATGAAATAAATCAATCATGGGAAACTATTTTTTTAATTTCAACATCAAAAAAAATTTCAACATCTATTTATGATTTTTTTTATTTTAAAAAACTCAGAAAACTAGGAATAAAAGGAAACCTACTTAATTTAGTGAAGGTTGTACTCAAAAACCTACAGAAAGGAGTTCTGTTTCTGGGAGGAAGAAATAGATATGTATTTCCTACTCTTCCCGCTAAGTACAGCCAAAAAACCCAGGCATTATATATGAAACAAACATAAGACTCAGAAAGGTAAAGATAAGAAGGCAAACCATCTAGAATGCCAAGATCTGAGGACTGGCCACACGATCCATGGGAAGATACAACAAGAAGGTACCATCTGCAAGCCAGAGAGAGAGTTCTTACCAGAAGCCAGTCATTCTGGCAGTCTGAGATCAGAATTGAGAAAATTAATTTCTGTTGGTTAAGCCACCCAATCGGTGGTATTTTGTTATGGCAGCTCAAGCAGATATACATATCAATAATTACGTTAAATGTAAACAGTCTAAATACATCAATTAAAAGAGATCAGAAGAGTTAATTTTTAAAAGGTGTACCAAAGATATGCTAACTACAAGAAACTCAGTTCAAATACAGTCATACCTCATTTTGTTGCACTTCACTGCATTGCATTTTGCAGATATTGTGGGATTTTTTTTGTGTGTGTGGGATTTTTTTAAACAGATTCAAGGTTTGTGACAACCTTGCATCAAGCAAATCTATTAGCATCATTTTTCCAGCAGCATTATTTTTAAATTAAGATACATACATTGTTCTGTTAGACATAATGTTTTTGCACATGTAATAGACTATGGTATAGTGTAAATATGAATTTATATGCACTGGAAACAAAAAAAAATTGACTTGCTTAATTGTGATATTGTCTTTATTGCAGTGGTCTGGAACCAAACACGCAATATTCTGAGGTATGCCAGCATGTCAACAAAGGTCCCTCTAGTCAAAGCTATGGTTTTTCCAGTAGTCATATATGGATGTTAGAGTTGGACTATAAAGAAAGCTGAGCACTGAAGAATTGATGCTTTAGAAATGTGGTGTTGGAGAAGATTTTTGAGAGTCCCTTGAACTGCAAGGAGATCAACCAGTCTGTCCTAAAAAAAATCAGTCCTGGAAGGACTGATGCTGAAGCTGAAACTCCAATAATTTTGGCCACCTGATGTAAAGAACTGACTCACTAGAAAAGACCCTGATGCTAGGAAAGATTGAAGGCGGGAGGAGAAGGGGATGACAGAGGATGAGATGGTTGGATGGCATCACCAATGCAATGGACATGAGTTTGAGTAAACTCTGGGAGTTGTTGATGGACAGGGAGGCCTGGCATGCTGCAGTCCATGGGGTCACAAAGAGTCAGACATGACTGAGCGACTGAACTGAACTGAATTGATGCCAGTATAGCCACATGCGTGCATGCTAAGTTGATTCAGTTGTGTCTGATTCTTTGAGACCCTATGGACTATAGCCCGCTAGGCTCTTCTGTCCATGGTATTCTCCAGGCAAGAACACTGGGGTGGGTTGCCATGCCTTCCTCCAGGGGCTCTTCCCCACCCAAGGACAGAACCTGAGTCTCTTACATCTCCTGCATTGGCAGGCAGGTTTTACCACTAGCGCCACCTGGGAAGCTTCAGTATACCAAACTGGTAGGCTATAAGTAATATTTGCAAATCATATATCTGACAAGGGATTAATATCTAGAATCTATTTTTTTTAACTTCCATGATACATGTGGGGTGTCTGGTTTATTCAAATAGTCAGAATTCCCACCAAGGAGCAGAAACTTTCTAGCTGGGAGCTGTGGAGCTGAACAGGGCAGGAATGTCCAAGGATCAGAAAATAAAAGGAGTTCAGCTCAGCAGCCAGGGCAGCGTTGGGGCCAAGCCGAGCCTCATGGAGCTCAACCCCACTCATGGCTTCAGCAATATCCAGAATCTAAAAACCACTACAATATTGTAAAGTAATTAGCCTCCAACTAAAATAAATATTTTTTTTTTAATTCCTGTAACTCAACAACAACAAATAAGACCATGCACAAAAACAACTGAAAAATGGGCAAAGGACTTGCGCAGACACATCTCTGTAGACATGGCCAACAAGCCTCTGTAAAGACGTTCTACGTTACTCATCAGAAATGTGTAAATCAAAACCACAATGAAGTACCACTGGGATGTGTTGATGTGCTCAGTCGTGGCTGACTCTTTGCGACCCTGTGGACTGTAGCCCGCCAGGTTCCTCTGTCCAAGGAATTTTCCAGTCAAGAATACTGGAGTGGACTGCCATTTCCTCTCCAACCATTAGGATACCTACGATTAAAAAAAAGAAAAGAACAAATATTTGCACACTCATGTTCATAGCAGCACTGTATACAGTTGTCAAGAGGTGGAACCAACACAAACATCCATCAATGGATGAATGGATAAACAATAGTATGTGGTAAATACATACAATGGAATATTATTCAGCTTTCAAAAAGGAAAGAAATCTTATCATATGTGACAACATAGGTGAATTTTAAGAACATTGTGCTAAGTAAAATGTCAGCCACAAAAAAAAAAAATACTGTTATGACTTATATGGGTGTCAACCACAAATTGGCACTTGCCATCTACCTCTACAAGGATTACATCATCTGCTGCTGCAGCTGCTGATTTTCCACACCCCCTGAAAGGAGTTCAGGGTGGAGAACAGAAATGAGGCACTCTGTGCTTGGGGAAAAACTGGCAGGACAGGTCTTCAGACAGTTATTAATAGATATTTTCAGGAGCTGGTTTTATAAGTCCAATTCTTGCATCTCCTCATATCTATAAAAGCACTAAAATCCTTCATGGTGATGACTGTTCCCCATGACTAGCAGAAACAGTTTGCAAAAATATGTGCTTGATTGCAAGCACTGTCCTTTCATCAAAAATCACACATATATACTGTCCTCCCTGCCCACCCCACCCCCACCCCACCTCTTTGGAGCAGTTTCTCAGAGCTATCTGAGGCACTGTCTCTTGGGCTACAGTCCTCATTTTGCCCCAAATAAAACTTAACTTGCAGCTTTCACATTGTGCATTTTTTTAAGTTGACATGAGGTATCTAAAGCAGTCAAATTCAGTAATACATAAAGAAGCACAGTGGTTACCAGGGGCTGGGGATAGAGGGACATGGAGAATTGGTGTTTAATGGGTATAAAAGTTCAGTTTTGCAAGATGAAGACATTTGAGCAATTTGTTACACAAATATGCAACAAGTGAACATGCCCAACATTGAAACATATACTTTAAAACGGTTAAAATGGTCAATTTTACATTAAATGTTTACTACAATTTTTAAAAATTGGCTATATTTCTCTGTACCAGAAATAACTGACTTGAAAGTAAAATTACAAAAAAAAAAAAAAAAGAAAGTAAAATTACAATGAGACACCAATCCCAATCACAACAAAATCTCTAAAATTGTCCAGGAGTTAACTCAGCATACCCTGGTCACTATGAAAAAGTGAATTTTAAAGACATAATAAGTTCCCTGGTGGCCTAGTGGTTAAGAATCTGGGCTTTTACTGCCAAGGCCCAGATTCATTCACTGGTTGGGAAACTAAGATCCTACAAGCTGCATAGTGCAGCGAAAAAGCAACTAAGAGCAAACAAGTCATTTGAATTAATGAGGACATACCCTCTGCTTTTTCATGGGATGACTTGATAGGAAAAGGAAATCAATTCTCCCCACGTTGCTGTATATATTCAGTATAACCTCAATCAAAATTCTACTTTCATTCCGAGAATTCAATAAACTTACTGTGAACTCAGTAGGAGAAGAAAGAAAGATTCAGAAAGAGTTACAAAACCTTGCGGGGGTGGGTGGAGGGGGTGGTGGGGGGGTGGGGGGGTGGAGGGGTAAGGGGGTGGGGCTGGGGGGGGGTTGGGGGGTGGGGCTGGGGGTGGAGGGGGTGGGGCTGGGGGTGGAGGGGGTGGGGAGGGGAGTGTTCCCCCCAGTCTCCCAGCAGGAAAGTACAAACCTGGTCTTCTTGCTACGGAGGTCTTGTCCAAGGCCAGAGGAACCCACGCTTTGCCTCTCCCCCACACACATCCCCACACGCTCTGACCTTGGCTTCTTTCCTCCACATTGTAAACTGGAAACTTCACATTGTAAACTGGCCTCCTCGGCTCTGCCTTCTGGCCGTCCCCTCCGTATTCTCCACCTGGGGGTCTGTATGACATCACAGGATTCCTGCCCACTGGCCTTCTGTCCTTTCAGCCTCACCCAGAGAGGGAGGGAGGTGACGGAGATCAGGGTTTTTATTCCCTTGGCTCCCACCCTGCAGGGTCACCTTGGGCTGGCTGTGTCCCTGGGCTGAAGGGCATCTGCTGGCAAGACGGGAACTCCTCTGGGTCCTGACAGCCCCTCCCACTGTGGGCGGGGGTGGGCTGGAGACTCAGCTGCTGCCACTGGCCTGTCCTCCAGCCGCTTCCTTGTAAACAGACTCTCCTCGAACTAGCCTGGTTGAGGCCCTGAAATAAGTGACATTTGAAAGTGACAATGAAAGTCACTTATGTCTTCATTCCCTGCCCCAATCCAGTCTGGCCAGGGGCACTTGGAAGCCTCGTGTGCAATGAAAAAGAGGGAGAGACAGGGTCAGGAGAGTCAGTGAGTCCCTGTCTGGGAGCAGACTCTGAATTTGGGGCCTTTTGCTGCAGCCCCCCGGGGCCAGCCTGCCCAACATGTGGCCGGAAGCTCTGTGGCCGAAAGCTCGGCCTCTCTGTAGCTGGTGCCAAATCAAATCCCGGAGACACAGTTTTGGGTGAGGTAGAAAAGGATCACTTTATGACTTTGCCAGCCAAAAGGAGACATGCCAGGCTTCTGCCTTGAAAAGCTTTTGCCACCCAGGAGGATTTGATGAGGATTTTTATAAAGGTGGGTCCAAGGTGGAGTCTGACAAGATTAGGGTGGGAACAAGGCTAGTGAAGTCCTGTCCGACTCTTTGTGACCCCGTGGACTGTAGCTCCCCAGGTTCCTCTGTCCATGGGATTTTCCAGGCAAGAATACTGGAGTGAGTTTCCTCCTGCAGGGGATCTTCTGACCCAGGGCCGGGTCTCCCACACTTCAGGCACACTCTTTACCCTCTGAGCCACCAGGGAAGCCTCGGCTCTGGGAACAAGGCTAGCACTTCCTTAAACTCTTCGCAGGCAGTCTGTCTCCTAATCTCCTAACCTCCTCAGGTTCCCTTAATCTTGCCTCGGGTGGTTTCTGGGCTGCCCCTCCCTTGATGAGCAGCTGTTGGAAGTGGTTGTGAAAGCTGGAGTCTCCCTACAAGAAACTGAAGACAAGTTGGGCCTCTGCGCCTGGAAGCCCCACAGGCCTGCTTGGTTTCAACACCCAGGAGGAATCCCCCAGGCCCTGCTCCAGGGCAGATGGAGGACTCTTGGGAATAGCACGCACTCCAACCACGACCAAGGTTCCACTCCACCCTCATTTGTCATCTGATCCACCCGATTTTCCTTTGGAAACAGAATTACTTGAGAAGATGATCTAAAAATAATTTTCCTAAAAGAACAATGAGATTAGCTACCAATCCCTGTCTGCTCCTTTCCCATGGACTGAGTAAGCAAGCAAAGAACCTGGAACATGGGGCCCTGAGGAGACAGCCTCCTGGGGTGCATTTGATGCTTTAAAAAGTGGGTGGGGGAAGCAGAAATTTATTCTCTCAGGCTAAGGAAGCCCAGAAGTCCAAGATCAAGGTGCCAAGAGGACTGGTCCTCCTTGGAGACTCTAAGGGGAAATCTGTTCCATGCCTCTCTCCTGGCTTCCGCGGTTGCTGGAAATCCTTGGTGTTCCCTTCGTTTTTTCCTCTTACATTTTTTAATTTTTATTAGAGCATAGTTGGCTTTCAATGTTGTGTTCTTTTCAGGTGGGGGTGCATCTGGGTTTATTCCCATCGTCTTCAAGGGCCCAAAGAGCCTCAAACTTGGGGTCAACACCTTTGACTAAAGTGTTGGTATCTGCCCTCATGGACACAGACGCATGTCTGCTGTGTGCTGAGGGTTGGACTAGATGACCTTCAAAGTCAGTTCCCAGCTTCCAGTTCAGTTTTTAAAACAAAGAAGACATTGAAGGGAGAGACCCAATCATTGTGCCACTTGAATTAGACATAATGCAAAAGCCCAGCTCTCTCTCACACACACACACACTCCCACACACGCACACACACACGCCCCTTTCTGGCACTTTGCTGTATGTAACAGTTTGCTCTCCTCACACAGTCCTAGAGGTGACCCATCGTTACCCCTCTTCTGCCTTCCTTCCAGGCACCACTCGCTTGCCTGTGTGGCACACACATCCTCCTTTTTCTCCCCTTGTAATCTGGCTTCCTGGATCCCAGGAGATCTATGTGGTTTTTTTTTTTTTTCAGCTCGCCATTTGAAAGAGGACAACCTTCCCTATAAAACAAAACCCAGTAAGATTAGGGCAGAGCAAGCTTTCCTGGGGTCTCCAGAGGGGGACTGGAGGTGCTCTCATTAGCTGCCTCTCTCCCTCCTTCCCCTGGGGTCCTGCCCCTTTGATTTCCACAGCTGAGATCACACCCACACCCTCCGAGGTACAGCGTCTCCTTCACAAACGGCCAGGCATAGACCAAAGCCCCACCCCAGACTAGACTAGAATTTCAGAAGCAATTAGCTTTGTCAAGCAAGCAAAAGCAAGAACAGTGAATGGAAAAGTGAAAATGAAAGGATATGGCAAGGCTTCAGACGGCAAGTTCTTAAAGAAAGCTCAGAGTTGGGTAGAGGTGATAGATTATTTACATGATATACAGGCTAATTAATTAAATGTTACATAAAAACTGTTTTCTTTTTTTGGCTGCACGGCACAGCATTTGGGATCTTAGTTCCCTGACCAGGGATAGAACCCAAGACCCCTGAATTGGAAGCCTGGAGTCTTAACCACTGTACTGCCAGAGAAGTCCCTATAAAAACTTTCTTCAATGAGACATAAAATTGATAAAATTTGTAGGGATTTGTTTCTGAGCCTACACTCACCAATCACAGCACAGAGCACCCTACTGTTTCCTACCTTACATGGCCCAGCTCAGAGAAGAGCCGTTTTGAACTCAGGAATATTTTGCCATCCCGTTGACTTTCTGGTGAAACTCCTTCCAGAAGAGGTTCCCTGATCACAAGGATCTTTCTGGCGAGAACATGGACATAGTGGAAATCAATTCACTGATTAGACAAACCCTGAGCACCTACTTTTTTTTTCAATTGAAGCATAGTTGATTTACAATGTTGTGTTAATTTCTGCTGTACAGTAAAGTGATTCCGTTACACACACACACACACACACACACGCATGTATCAGTTCAGTTCAGTTGCTCAGTCGTGTCCGACTCTTTGCGAACCCATGGACTGCAGCACACCAGGCCTCCCTGTCCATCACCAACTCCCAGAGTTTATATATATGCATCCTTTTTTATATTCTTTTCCATTATGATTTATCACAGGATACTGACTACAGCTCCCTGGGCTCTACAGTAGGATCTTGTTGTTTATCCATTCTATACACAATAATTTGCATCTGCCAACCCCAAACTCCCAATCCGTCCCTCTCCCAAGCCCACCTCTTGGCAACCATCCATCCATTCTCTGTATCTGTGAGTCTGTTTTGTAGATAAGTTCATTTGTATCTTATTTTAGATTCCAGGTATAAGTGATATCACATGGTATTTGTCTTCCTCTTTCTGAGGAAAGACACTTTGTTCACTTTCTTCACTTTGTATAATAATCTCTAGGCCCATCCATGTTGCTGCAAATGGAATTGTTTTCTTCTTTTTTTATGCCTGAGCACCTGCCTTGGATATGAAGTCTGTGCCAACAGTGCTACCCCCACTGTTCTCCAGGCCCCCATCAGTATTGAAACCATGCAGGCAGGAAGGGACCCAACCCACCCACCACGCACCCACACAGACCACCACGGAGACGACAAGGCAGGAAGATTCCACACACTGTCTTCTGACCCCTTCCCCCAGCTCATCAGATTCTGATCCTACCGTGTTCCTACATAGACACCCACACACAGACATGTATTCTTTTTTTTCTTTTTTGGCAGACGAGCATTCTTAACCACTTGTTCTCTGTCCACAACTTTCTGTTAGGCTAAACTCCCCCAGTACTTGTTTTCATTTCTGGTTTCTTTCTAGAATCCAACTCTCATTCCAAAGACAATGCCACCTTAGTCCAGCAGGTGTCGCCCTTCACTGGAAATGAACAGCACCTCTCTCCAGTTCAGTCGCTCCAAGTCGCCTCCGACTTTGCAACCCCATGGACTGCAGCACGCCAGGCCTCTCTGTCCATCACCAACTCCCGGAATTTACCCAAACTCATGTCCACTGAGTCGGTGATGCCATCCAACCATCTCATCCTCTGTTGTCCCCTTCTCCTCCCGCCTTCAATCTTTCCCAGCATCAGGGTCATTTTCAAATGAGTCAGTCCTTTGCATCAGGTGGCCAAAGTATTGGAGTTTCAGCTTCAACGTCAGTCCTTCCAATGAACACTCAAGACATTTCCTTTAGGATGGACTGGATGGATCTCCTTGCAGTTTGGACTCTCAAGAGCCTTCTCCAACACCACAGTTCAAAAGCATCAATTCTTCGGCGCTCAGCTTTCTTTAAAGCACCTCTCTTGCCCCGTGTGAAATCCAGTCCCAAACGGTGGATGCCCCGTGGGCTCCAGGAGGAGGGCATGGAAGGGGGGCCCTGAAGAACGGTGTGTTCACCAGCAGGAAAGTCCTCAGAATACAGCAGCCTCGTTACTTCCAGCTCAGGCAGACTGACGTCCTGTAGCGAATTTGCTGTTCGATCTTGGCCAAGCTATTTAACCTCTCTGAACCTCACTTTCATCTTGGGACTCAGAGGCAGCCCACTTCCCCCTTACCGGGTGATTGTGGAGCGTGAATGAGATGCAGCATGAAGCACCTGGCCCAGTGCCTACCTCGTGACAAGCACTCAAGATGTGGTTGTGGAAGGAATAACGGCCCAGAATTCAGACCTGAACTTGAGCTCTGCCCCTTGAACCCTGACCACCTGAGGGTCTGTGTCAGAGTTGTGATGAAGATCAAGCGAAAGAGAGCAAGTAAAGCACCTGGTAGGAAGCCTGGCCCGGAAAGCAGAGTTTTGAACTTAGCTAATGGCTAAGTTCACGGCGGTGGGCTGGCCGGGCACCAGGTAATGTTCTTGGCCAATAACAAGTATGAACTCATTTAATCCTCATTAAGATCCCTTATGAGTTCAGAAAACTGTTAACCTCCTACTATCTCTGACTCTGTGACTCCCTCCCACCAAAGTTTAAAGTCTTCTTATGAATTATCCCTCAGAAAACAGCCCCCAGTTCGGTCGTGCCCGGATGGGAAAATGGGAGGAAACACTGACTCTTCTGCTCCAGGCGGAGCGACTCAAGCCCAGCCCCTGACTGCCCGCCGTCCCTCCCCAGGACCGCAGGAAAAAGCACGGAAAAAACAGGATTCCACCAGTTTATTCCTCAGAGGCAATCAACAGTGATTCATGCCCTCTGTGACACAGGGGGGCCCCCAAGAGGGTCTTTGACCTTCCTCCCCAGATGATATTCACCCCAGATATTTAGCCTTGGGCTCTGCCTATGGACAGCACCTTGGTTATGGAATATTCTTAGCAGGAGTGAGTTCCCCCAAGGTTCACATAGGGAAGTGAAATGAAGTGAAGTGAAAGTCGCTCAGTCGTGTCCAACTCTTTGTGACCCCATGGACGATACAGTCTATGGAATTCTCCAGGCCAGAATACTGGAGTGGGTAGCCTTTCCCTTCTCCAGGGAATCTTCCCAACCCAGGGATCAAACCCAGGTCTCCTGCATTGCAGGCGGATTCTTTACCAGCTGAGCCACAAGGGAAGCCCTCACATAGGGAAGACTGGGAAATTCAAAGACTTAAATAGAGAAACCATAGGGTCGAGAAGATGTGGAGGGCTGGAGGAGCTGGAGGGCCCCAGCAGTGTGCCAAGAGTTCGGATCTCCTTGTCACGTGGAGAGAAAGCTGTAGGGTTCTGCCTCTATCAATTGTGCTGACCTGCAGAAGAAATGAAAAGGAGATGATAAAGCTTCAAGCCAACTAGACCCCATCGTTCGTGCCTATAACCATCCATGCCAGAGCCCTTAACACAGTGATGTGGAAAATTCTAGATCACCAAGCACTGAGGAGCCACTTTCAGACACACTGTTGGGCAGAAGCAGAGGGGGAAGGTCCTCCTCCTTTCTGCTCCTGATCCCAACAGCAGCAGCTTCAGTCACTCCCTCAGCCTGATCCCAGTGGACGCACACCACCCCCGCCATCGGCACCCTTGGCTGAAGCCGGAGATAATTCCCTCTGTCTCCCCCTCCAAGGGACCAGGAGGCACACAGACCAACAGAGACATTACCTTCTGGATAATTGGACCCCGGGAGGAAAATGTAGCCTAGGAGAAGAAAATATTTGAGTTGAGGACAGTCTTTTTTTTTTGTTTTTAATATTTATTAGACTATTGTTGATTCACACTGTTGTTGCATTAGTTTCAGGTGTATAGCAAAGTGAATCAGTTATACATACACCTATACCCACGCTTGTCTTAGATTCTTTTCCCATCCAGGCCACTGCAGAGTACTGAGGAGTTTTCTGTGCTACACACCAGGTTGCTATTAGTGATCTGTTTTATCCATAGCAGTGCGTAGGTGTCAATTCCCATCTCTCAGTTGATCCCTCCCACCCAGGACAGGCGTGGTGGATGAACGTCTCCTCCACAGCCATGGGGGACGCCACGGGAGAACCAGTCACAAAGCGAGCAGAGGTTGGGACCGACGTTTCGGGAGGCTCACTCACCGGAGGAGGTGGCTCTCCACCAACCGCGCAGACCAAAAACGAAGACGATGAGGCCCAGGACGAGCGTTACCAGCGACAAGGAAACCTTCACCGTCTGCACAGGCGACAGCCCAGGAGCTGCGGAAACAGGGACTGAACTGCGGCCGATTCCCAGAGCTGGTCCCCGGAGCGCCTTCGCTGCCTGCGAACTCCGCCCAGAGGTTCAGAGGTCTGGAGCCCGGGGCTCACACAAATCCAGGCCCGAGCAAGTGGCCTTTCTTTCCTCAAAACCCCGTCCCATGGGTCTCTGTTCCTGTGGGTCCCCGAGGAACCCCTCTCCCCAGGTTTGTACCCCGGCTTCCAGATGCTAGGACGGTGGGGTCTCTCCAGACTTCCTGTTTTCTTGCTTCACCCCAAAGGCACCCTGACCAAAAATGAAGGGCCCCCCACGCCTCTCTCCACTTGCCTGTGGAGACAATACTTGCTCCCCTGACCACTTTATTTGAGCATTTTCCTATTAAATTCTTTCCACCTTTCCTAACTTTCTGCTGCTGCTGCTAAGTCACTTCAGTCGTGTCTGACTCTGTGTGACCCCATAGACGGCAGCCCACCAGGCTCCCCATCCCCTGGATTCCCCAGGCAAGAACACTGTAGTGGGTTGCTACTGCCTTCTCGGTAACTTTCTGTGGTTCCACGCTCTCCGAGGGCTTAGGTGTCTCTACCTGTTCACTTTCAGACTGGCCACGGGTCCTTCCAGAACCTGACTCTGCACCCCCTCCACAGCCTCCACTTCCTGGAGCTGGTCCTGGTCTGAATCCTGTCCCCCTCCCAAATTCCTTTAACTACTTCCAGTCCTGCGGTTCAAACAGCGATGCCTTGACGAGGTAGCCCCCAAGCGTGCACATCAAAGCATCTGTCAGCCTTGGCTTCCTCCCTCTGAGAGGGCAGCCCCCATCCAGTGAGGCAACTCCGAGAGGCTCCTCACTCTCCTGCGATCCTTGTTTCTCCAGTTCCCCTCCCTGACCTGACAACGGAACAGTGGAAATCTGAAGATCCTAGAATATTGCATCACCATTTGGGGTTCTGAAAATATGGTTACCAAATCGACATCCTCTTTTCAGGACAATCAGGCTCCCCTCCCACCTTGCAACAAGCGCAGAACACCAACCACAGCACCATAGCAACAGCAAGGATGATTAACTCTTTCTGTTCCAGTATCCCCTGGCCCCATCTCGGGTCGAGAACTCTCTAACAGTTCCTCCAGACTCACTCATTTTCAGCATCTCCCTCTCTTCCCTGTACCGTGGACCTCTCTACATCTTCTTCCCTCTGCCAAAGTATTGGTGTTCTTTTTACAACCACCCACTTGCAGTAGCTCTCTGCTTTTTCCGTTGTTGTCGGCCACGCTACGGCAGCACGTGGGGGTCAGACCTGGCCCCCCTGCAAGTGGAAGCGAAGAATCTTAGCCACTGGACTGCCAGGGAATTCCAGTAGCTCTCTGCTTTAACGCTAATTCCTCCCAGCTGCTACACACTTACTCCAGTCCTGAAGGATGAGTTCAGGAGCCCCCATGTGCTCGACCACGCACGTGTAGGTGTCCCCAAGAGAGGGGGTTGTGGCCAAATGGGAGACGGTCTGGTACGTCCAGTCTCCATTGGGCTGGACGATCTTGTGGGCCCTGCCGTGAGGGAGGACCTCCTGCTCATTCCTCCTCCATGTGATGATCACATCCGCTGGGTAGAAGCCCCACACGTAGCAGGCCAGCATCACAGACTCCCTCGTGTTAAAAGGAGTGGTTTTGGCTACCTGCACGGTCGGCGGTCCTGCACAGGAGGGAAAAACAGTCACGAAGGAGGGCCCCATCTTGGCTTTTCCTCCAACCTGGTTTCTTTCCTACTTCAGTGCTTCTTGGATTTTGCCAACCCACCCTCCCCGCCCTCACCCCAGGCCTCCACACATCCCTTTGAAAATGAGAAGTTGGAATATATTCCTCTGCACTCTCCTGTCTCCCACTCCATCCCTCCTCCTTCCTTTCTTGTTCCTCCAAAATCCTGTTTGATCCCCATAAGTAGAAGCTGGGGCTGAACTGCAAACTGTTTCAGAAGTCATTGTATTCATTGCAAGTACATAAAAGCAAACTGTCATCCAGACTTACAGGTGGGGTTGAGCAAAAGTACGAAAACACTGTTGTTCTCAAATTTCATTGAACAGAGTAACTCGGTAAAGAAAGTATTTTTTTCCTTGAAGCGTTTAAGGCATGTGTGCGTGCTCAGTCGTGTTTGACTCTTTGCAAGCTCATGGACTGCAGCCTGCCAGTTTCCTCTGTCCATGGGTTTTCCCAGGCAAGAATACTGGAGTGGGTTGCCATATCCTACACCAGGGGATCTTCCTGATCCAAGGATTGAACCCCTATCTCCTGAGTCTCCTGCACTGGCAGGCAGATTCTTTACCATTGTGCCATCTGGGAAGCCTGAATAGTTTAAGGGAGCAAGACTAATTCAGGACTAACTCTTAAATTTGGATGAGGGTGGACCCTATTCATCAGATCATTCATATTGCTATCTGTTAGTAATTTATTTTTCTAGGTGACCCTTCATCTTGCTTTGGTGTCTTTCAAATAAAATCCTCAATAAAAATCCAAGATATTGTGTTAAAATGCTGATTCCCTAGACTTCATCCCTGGATATTTTTATTCAACGGATCTGCAGTAGCTCTCAAGAACTTGCATTTTTATGTTTTTATTTTAAATGTATTTCTGTTTTTATTTTTGGCTGTGCCACACAGCTTTCGGGATCCTAGTTCCCTGACCAGGGATTGAACCCAGGCCCCCTGCAATGGAAGCAGAGATTCTTTACCACTGGACCACCAGGGAAGTCCCAGGACTTGCATTTTTAACAAGCACCTTCCCCCAGCAATTCTGAGAAATGATTTCTTGAGACACAATCCTTTTTAAGATAGAGAACTTCAAGTTTGGTTTTTTGTTTGTTTGTTTGTTTTTTTTTTTACCAATCTCAAGTTATTCTCTATGCAAGTGATTAGGGAGAGAGTTTGCTTCCCTTGTGGCTCAGCTGGAACAAAATGCGCCTCCAATGTGGGAGAGCTGGGTTCGACCCCTGGGTTGGGAAGATCCCCTGGAGAAGGGAAAGGCTACCCACTCCAGTATTCTGGCCTGGAGAATTCCATGGACTTTATAGTCCATGGGTCGCAAAGAGTTGGACACGACTGAGCAACTTTCACTTTCACTTTGCTTCAGAATCCCTTGGGAGGCTTTCCAAATTGTCCCATGCCTGGGCCCATCTTAGACCCGGGACACCAGAACCTGGGATACAGAGGCACAAGCATTTTAGGGAAAGCCATTCTGGTTATTCTGACAGTTCAACCCCTGGTTGAACTTGGATCTGTCTCCTGAGATGCCCTAAATCTAAGGAAAACATTCTTACTCTCCCAGCAGAAGCTCCTTGCCTGCTCAAATATCACCCACCCCCCACCATTTGCATTCCAACCCCACCTCTGTCAACCCCCTTGTTTCCCCCTCTTTCTACATTACAGGTCCTCCCACTTTTCTGCTTCTTTTCTGCCCACATCTCAAACCCCCTGTCGACGGAGGGAGTCTTCGCGGCCTCCCCTCTCCTCACCGCCCCTCTGCTCCCCTCTCTCCTTACGTGTCCTGTGGGTCAGAGAGCTCCAGAAGGGCTGGGTGTGCGCAGCACAGTTCTGCAGACCATTGGACAAGCGCTGGATCAGGGCATCGTTACTGTTGAGGAACTGTGAGAGGTACTTGGCCAAGCTGTTCAGCACCCCAAATTCACGAGGAACCATACTGGCCTGCAGGGGATCCCAGCAGGTCAGCAAATCCTTGTTGAAGGAGATGCAATATGAGAAGTCTTTTGGATTCCCATCATCATCCAACAGACAGGTGCTTTCCACGTGTGCCACAAAGCCACCTGCAGGAGCCAGAGAAAGGGGGGGCGGCTCAGAGTCCTCTGCAGGAGCCCAAGCCCCAGTTACACCCGGTGAGGAGGGTGCAGGTTTTCTGCCTGAGGCAGCATCTGCTCATGAACAGGAGTCTCTGCAAGTCCTGATTCAGGGACTAGGTGATCCTAACAGAGAAGTTCCTAGATCCTGTTTCCTCTTTACATATGACTCAGCATGGAGACACAAGTAATGCATGTTTAAACACAACAATTTACCCAGGAATAAGACCTTCAGTAAGACCAATGACCGAGTGAGAAAAGGGGTCAAAGGGAAGAGTCAGGCTTGTTCTGTGCTGGATACTTTATTAAATATCCATGCCACATGTGTATCTGGAGTACTCTCTGTGTGCCAGACACCACGCGAGGAACTGGGGATGCAGCAGTTATCAATAGGGCAGTTATCACCTTTGCCTACATTCCAACAAGAGATATCTGTTACACAAATAATTACACAGCTTAATTACATTAAATGTGCTACACAGATAAACAAGTTTCCACTGTGCAGCTCTGGCAGCTATAGTAATATCCTGGGATAAACCATAATGGAAAAAAGGATATAAAAAAGAACTATACATGTGTGTAACTGAGTCACTTTGCTCAGCAGAAATTAACACAATATTGTAAATCAACAATACTTCAATGTAAAAATATAAATTCAAAAAATTGCTACAAAGCTACAGTACAAAGTGCTGTGGGTATATATAATAGGGAGATGGACTGCTTTGGGGTATCCAAATCCAATAGCAAAACGGAACCCCCCAATCCAAAGGGAGCAGAGGAAGGGAGAGTCCTTACCTGCTCCGGTGCAGCCCAGGCTGAGGCCCAGCAGCAGCGGCAGGAGGACAGTCATGCTCTGCTCTGGGGAGACACGGGGAGTTCGGTCCCCTGGACCAGCTCCTCCAGGGGCCCTGGGTCTTCGTCTACCCCAGAAGTCCCAGCCTGGGTAGGGAGATCCTCCACACACTAAGTGGGAATGTGGTGTTGCCCACGCCCCTTGATGCTCTCTAAATGAGAGATTTGGGGCTACTAAGGCCCGAGATACTAAACCTGTTCCTTGCCAGATCAACTGAGCGTCCCAAACTGAGAATTGTCAGATTGCCTGGGTAGGCGGGGACAAGCATAGAGACAAATCGTTGAGCAGCTCAGCCCAGCATCATCAGTTACCAGGTAGATCTCATCCTGCCCTGGGCTTTTAGCAATTGGTCTCTTATTCTCCCACAGAACCAGTCTGTAGGTGGATCTCCCTCGGAGAAGGAAATGGCAACCCGCTCCAGTACTCTTGCCTGGAGAATCCCTTGGACAGAGGAGCGTGGTGAGCTACAGTCCATGGAGTTGCAGAGTCGGACACGACTGAGCGACTCACACACACACACACACAGTTGGATTTCCCTAGATTGGTGGAGAGAATAAACCCTGTATTCCCAGGATATATGCAGCCGAGACTGCCCACTGGTCTAACTGTTTTCTTTCAAGGTCTCCCCAGATACTGAGACAAGGTAACCTCTCTTGCTCCTTTAAGGGAAGTTACTGTGGAACTTAATCCTTGATTACATAACCTGTGGTCTGTCCTATTGCCCAGGAAACAGGTGGACAAGGGGCCCTTCTGGGGAATGCGGTAGAGACAGGGCTGCTAAGAGTGCAGTTGTCTGGCCTCAAAGCAAGATGGCAGAATAAGAGGCGCTGTTTGTAAGAGCTCAGGGCCAGAGTCCTGAACAATCCCTCCCTGGGCTCCCATTGCTTCTTCTGTTCCAGCCAGATGAGCTTCATTTTCCCCTTTCTGCTTTCTGGAGCCAGAACACCCTATCCTCCTATCCTTTGAACCATCTCAGGGCAGACTGCTGGGCAACCCCACTAATCTGCTTGATAAATATTTGGTCATGAGCCAGTGCCCAAAGCTCACTTGTCTCCCCCAAACTCAAAACTCCCCTGTGTGTTTCCCTGACAGGTCCCATCTGTCTTGGGGCAGGCCCTCCTCGCATTGTGAAGCCACTAGAAAAATGAGATAAAAGTTCCCCTGTTCTTCTTCCCCAGGAAAAGACAAACCACATAGCAGTTCATCCTCACCTGTGACTTATACAGCTGGTAGATTTTTTCATTACAAACGTAAAACCCTAAATTGACTTCCCTGTAGTCCCCACCAGGCTTTAAGGCTGCCTCTCCCCACCTTGGTTCCTGAAAGCTCTTAAACTTGACTTAATAGTGAGCTAAACAAAAGAGGATAAGGAGGGAACCCCTTAACACTACACTTACCCGTCCTCCCTCCAAGTCTGTGACTCCCAAGAGAATATGATATTTATGAAGAAAAAAGGAAAGAGGAAAAGTATATCCCCAAAACGAAAGTATAGATGAATATTAGGAACCAAAAACTTGTTTTGTGTAATTAGTTGAGCTTCACTGATGCTCTGACCATGTTTTCCTATCACCCCCGCCCTCAACCCCACCTGGTTACATGATTGTTCTACCCTTGAACTTCTCTAATCAGCCGTGAAGGGTGTTGAATGAACCGAAGATGGAGGAGGGGGGAGTCCAAGATTTGTTGAGCTTCTACTTTGTGGCAGATACTATGAGATCCACGCTATTTCATTTCATCTTAAAAGTCCTGCTAATGGTCCTTTTTACAGTTTGGAAAACAAGTTGAAGATTCACACTGAAGGTTTCAAGGTACACACACACATACATTTGAGTGTGCCCACACACTCACTGTGTTAGGACTGAGATGACCATACAGAGGTAGCTTGTGGTGGCCTCCACGAAGAAAAGGAAAAAGGGAAGAGCCGGCACATCCCTCTGAGTCGTATCTTTCCAATGCTCAGAGTTCCTCCCACTCTGAACCAGTGTCTTCTACTTTCTCTTTCAACAGTCTCAAAACTGTGTGAGTTCTCCTCCACACATGGTCACTTCCCCTTTGAAAGTCTCTCCTCCAACGCCAGGTAGGTGGTAAGCCTAACCTTAGGAACCAGGTCTTGGGATCCTTACCAAGGTCTCCAAAGCCTGCCTGGATCTGGAATGCTCTCTGCGTGGCCCTCCGCCATCTCCTGGAGGCTCGGCAAGCTCCCTCTCATGCCTGGGTCTCTGCTCAGGCAGCCAAAGGAGATGTGAAACCTTTCATAAGGCAGCAACAGGAAACACAGGCAATTTCACTTCTCTATTAATAAGAAGATTGAAGGTGGTTTTAGAATTAAGCTAGACAGAAAAACCCAGAGACCTGTGCTCAGCGAAGTGGTTTCTTCCTTCCCTTTTTCCTCTTAACTCTACTTTTTTTTGTTTGTTTTTACATACATAGTTCTGTACCCCACTTCTAGTCAACTCCAAAGAATATTTCAACTGTCTTGAGCATTGTTGGTAATTTACTTCACTTCAGTTCAGTTCAGTCTCTCAGTCCTGTCTGACTCTTTGCGACCCCGTGAACCGCAGCACACCAGGCCTCCCTGTCCATCACCAACTCCGGAGTTTACTCAAACTCATGTCCATCAAGTTGGTGATGCCATCCAACCATCTCATCCTCTGTTGTCCCCTTCTCCTCCTGCCCCAATCCCTCCCAGCATCAGGGTCTTTTCCAATGAGTCAACTCTTCACATCAGGTGGCCAAAGTATTGGAGTTTCAGCTCCAGCATCAGTCCTTCCAATGAACACCCAGGACTGATCTCCTTCAGGATGGACTGGTTGGATCTCCTTGCAGTCCAAGGGACTCTCAAGAGTCTTCTTCAACACCACAGTTCAAAAGCATCAATTCTTCAGTGCTCAACTTTCTTTATAGTCCAACTCTCACATCCATACATGACTACTGGAAAAGCCATAGCTTTGACGAGATGGACCTTTGTTGACAAAGTAATGTCTCTGCTTTTTAATACACTGTCTAGGTTTGTCATAGCTTTTCTTCCAAGGAGCAAGTGTCTTTTAATTTCATGGCTGCAGTCACCATCTGCAGTGATTTTGGAGCCCAAGAGAATAAAGTCTGTCACTGTTTCCATCGTTTCCCCATCTATTTGCCATGAAGTGATGGGACCAGATGCCATGATCTTAGTTTTCTGAATGTTGATTGTTAAGCCAAATTTTCCACTCTCCTCTTTCACCTTCATCAAGAGGTTCTTTAGTTCCTCTTCACTTTGTGCAATAAGGGTGGTGTCATCTGCATATCTGAGGTGATGATATTTCACCTGGCAGTCTTGATTCCAACTTGTGCTTCATCCAGCCCGGCATTTTGCATCATGTACTCTGCATATAAGTTAAATAAGCAGGGTGACAATATACAGCCTTGATGTACTCCTTTCCCAATTTTGTACCAGTCTGTTGTTCCATGTCTGGTTCTAACTGTTGCTTCTTGACTTGCATACAGATTTCTCAGGAGGCAGGTAAGATGGTCTGGTATTCCCATCTCTCGATTTTCCACAGTTTGTTGTGGTCCATACAATCAAAGGCTTTGGTGTAGTCAATAAAGCAGAAGCATATATTTTTCTGGAACTCTCTTGCTTTGTCAAAGATCCAATGAATGGTAATCCGTTTCGATGATCCAACGTTGGTAATCTATTTAGAATTACCAACGGATGTTGGTAATTTGATCTCTGGTTCCTCTGCCTTTTCTAAATCAAGCTTGAACATCTGGACATTCATGGTTCACATACTGTTGAAGCTGCTTGGAGAATTTTGAACATTACTTTGCTAGCATGTGAAATGAGTGCAATTGTGCGGTAGTCTGAACATTCTTTGGCATTACCTTTCTTTGGGATTGGAGTGAAAACTGACCTTTTCCAGTCCTGTGGCTGTTGGTGATTGGATAACCATTTATGCAGCACCCGGGACTGAAGTTAGGGAACCCCAGGCAGCTTCCCATGTGCTGTCCCTCTGTATTCATTTATTTATTGGCTATACTTGGTCTTCATTGTTGCTCATGGGCTTTCTCTAGTTGTGGTGCAAAGACTTCTCATTGCTGTGGCTTCTCCTGTTGTGGAGCATAGTCTAGGGCTCGCGGATTTCAATAGTTCCGGTGCACGGGCTTAGTTTCCCTCTGGCCTGTAGGATCTCCCTGAACTAGAGATCGAACCCATGTCCCCTGCACTGGCAAGCGGATTCTCAACCATTGGACCACCAGGGAAGTCCCTGTCCCTCTTTTACTGCCACTATAGAAGGGCCCAAAGAGCGAGTCCCCTCCTTGCCCACTGCCTCTTCCACCAACCTAGCCACCATGGTCAGAAGTGGACTAACTATGGTGTGTATGTGCAAAGCATTAGACGGACTCCCAAGAGCTAAGGGATGTGGCCTCTGTCTCCATGTCGTTCACTTGCAGGTCGGTTGGAGAGTGAGAAGAAACATCTAGAAAGAGAAGAGTTTTTGTTAAAGGGGGTACGCAATCTAGATAGTGGACTTAAAAGAGAAAAGAGAAGTCACTGTGGGTTTGGTGCAGAGGAAGTCCTCTCCATTGAGTAGGCCTGGAAGTGGGCTGCATTCACATCGGAGAAGAGGAAGACAGTTGGTATATAGTCGCACAAGCTTGGAAATGTTGTAAGTTTCTGTTGAGGGTCTACCAGCCACCTGGACTGGTGAAAACAAAAACAATGACAATGAGATCACTGGCACATTGAAGAAATTCACTAATGTAGTCTTATGCTTTTTCTGAGAGGTTGGCCATAATACTGAAGCTCTTCTAGGTACTTCCTAGTCTCCCTGGACATACACAAGCTCCTCTTCTGGACAGGTGGTTTTAACTTAAGCTTCCATTTTATAAAGTAAAAAATTGTTCAACCCATCCAACATCTGTAATTGAAAACCAAGGGTGTAGGACCATATTGGTGACTTCCTTCAAAGTCTTCTCAGAACTACACACTTCTGCATTGGGTCAGGATTACATGACTTCCCAGGCTGTTCAGCTTCACATCCACCCCCTTGCCATCTCGCCTCTTCTCACTCTCCATCTTCTCTGTTAGGATTCACTGCTCTAGACCCTGACCTTTGGGGTACAGTTGCTATAACTAGTTCAACATCTTTCCATCCTGCAGCTGGATTACTTGAACTGCTAGCATATATTTTACCTGATTTGCCAACACAAGCCTTTTTAAAAAAAACATTTAATTTATTTGACTGAGCCAGGACTTAGTTGCAGCATGTAGGATCTTTAGTTGTGGCATGTTGGATCTTGTTCCCTGAACAGGGATCAAACTCGGGCCCCCTGCATTGGGAACATAGAGTCTTAGACACTGGACCCCCAGGGAAGTCCTGCCACCACCACTCTTGAATCATGTTATTACCTCCCCATCCTAACTATGAGAAAATGGAGGCAAAGGGAGGTTAGCCAGGCTCCTCTGTCCATGGGATTCTCCAGGCAAGAATACTAGAATGGGTAGCCATTTCCTTCTCCAGGGGATTTCCCTGACCCAGGGATCAAACCCAGGTTTCCTGCATTATAGACAGATTCTTCACCATCTGAGCCACCAGGGAAGCCCCATAATATCTTAATAATCAGAAAATAATAGAAAATTGCCAACCATTTATAATAGGAGTTTAAAAACCATAATATATTTATATATTTAGAAATTAACATACAAAAGTATAAGAACTTTATGGAATAAAAGGAAAACTTTATTAAAGTACACAAATGAAGACCTCAAGAAGTGAAGAGACATACCATTATTCATAGATGAGGCATCGTATCACAATGAAGAAGTCAGGTTCCCCCCATATTTGTAACCAAAATCAAAGCAGAATTTGGGGAGAATTTGACAAGCTGATTCTAAGATATATATGATAATAAAGTCCATGAGAATCTTAGATAATTTTGATAAAGAAGAGGATAGTGTAGTTTTCTGGGAAGTGAGGTGGCAAAGAAATGGAAATTAGCAGTATCAAATATGAAAACATTTTTTAAAAGCCTTAATAATTTAAACATGTTTAAGTGAACACAGGAACTGGCAAACCAATTGAACTGAATAATTCAGAGACAAACCCATGCATGTGGGGGAATTTGGCATAAAATTCCTGGCAATAAATCAAATAGTTTCTAAATGGCATTAATGTCAATTTAGTGTTTGGAGAAAAAGAAAGTTGTAAACATACTCACACCATATGCAAAAATTCCAGATCAGTAAAGATCCAAATGTGAAAGGAGAATAACAAACACTAATAGAAGAAGGCTTAGTGCAATATCACAGATGGCCAGATAAATATAAAGCAAAGCATTTTTACCCAAAATTATTCATCAGAAAAGAGAGAATTACCTTTGATATAAGTCCTTAAGTTTTTCCCTTTCCAAATTATGGCCACTCTTTCAAAGCTCTTTGAAGAAGATACATTACTCTAAGATGATTTCAATTAGTAAATATGTGAGGAGCCTGCATACTGTTTTCCACAATGGCTTAACCAACTTCCATTCCTACCATTATTGCATAAGGATTCAGCAACATACAGACATATAGCAACAGTATAGATGTTCCTCAAAAAAATAAAAATAGAACTACCATATGATCTAGCAATTCCACTTCTGGGTTTTTATTCAGAGAAAACAAAAACATTAATTCAAATATATATAGGTACCCCCATGTTCACTGCAGCATTCTTTACTGTAGACACAACATAGAAAGAAACTGACTGTCCATCAGTGAATGAAAGAATAAAGAAATTGTCGTGCGTACATATAATGGAATGTCATTCAGTCATAAAAAATAAAATATTGTCATTTTCAACAACATGGATGAACCTCAAGGGCATTATGTGAAGTGAAATAAGTTGGAGAAAGAAAAATACCATATAATCTCTTTTTTATGTGGAATAATAATAAACAAGCTTATAGAAACAGAAGAGAACAGATCTGTGGGTGCCAGAGACAGGGGCCAGGAGGTGGGAGAAAAGAATGAACTGGTCTTGGTGGAGCGTTTTAGTTTAAATAAACGGATTTATTTTTAAATCAATCAATCAAATAATTGGGAAACCATTAGCATAATCAAAAATAAATACATGAGAAGAATTAGAATAAAAATTATTTTATGGAACATGAAAGTGGAAACAGCAATATGTGTTAAAATACTATGTTATAAATTATGTGATTTTAAACTTGTGAGTGACTAAATAAAAGTAGTTAGCAGACGTTTGACTATTTGCCTATAACTTCTGTATGCCTAAAACTTTATATTTTGAAACTGGCCAAAAATTTTTAAAATTTTAAAAATATTCTCACTGAGAATATGGAGACTCACCTTATCACTTTATGTTCCAGCAAAAATTATAACTTTACTGCCTTGGGTCTGGAAAGAATTTCTCAAGATTATGAAAACATAAACCATATGGTTTTTGGTTTTTTTTTTAAGTTTTGGGTCACATCACGTGAATGTGGTATCTTAGTTTGCTGACCAGGAATTAAACCAGTGTCTTCTCTGTTGGAAGCATGGAGTCTTAACCACTGGACCCCCAGGGATTTCCCACCATATGGGTTTTGACCATGAAAATGAAATCATTCTACTTAGGGAAGGAACCATATACAAATTTAACAGATGAGCAGCAAAGTGGAAGAAGGCACTTGCAGTATTTATATACTGACATAGGATTACTATATAGAATATATCAGAACCCCCTCCCCCCCCGCAGTCACATGAAAAAACCATTTTTAAGATAGATGAACAATGTAAATCAGCAATTCACACAGAGAGAAACCTAGGAGATGATGTCCAGCTTCACTAGTAAGGTAAAGAAAAGCAAATTAAAACGTAAGACCACTTGACACCCACTGAATTGCCAACATTTGAAAGTCAAATAATTTCAAGTGTCAGTGACAATAAAGGAAAGTGGAAATGGGTGGGCGCGTAAATGTGTATGGCCCCTGCATCACTGCAATGACAAAGCAGCTATGTGAAAAAACTAACAGCTGAACCAGGACAGCGCAGCCTAAGAGCAGGGTCTGGGCTGAGTGGGTCGAGGTCGTCGGGGCTGGAGGATCAGCAATAGGTTCATGGAAGAGGAGGAACTAAATTTTTTGTTTAAAGGGGGACATCAGATGAGAGAGGGTCTGGAAGGCTTCTTGAATATTGTAAGTGACAGTATCACAGAATGCTTGATCAGAGGGCATGTCACCTAAGCCCACTGTTTTACAGATAAGGAGTTGGAGGTCCAGAGGGTGTGACTTGTCTAAGGCCACACAGTGTAGTTAAAAAAAAGGCTTGGAAATTTTCTGGTGGTCCAGTGGTTTTCGACTGCACTTTCACTGCCAAGGGTACAGGTTCACTCCTGGTCGGGGAACTAAGATCCCACAAGCCAAGAGGTACAGCCAAAAATACTCACATATAAATAAATAAAATCAGTTTTAAGGCTTGAGTGGCAGGAAGTTTCTGGATAGGTTGGAAAATGGAGAGAGAAATCAAGAAGAACTAGAAAGCAACAAGGGACAGATACAAAATGGTTAAGTGAAAGAAAAAGATCTCAAAAAGAGAACATATAATACTTGAAGGTAGATTCAAAGTTGTTTCCAGAAAAGAAGTTAATGATGCTGATGAATTCCCCAGTGAAAATCTTTGCTAAGTTACAAGCACTTTTTCTACATGCCAAGCACTGTTCTAAGCATTCTGCAAGATATTAATTTATTTAAGCTTCACAGCAACCTTATTCAGGGAGGCACCACTGTTAACATCATCCTTTTACAGACAATGACACCAAGACACAGAGAGGTTAAGGAACTCAGCCAAGGGCACACAGCTACAGTCACGATTGAATCCCCAGTGGTCTGGTTCTGCACCCCATACTCTTAACCAGTTCACATGCTGCTCTTAGAAATAAGATGGTTCAGAGGAGGTGCCAGGTCCTCGGAAGAAGTGAATATTTTCTCTTAGATTCTGATACAATGCAGAAAACAGAGACTCTTGCACCAACACCAAAATAATTTCACTTTTCACCTTAATGCCACTCCCTCCTTCAAAGCAACTCCCAGACCTCAGGAGAAGCAAGAAGCAAAGTGCAGACAACGGAAGCGACCACCGTTAGTCGTGCGCCCCCACCACACCAGCACCACCCACCCGCAGCAGCGGCAGAGCGGCGTTCTCCCTGGACCATCCCCTCAGGCCACAGAACAGGTCATCTGAGAGGACACAGGAATTCTGGGCCCTTCCTGGCTGGTCACACTTCATTTCAGTGATTTTTGATTACACTGTTTTCATAAAACCAAGATGACTGAGTTAGAACAGCGTCTGAAGTCTTATTTTTCCCACTTTGAAGCTCTTCCTTTCCCAGCTACGGTGAAGGTTGAAGGTAGTTATATATTCCTCAAGGCAGCCTCTACTAGGCATGAACATGTTCACAAACAGTAGAGTGCAAAAAAAAAAAAAAAAATGCAAGCAGCTTCCTCCACCATTGTGTGAGCAGATTATCAGAAAGAGGCTCTGCTTTCATTGCTCACATATTTTGCACAGACTGAGAGGAGTAAACATCTATTTCTGCTTTATTGACTACACCAAAGCCTGTGACTGTGTGGATCACAACAAACTGTGGAAAATCCTGAAGGACATGGGAATACCAGACCACCTGACCTGCCTCTTGAGAAGCCTGTATGCAGGTCAGGAAGCAACAGTTAGAACTGAACATGGAACAGACTGGTTAAAAATAGGAAAAGGAGTACATCAAGGCTGTATATTGTCACCCTGCTTATTTAACTTATATGCAGAGTACATCATGAGAAACGCTGGGCTGGAGGAAGCACAAGCTGGAATCAAGATTGCCAGGAGAAATATCAATAACCTCAGATATGTAGATGGCAGAAAATAGCAGAAGAACTAAAGAGCCTCTTGATGAAAGTGAAAGAGGAGAGTGAAAAAGTCGGCTTAAAGCTCAACATTCAGAAAACTAAGATCATGACATCCAGTTCCATCACTTCATGACAAATAAATGGGGAAACAGTGGAAACAGTGGCCAACTTTATTTTTCTGTGCTCCAAAATCACTGCAGATGGTGACTGCAGCCATGAAATTAAAAGACACTTACTCCTTGGAAGGAAAGTTATGACCAATCTGGACAGCATATTAAAAAGCAGAGACATTACTTTGTCAACAAAGGTCCGTCTAGTCAAGGCTATGGTTTTTCCAGTGATCATGTATGGATGTGAGAGTTGGACTATAAAGAAAGCTGAGCACCGAAGAATTGATGCTTTTAAAGTGTGGTGTTGGAGAAGACTCTTGAGAGTCCGTTGGACTGCAAGGAGATCCAACCAGTCCATCCTAAAGGAGATCAGTCCTGGGTGTTCATTGAAGGACTGATGTTGAAGCTGAAGCTCCAATACCTTGGTCACCTGATGTGGAGAGCTGACTCATTTGAAAAGACCCGGATGCTGGGAAAGATTGAAGGTAGAAGGAGAAGGGGACAACGGAGGATGAGATGGCTGGATGGCATCACCGACTCAATGGACATGGGTTTGGGTGGACTCCAGGAGTTGGTGATGGACAGGGAGGCCTGGCGTGCTGCGGTTCATGGAGTCGCAGAGTCGGACACGACTGAGCAACTGAATGGACTGAGCTGATAGAAGTAAAAGCCATCATGCTGTGTGGAGACCAGGGAGCAGAAGTCAGCCAGGAGTTAGGGGTTTTCCCATTTCTTTCCCTAATGAGGGCAAACTGCGTCAGGTGAAGGCATGTTGAGTTTGACATGATAACCTACTCAAGTTAAAATATCCAGAAATAAAATATCATGAGTTAAAAAAGAAGCCACACCGATATTAAGAAATGAGATTTATTGCCTTGACATGGCAGGGGTGTGGTTGTGATCAGAAGGCCACTCTGGGTTCCCCTGGATGCAGAGCCCTCAGCTGAGAAACCTGGGTGCAACCACATGCTGGCACAGATACACACACACACACACACACACACACACACACACACACCCCCCAGAGGAGTCCCAGGCCCTCCTGCTCTGAGGAGAGATCCTGGTCAGGATGTGAGAACCTGAACACCTCCTGCTTGGACGGCTGCAGCTGCTGGCATCAGACTCTAGTCAGGAAGAGTCAGCCTGTGGAGAGAGAGGATGGGGAAAATCCATTGGGGGGGGCGGGCGGTCCTTCTCATCCCCAAAGGCCCTTCCCCACCGGCAACACCATCCAGAAGTTGCTCTCTCCTTGTCTCCAGATCATCTCCAAACACCCTTCCTCCAGCTCCCCCACTGCTCCTCCCCCATGCAAAGACATGCTCCCGACCTGTAACTGCCTGCGTGCACCTGGGACCTCGACCAGGAGGACGGGTGTGCCAGATACAGGCCTCCCCACCCAAGGGCCACTCTGCGTGCTCCCTGGGTCACAAGGCGGTCCCCGGCAAACTCACATGTGCACCACTGCGCCTGGCTCTCCCGCCCCCTCCAGATGCCCCGACGTACCCCCTCAGCACGGCTTTCGGAAGTAGATGATGAGGGCCAAGCCAACAATGATGCCCAGCAAACCCAGGCCAAAGGCCACGCCGCACAGCACGTTCTCCAGGAGATCAGAGGGCAGCGCGTTCTGGGGCACTGGAGAAAACGGGGAGCTGGTCAGCCCCGAGACCTGGTTGGGGATGACGTGGCTGTCTACGACAGGGCAGACCCCGAGGCTGAGAAGACTGAGGTCGGTGCAGAGCGGGAACGGCCTGAACAAGGGCCAGGTGGAGAAAGAAGCCCTCCCATGGGTCTGCCCCTCTTCTGCCCCACAAAGGAACCAGGCTTCCAGGGAGAAGGGTCTCACCCCAAAAACCGATTGCTGTGAAGCCATCGATCTCATGAGTCACGATGCAAGAGAAAAGATCAGAGGCTGCTGGTGTGAAGTTTAAGTAGGAAAAGGCCTGGAAGGTGAGTCCATCGACTGCAGAGACAAAAGTGGGCCCAGCTCCTTCCACAGGTGCCGACTGATACTGCCAGGTCACGGTCAGTGTGGGTGGAAAGAGGTTGCTGACGAAACAGACCAGCATGTTGGGCTTGCCAAATTCCAGCGGCTTCAGTGTGAACACCTCAACGATGGGGAACCCTGTGGGGGGATTGAGGGTGAGGGAAGGAAGCTCAGATGGGACCCCCGTTTATGGAGGGGCCGTGGCACATGGAGGAGAGAGGAGGAGTTGGGGCTCTGGGGGAGGTCTTTGCCCAGGCAAGAACCAGACCCGGACCAGAGCCAGACCATGCCTGCCCGCCACCCTAACTTCCTGCAGCACTTCCGGTCTGGACTGCGTGGGCACCTGACCACGGGCTGTCTTCTCATTAAAAATGCAGGCACATTTTAACCAGGAGTTTGGGATTAACAGACACACACTACTATATATAAGATCAATAATCCATAAGAACCTACTTTACAGCACTGGGAACTCTACTCAATATTCTGTAATAACCTATGTGGGAAAAGAAACTGAATAAGAATGAATATATGTATGTGTGTAAGTGAACCACTTTACTGTACACCTAAAACTAACACAACATTGTACATCAACTATACTCCAATATAAAATAAAAATTAAATTAAAAAATAAAGGTAACCACCACCAAAAACAAAACAAAAAAAGAACCAATTGGTAAAAAAAACATTGAAAATACTGATTTTAAGGATAGTTTCAAGAATTATATGTTTGGACATATTTGAAAGACATGCTGATCACATCTATACATGTTTTTTAAGTTACCTTGTCATCCAGTTAATGTCAACTCAGTTTTGATGTGGTATTTCTGTTTAAATCTTGAAAAATGTACATTAAAACACATTATGATTGCAAACTATTTCGTTTAGAATGGTTGGACAGCAAGGTCCTGCTGTGTGGCATGGGGAATTATATCTAGGCTCCTGGGATAAACAATAATGGAGAAGAATATTAAAGAAGGAATGTACGCATGTGCATGACTGTGTCACTTTGTTGTGCAGGGGAGATTGGCACAGCACTGTGGATCAGCTATATTTCAATTAAAAAAATACACTGTGATGTCCAAACAATTATGGCAGAATAATAAAATAAATATTAACAGAGCTTACTTAATCCATGTAGTGAAGCCTAGTTTACCCAGGCAGTTAACTACCATTTCGTTAACTCAGCTAGGGCTTTCGTCGACTATGATCCATCAACATTTCCTAATAAACTCAAGTTTTTAAATAAATAAATAAAATGAAATTCAGGCACATCATCAGATACTTCCATTCTCCCCTTCCATCTTGCTAAGGTCGATCATAACACAAGTGCCAACAGTCAGAAGGCATCAGTTGGTCCCTGCTAAATTCATCAAGCTCCATAATTTTGAATCCTACTACATCCCAGGGGCTTTTCTTCTGCCCACAACAAAAACAGCGTACAGACCACGGGTGATCAAAAAATCAAGGTTCAAGGGGAGAACCAGAAAGCATGAGAGATGGGGAATTGGTGTGAAAGGGGAAAATTCAGTGTATAATGAGGTTAAGAGGGCAGCTCCCCTCCCCACCCCACAGAAAAATGCCCTGACCTCTAGACACTGGGATTTGCCCTTCAAGTGTTGGGCCAATTTCCTCGATCATGGCCCGGCAAAAACCTTTGTCAAACATAATGTCGGAAGTATCTCCATGCTGGTGAGCCCAGTCAGCAAACTCAGGCAAGCGAGGCACTCGGATGCTCTGGGAGAAGTCGAAGGAGAACAGCAGGTCCTCGTCGTAGGCCTCAGAGAGCCCCACGTTGGGACTCCAGTCCTGGCAGTACATCGTGTGCAGGAACGTGTGGTTTTGGAGCGCATCCCTCCACCCCGGAGCAGGAGCTGCAAAAGAGACAGGGCGGGGCTCTGGGAGGTGGGAGCCCCTTTAGCTCAGAAAACAGCAAGGGACTTCCTTGGTGGTCCAGCGGTTAAGAATCCGCCTTGCAATGCAGGGGACTCGGGCTGGGTTCCTGGTCGCGAAACGAAGATCCCACAGCCGAGAAGCAACTCAGCCTGGGCGCTGCAACTACGGAGCAATAGTTCAGGAGCCTTTGCGCCACAACTAGAGAATCCACTTGCCGCAACAAAAGATCCTGCATAACGTGATGAAGATTCTGCTCACCTCAACTAAAGGCCAACACAGCCAAACGAATAAATATTTTTTTAAAAAGTAAAGAAAACGGCAAGCCCTGCTCCAGGGAGGAGGGGGGCAGTGATGGGTTTATAACCCCTCTTGTGTCTGTCACTTAGGCTCTGCCTCCCAATAAGGGCGAGAAAGAAATTACGGAATCTCTCCAAACTTCCCCAGTCCATAAAAACATCAACCATCTAAAGCTGTAACAAGTAAAAGGTTCTAGGATCTAAAGTGGCAAATTCACTTGACAGAGTCACAGCACTGACTGTATTTTTGTGCCCCAAAGCACCCAGCCAAGGAGGTAAGTTGTGGCTGAAATTCAGCTTGCATTTTGCTTACCAAGTCATGCATCCTGGCACAGAGTTGTATGCATGTGTGCTAAGTCCATTCAGTCGTGTCCAATTATCTGCAACCCTATGGACTGTAGCCCACTAGGTTCCTCTGTTCATGGGATTCTCCAGGCAGGAGTACTAGAGTGGGTTGCCATTTCCTCCTCCAGGGGATCCTCCCGACCCAGGAGTCAAACCCACCTCTTGCGTTGGCAGGCAGGTTCTTTACCGCTAGCACCACCTGGGAAGTCCTGGCACAGGGCTACTTTCTCCCACAGAAAAGACCTTTGTGTAATTCCCAGGAGGCCATCCTGTTGACTTGTGAAGGGCCTGTATGGGTTTCCCAGTCTTCACATGGATGGAGGAATGGTCATGATCTAAGCCATAGAAAACACTGCCCTATCCTACACTCAGACACACATAAATGAAGTCATTCAGTGTCCGACTCTTTGCGACCCCATGGACTGTAGCCCACCAGGCTCTTCCGTCCATGGGATTTCCCAGACAAGAATACTGGAGTGGGTTGCCATTTCCTTCTCCAGGAGATCTTCCCAACCCAGGGATTGAACCCGGGTCTCCCGCATTGTAGGCAGACGCTTTACCATCTGAGCCACCAGGGAAGTCCATAGCAGACTATAAAACCACTCTCCAGCTTCTTTTCAGGCACTTCATCGGCACCAGGCCTCTCTGAAAATATCTTCCCTCCCTCAGCCCTGCAGACATTGCAAAGACAGGACTGGGGGAATAGTACCATAGCTACAGGAAATAATCCCTAATTCTTTGAAACTCCTGGCAGGAATCTCCCCAGCCAGAAAGATTCTACTCAAAACCCAATACCCAGAATGATAGACAGTTAGAGTAAGAGGGATCTTCCAGGTTCTTCTTCCATTCCACTCCATCCTTTTCAGAGAAAGAAACTACAGACCAATAAAGTTAAGAGGTTTTTCAAGAATTGTAAGGTGAACTGATTTCAGAGTGCAGGGTTCCTAAGTAGGAACAGTGGAGATAACACCTGTTTTGTTCAAATCCCAGCTCTACCACTTACCGAAGGGGTGAAACTTGCCCAAGTTACTTAAACTCTGAGTCTCATTTCCTTCATCCGGAAAATGGATATAATAACCTCTGCTTCAAGAGACCGTCTTCAGTGGAACCTACGAAGCACCTCTGGCATTGTTTACCATCCATCCAAAGCATGGCTCTCTTTCCCAATCCTGCTATCGTTTCTGCTCTCTCATCACACTTTCACCACTTACTAAGCACTCTTGCCACTTTCAAATACCCCGGCTCCCTAGGCTCTACCCCAGTCAGGACGGAAGTCAATGAGAGGTACTGTCATACCTTCAGGGGCGGTCCGGGACAGGGGCAGCAGCCACAGAAAGGAGAGCAGCCAGAGCAGCGCAGCTTCCTGGCTCAGCTCATGATCCATATCTTCACACCTCCCCAGGGGGCTAGGAACTACCAGCCAGCTGACCCAGGTCCCCAAATTCCTTCCCAGATCATGTTTCTCCAGCTCACTTCCCACCACTGCCCTTGTCATCCTGGATAGGCCAATCACAAAAAGTGTAGGCTTTGACGTTATCAGTCGCCGGGGAGAGACCTGAAGCAAACCACCTTCTTAGGACTTGGCTCTCTCACCCGGCCAGCCTTGGGGTGTAGCTGGCATGGGGAGGCAGTGGAGGAATGTCTGCCTCCTGGTGGGGATCCCTCTTTAGTAGCCGGCTGTCAGCCTCAGCCTGTAACCAGACCAAGGGACTCTTCTGAGCAGCACCACCCCGTGGCCAAATAATAAACTGAGGCAGCTCATTTTCCCACAGCAAACCCCGCCCCCCAACCCGGACCCAGGGCTCTTCAGACTGTTTGAGGATGGAGGAACAGGTGGGACGTAATTAGGAAGGCTAAGAGTCTTGAAGGAAAAACAGGCCAGCAGAATGTAAGGAGAGAAAAACCACCCAGGGCAAGGAGCAGGCAAAGGGTTGAAGGTCAAAGGCATTCAGAGCTCCTTTCTTTGGAGACCTCTGTATAGTTGGACTGTAATAATTGAAGGTTGTTCATGTGTTCCTGTTTGGTAACAGGCAGGGGATGAAGGTGGAGTGTCAAGAGGAGCTAGAATTTTTTTTTTTTTTAGGAGTTACTTTTTTATCTTTATTTAAAAAAAAAAGTTTATTGGGGTATATATAGTTGATTTAAGATGAGCTAAAAAGGTAGGCAAGAGCTAGATCATATAGGCTCTGTTACAGCACAAGACAGGTGGGGTTTTTGTTTCTTTGCTTCCTGCTGTACCACACGGCATGCAGGATCCTAGTTTTAAGGCAGATGCCCAACGCAAAGAAGGACACACCTTTGGCTACTCCCATCCCTTTCACCTCTTGATAACTAAGTGTCCAAGACAATCCACATATCCAGCACCAGAGGAAAACCTGAGCCTATTCCCAGTCCTGAGTTTGAAACTCTTGCCTAAGGCATACATATGAGCCCATGCCCCCTGCTGAGAGAATCTATCAACAGGAAGCCAACCTCCCAGGAAGGCTGGGAGACACACCTTGCAGACTCCTGGACAGAACAGTCTAGGACACAATATAGGAGACAAGGTGTGGCACAGACACTGAATGTTAACTAGGTCACTGAAACACACTAATTTCTAAGAACCCGGTGGCAGTAGGAGCATCCCGGGAGCTAAGAGAATAAAAGATGAAGAAAAGATGAAGAGCCTTCAGAGAAATAAAGGTGTTCCATGAAGAGGGGCAAGGTCAGCATTATCAGATGCTACTCAGAAGTCGAGGGAGGACTGGAAAGCGTCCTTAGATTTGGTCATTATGAGATAGGTGATAAATGTGTTGGGAGCAGTTTCAGCACTGTAGTGGGAGTGGACTCCAGATTGTGGTGGGCTGAGAAGTGGGAGACGAGGAAGAAACCGTCAGTGTATATGCTGCAAGTATGATCGAGAAGAAAAAGAAAGACAGAAGGGGTTTGAGGGGGAGGCAGTGAGAAAAATCTAATGTGGCAATTAAGTAGTAATCTTAGAAATCAATCTATGTGAACATGGTCCTTTCAAAACCCATACTCCCTTCTGAGAAACAAGCAACAACAGTCATAACAGCCCCAAAGACACCCCCATGACTTTCTGCATATCCCCAAACCCTTTAGTGTGTATGTGAGTGTGTGTATGTGTGGCGGTGGGTAGAATGCCAGGGTTGGGGTAGGCTTCCTTTGTGGATTAATCCGTCAGTAATTCCTGGGGTGGGGAAGATTCAGCCCCTTAGGAAAGTAGTGTTAGTCGTTCAGTCGCGTCCGACTCTGCAACCCCTTGGACTAAGCCTGCGAGGCTCCTCTGTCCATGGGATCTCCTAGGCAAAAATATTGGAGTGGGTAACCACTTCTCTCCAGGGGATCTCCCCAACCCAGGGATAGAACCCACATCTCCTGCATTGCAGGCAGATTCTTTACCATCTGAGCCACTAGGAAAGCACTAGGAAATTAGAGAGAAGGTGACTCAGACAGTAAAGAATCCATCTGCAATGAGGGAGACCTGGGTTTGATCCCTGAGTTTGGAAGATCCCTGGAGAAGGGAACAGCTATCCACTCCAGTATTCTGACCTGGAGAATTCCATGGACAGAGGAGCCTGGCAGGCTACAGTCCACGGGATCACAAAGAGTTGGATACGACAGCAACTTTCACGGTCACTGTCATATTAACATCACCAAAACTATTGGTGGAGACAGATGGCGCATGGCCACCTAGAGTTCTACACCAGGAGTGAGCAACATTTTTCTATAAAGGACCAGATAATAAATCACTGAAATTTAAATTTCATATAATTTTGATGAGTTACAAAATATAATCCTTTTTTTATGGGGGGGAGAGAGCAAGGGTAGTCAGGCAGAATCTTCAAATCATTTATTTATTGGTTGTACCACAAGGCATGTGGGATCTTAGTTCCCGAACCAGGGATCAAGCTTGAGTCCCCTGCATTGAAGTGCGGAGTCTTAACCACTGGACGGCCAGGGATGTCCCCAATTCTTTCACTTTTTTCCCCAATCATTTATAAACAAAAAACCATTCTGAGTTCCTGGGCCATATAAAAGCAGATGGGCTGAATGTTACTCAGACCATAGTTTGCTGCACACGGTTCTACGTGTGGTCAGAAATGGGGTGGGGAACCCAAAATAAACCCACCCTCCAAAGAGCCCCAGTCCTCCTTGGGGATGGCAATTCGTTAATGTGTCCCAGATACAACACTGTTCGGAAGGAGGTCTGGGGGAAGAGCACGGGGACTAGTGGGAGGTCTAGGAACATGTGGGGGCAGACACTGCAACTACACTGGATGGAGAGACAAGGCAAAGAGGATCCAAGCTCCCCACCAAGAGTACAGTGTAGACAAGTCCAGCATGCAGAGAAACTCAACCATTCATCATTAAGATGGAGGCAAGGCTGTGGTTAACTATTCTTTCCCTGTACAAATGGGAACAACTTAAAACATTTATAACTACCCTTCCCTCTACGTAATTCTTCCTCCTCCCAGGACCGTGCAACAACCCCATTAATAGAGATCTCAAAAATAGTATGTCATCAGTTTGGGGAAGTGGGAATTGCAGGCAAGAAGGGGAGGTGGCCAGTTCTGTATCCCAGTAACTCACTGTCTTTGACAAGATATGAATGCATTTGAAAATAGAGCCCTCACACCTGTGAACCCAACAGGTCCTGGCTTTCTAACACTCAGCCCTCCATCTGTCTGTACGCCTGCCCCATTTTCTATTTCTTGACAGAGCCAAGTCTCCTGAAAAAGTTGTGGGCAACCATCTCTCTACTTTCATATTTGCCATTTAATCCCTAACCCTAAACAATGAAACAGTTCAACATCTTTGTGTTGCTAAATCAAATGGACTCTTTGCAGTCTCAGCAAGATTTGACACAGTTGGCCATGCCTTGCTTCCTAAAATGGTTTATTTTTTGGCATCCCTGACAGCACTCTCTCCTAGTTTTTCCAACTTCACTGGCATCCTGTCACCTTTATGGACTCCTTTCAGCTAACCCGTAAGTGTTGGAGTCCCTGGAGTTTTGTCCTCAACCTCTTCTCTTCTTACACTCTACACCTGCTCTCAATGGCATTTACCCTCACTTATCTTCCATTACCACCTATTTGCTGCCATTTTCCAAATTCCCCCCTTTGGCTCAGACCTGGCTGATTCCACACCATTCTTACACCAAACTGCCCTTAGGCATCTCACTTGGGTGTTGTACACAGTGGTTCTCAGATTGTACTCACCACAAAATAGGGTCCCACAAGAAATTTTTGTAAACCTAAATTTGATAGTAGGAATTTTTATTTTAAAATGTATTTCAACACAGATGTAACAAGACACCAAAGATATTTATACAGTAATTTTATTATGCAATAATTATATTTAATAAGGTTGTTTTGATTGTAAGCAATAGAAACCAATTCTAGCTTAACTTTTAAGAGAAAGTCAAAGCGTTAGTCACTCTGTGCTATGCTTAGTCACTCAGTCACGTCCGATTCTTTGTGACCCCATGGCCTGTAGCCCGCCAAGTTCCTCCATCCATGGGGATTCTCCAGGCAAGAATATTGGAGTGGGTTGCCATGCCCTCCTCCAGGGGATCTTTCCAACCCAGGGATCGAACCCGAGTCTCCTGCATTGCAGGCGGATTCTTTACCATCTGAGCCACCAGGGAAGCCCAAGAATACTGGAGTGGGTAGCTTGTACCTGCTCCAGGGGAACTTCCTGACCCAGGAATCGAACCGGGGTCTCCTGAATTGCAGGTGGATTCTTTATCAGCTGAGCTACCTAGGAAGCCCATTAGTCGCTCAGTTGTGTCCAACTCTTTGTGACCCCACAGAC
Source organism: Cervus canadensis (assembly GCF_019320065.1). Taxonomy (NCBI): domain Eukaryota; kingdom Metazoa; phylum Chordata; class Mammalia; order Artiodactyla; family Cervidae; genus Cervus; species Cervus canadensis. The sequence goes on from NC_057413.1 coordinate 38,844,656, forward strand.
TGTAGCCCACCAGGCCCATTTCCATGGAATTCTTCAAGCAAGAATACCACAGTGGACTGCCATTTCCTGCTCCAGGGGATCTTCCTGACCTGGGGATCGAACCCAGGTCTCTCGCACTGCAGGCAGATTCTTTACCGTCTCAGCCACCAGGAAAGCCCCCTTAAAGGGGAGATTTATTGGACGGATATAGAGCTAGCTCACAAAATAAAAGGGAGAAATCAGCTAGTCTCAGGAAGCGGAGTCACAGGGGCCTTAGCAGCAGGGGTTGAGTTGCCATTAATATACCTCATCTTCAAATGCCTCCAGCATCTTATCTTTCAAGTTTCATGTTGCTACAAGACACAATCTGACTGTCTCAGCTTGTATCAGGTATGGGCCTCTGGATCAACTAGCAGTGGCCAGGCACAATATCATCTCTGTGTCTTAGAACTATTTCTGAAGAAAAGAGAATTATCACAAACCTAACCACCACCTCAACATAGCTATCCTGAACATACGGCGTCCCAGACAATGGCATGAGATCACCTGAGGCATAAACATAAGGTGAAATCTGTGTATAAATATTCAGATATTTCCCAGTCAACTCCCAAATGATATCTATCATCTACTAGATGACTTCTGGTCTACCACAGGTCTTGCCACAAATTCAAAATATACTTTATGACTTGATTCAATGTTGATTAATTATAATATTTATATTCCACTAAATGATTTCCTTTGGATCTATGACCAAGTTTGAAATTTTTTTTTTATCATGGAAAATTTCAAACAGACACAAAAGAATCTAGTAAACCCCCCCACACTTTTTTTTTTTTTTTAATTTGGCTGCATCAGGTCTTAGTTGTAGCACGTGAGATCTTTGTTGCATCATGCAGGATCTTTCTCATTGCAGTGCATAGACTCTTTACTAAGTTGGGCTTCCCTTGTGGGTCAGAGAGTAAAGCATCTCCTGCAAGGCAGGAGAGCTGGGTTCGATCCCCAGGTCGGGAAGATCCCCTGGAGAAGGAAATGGCAACTCACTCTAGTACTCTTGCCTGGAAAATGCCATGGAGGAGCCTGGCAGGCTACCGTCCATGGGACTGCAAAGAGTCGTACACGACTGAGCAACTTCACAGGCTCAGTAGTTGCAGCACACAGGCTTAGTTGCTCTGCAGCATGTGGGATCTTAGTCCCCCATCCAGGGGTCTAACCCTGCTCCCCTGCATTGCAGGACAGATTCTTAAGCACTGGAACAGCGGGGAAGTCTCCCCCTATATGCTTGAAGTTCCAATAATTTAAACAAGCTAAAAGCCTTCCATTCTTGTTCTATCTATTCTCCTATTCCACACAATTTTTTTTCTAGAGTACTTAAACAAATGCTATCATTATATTTCACCAGGAAACTTTTCTAAGAGTATCTATAATAACTTTTCCTTTAACTTAACTGCCACACTATTACTACAAGTAACAAAATTAAAAATGATTACTTAACTTAACCCAGTCTGTGTTCATTTTCCCCCCCTGACTACCTCAAAAATGTCTAAGAGAAAGTTTGAAATAGAAAGCACTCTTGTGGTTTTCAAATTGCGCTTTTATATTTTAAAATTAGTTTCCTATTTTACATGATATCTCATAAACCTGTTAAATGTTCAGTAATGAATTTTTAGGCAAATTAAGTTCAGGAATTACTACACTGAATGTAGTTCTATCTCAGAATTTACAAAACTCACTCACCACCTTCCCTTCCCAGCATGCTCCAGCTCCCGTATTCAAGAGCTCACTGTGTAGGCTGAGTGTCTACCCAATCAGATGAGTCACAAATGTGGGAGTCAAGTTTGACAACTTCACCTTCCTCAAACCATCTCGTCCAGTTTTCACTAAGTCTATCAATCCTACCTCTTCCATATCTCCTGAGTCTGTCCTCCATTCCTACTGGTTCAGGCCCTCAGTAGTTAGATTTTTTTCCTGGATTACTGCATTTTCTTAGAATTGATCTGCCTCCAATCTTACTCTCATTTTCCAGTGCTGCCATGGGGATCTTTTTACTAGTACATTTGATCACATAGTATTTATATGAAAACTTTCAATAGTTCTCTGCAGTCTGCTTTCCTTGACATGATCCTTAAATGATCTGAATCCTCTTAATCTATCTCTGTATAAGTCCTTTGAAATTTCAGCTCCCTCAGAAAGCCTTGGAACCCAGAATGGAGATGAGTGACCTCCTTGGTATGTGTCCATAGCACTTGCCTGCCCTTCCCATCATCTGTATTTTATCATTCTGTTAATGTCTGCTTTAGTCACCTCACTCCCACTGCAGGGTCTCAAGGGATCTTATCCTGTTCTTTTTTTTACACTCTCAGCATGTACCAAGAAAGCCCACCAGCAAGTGACTGCTCACTGTATGAATAAATGGGCTGTAGGTGACTGAAGGCGCAAAACTGGGCCTGGAAGAACGTTCAAGACTTAGATGAATGATAGATTGTTTCTTCTAACACTGGTATTTCAACAGTAAATCTCACCAGGCATGTCTATGGGCCACTCTACAAACATCTTCACTCCCACTGCCTTCCCCATGCACACCACCCCTCTTCCCATTTTCTTCTTCCCCTCTGCCACAGCCCAGAGTAAACCTGGCCACCCGGCTCGCACCCTTCCCTTCATTTCCTGCTCAGTGTATCTCTTCACATCCATATTCATTCTTCCTTTTTGGCTGCATTATTAGAATACAGTCATGCTGTCAACTACTCTACAAGGTTGGAATTTACTATTACCATTATATAAATAAGAACTCCTCGGCTCAAAGAGGTTCATTCATTTATTTAGCAAATATTTATAGACTGACCTCTATGTACTTGATAGTATGCTGGGCACCAGGCACCTACATGATCAAACTTGTAATCTAATGAAAACTTGTCTCTAATGTCTAGAGACATTAAATAAGTAAACACACAAACCTACAAAAGCAAATTGTAAAAGGCGGCATAAAGGAAAAGAACTGAGACCTGTAGAAAGACTAACTGAAATGGAACAGAGAGATATTGTGATAGGATCTGAATTGTGAGCAGGGGTTAGCGAAGTGGTGGGGGGAGAGAATGCTTTGAGGCAGGTGAGGGGCTGGTTCCTTCAAGAGGAGATCTGTGTGGCTGGCGTATAGTAATTAGTGACAACAGACAGATGTGAGGCGAGACAGGAAGAAGCAAGACCACATAGGGCCTCCTGAACCACAGTGAGGTTTCTCAGTACAATTAGTTCTAATGCTGTGACGACTTTGTTCCTTTTCATTCCATGTGTGAATGTATGCTGTGGTTCCGACCTGACCTACCTCCAGTCTCTCCAAAGCCAATCCAGTGCACACTGTTAAGTAAGTCTTCCTATAAAAGTAACTCTTGCTTCTCCTTCCAAAAAAATTAAGCCACTCCTCCCTTTCTACTAGATTCAGTCTGAATTACCTGGCCTGGGTTTTCAGGTTCCCTGTACTTTGACCTCTATCCCTAGATGATGGAAGCTGCTCTCCACTGTCAGTAACCATCCCGTTACCAACCTGATGAGTTTCCCTCCTTCCTTCATGCTCTCACACCCTGTGCAGGATCTTGTCTCCTCATTCAATCAGAACAGCGGTTCTTGGGAATTCTCTGGCAGACCAGTGGTTAGGGCTTGGTGCTTCCCCTGCCGGGTTCGATCCCTGTTTGGGAACTAAGAGTCACAAGCTGTAGAGCACAATCAAAAAAGAAAGAAAGAAAAGAACAGGGGTTCTTAACCTGCAGTCCACATGCCATAAAATTCAGGGGTCCATGAACCTGGATGGAATAAAAAGAGCCACTTTTATTTTTAAGAACATCTAACTAACTGAAACTTAACTTTATCAATGAAAAGAATAAGTCTTTGTAGTATCAGCAGTACCTGTAATGTTGTCATCAAGAGATCACCATCAATTAACATTTTCATATCACAGTCTCAAAATGGATATCTCTACATTAGTTGTCAGACTTGAAATAAATCATTTAACTTAATGTATTAGCATTCTTCCATCTATGAATTAGCATTCTATTAGCAAGGAAATACATATTACTAGATACATTACTACCCAGTTCTTTTAAATCCTTTGAAAACTGCATATTTTACTTATGCACTTACAAATATTATCATCAGACATGGTCCAAAGGCTCCACCAAATTGCCCAAGTCCATAGCACAGACAAGCTTAAAAAACTCCTGATTAGTCATACATTCAATAAACGTGAGGTCCTCACTGGAGCCCTCTCTTGTTCTGGGTTGCTCATATTACATTGTTCTGCTTTTCTTTCTTATTTGATATTCTTCTACTGGTTCCACTTCCTATTCTTGCTGCCTGTGTGAGGATGTAACCCAGATCTGGATGCTTAACCTACAACTAAATTGTCCCATACTTCCTCCCTTACAAATCTCACCTACCTGCATGACAGATTCAAATGATACCTCAAAGGTGACTCCCATATCTACCTCTACCAATCTTTTTCTCCTCAAACCTCAACCTTAAACTTTAAAATAACTGCTTCGCCTAAACAACCAGAATAACATACCATTTAGTGGCAGACTTCCTGGGTTCAAATCCCAATTTCAGAGACTTACTAAACATGTAATCATGTTTATTTAACATCTCTTGCTTTAGTTGCTTCATTTGAAAAATGGGAGTGATAACAACAGAATCTACTTTAGAGGGTTATAAGGATTAGAAGAGTTCATACACATAAAGCACTTTTAATAGGGTCTCAGACCCTATTAGCAAATGTTAGCTACCACCAGCCTCATCGCCTTCCAACACCTGACATTTTTATTTGGTGTTTATTAACAGGTACCGTGATAGCCACCACAGATATGAAGACAGAATTCCTATCCAATGATATAATTCCGATCAAGCTGTTGCTGAATAACTTTCAGTGGTTCCCTATTAGGTCCAAACTTAACAGCACTGGAATTCATCACGTTGCCTCAAACAAATGTACCTTCCAGTCTTCTATGGCTCTACTTCTTGTAACTTATTCTATCTGGCCAGACTGAACTGCAATGCTCTGTGAAAATGACCTGCTCTGTTCTGTCTTTTCTCACACAATCCCAGTGTCTCAAATGTTTATCTGATAACAATAATCTTGTCTCATTACAATTACTTCTCCCATACTACGCATGGAGCCCCCAACCACAAACATTACAATCTTACCTAAGTCACATACTTACTTAAACATCAACTTGCTTCAACATTTGCATACTCTGTGAGCACCTCTTATTGGCCAGATCCTGAGCCAGAAGCTGGAAGTTTGCTGCTGTTGTTGTTTTAAAGACTATAGCATGGACCTGTTCTCAGGATCAAAATCTAGTAAGGGAGGGAAATGTGGCTCACATAAATGCCATTCACTGTGAAAGGTGCAATTATGAGAAAGAGACACCAAAGGATGAGCAGTCATCTCAATTTGGAAGGCAAGGGTAGGCTTTTTGGATGATGGTATTTGGGCTTACATGGACTGAGCAAAAGCCTATTTCATGTAGTGAGAGCAGTATGTGTGAAATATAGTGTAAAAGAAAATGGCATGTTGGGGAACAGTTCAGTATGGCTGGAGTACAGGGCCCATGAACAAGTGGCTAGACATGATGCTGGAGAGGAAGGCAGACCTTTCTGGCCAGCACAGGAATTTGAACTTTATCACATAGGCAATGAGGAATTAATACAGGGCTTAACAGTAGCATATGGCTCTGGTTGTATTTTGGAAAGCGCATTCCTGGCAGTGTTGTGGCAGAGGGAGAGAGGAAAATCTAGAGCAGCAGTGTCCCAGAGAACTTTCTCCAGTGATGGAAATGCTCTGTAATTTGTCCTGTCCAATACAACAGCTGCTAGCCACACAGGGCTAATGAGAACTTAAAATGTGGCTAGGGCACCTGAGGAACTAAATTTAAAACAGTATTTAGTGTTAAACAGCCACATACGGCTAGTGGCTACCATAATGAACAGTGCAGCTTTAGAGACAAGCAAATCAGTTAGGAAGCTGTTGATAGAGCTCAGGTGACTAGGGCAGACGGTGAGTCAATAGCTGTATCAGAGGCACAACGATAAGTCAAGGGGATACAAAATTGTGAGAAAAATAAATCAAGAACAGCTCCCAGATTCTAGGTTTTTTTGGCTGAATTACTGCTATCAGCCAGGATAATACATTAATAGAAGGAGCAGGTCTAGGCTGCATATAGGTTGCACCGTTTTGAAAGTGTGGTAGTGTCTGAGGGCTATCTAAGTGGTAAAATTGATTACTGAGTTTTGCTCAGGAGTTTACTGAACTAAAGATACAGATCTGAGAGGCTCTGAGCCACTGAGTGAGATTACTTAGAAAATATGAACACAATTAGAAGCAAACGTAGGCAAAATCCGGGCAAACATCAACACAGGCTAAAGAAGAGTCCACAAAGGCCACCAGAGCAACAGTAGGACAAGCAGGAAAAGAAACAAGTGAGAAGTAGTCACAGAAATCAAGGGTGGAGAGAAATTCAGGAAGGAAGCCTGATCAAATGTCAAATACTTCAGTGAGGTCAAATAAGGTGAGAGCTGAAAAGTGCTTCCTGATTTTGCCAATTAGAAGGTCCTTGGTGACATGTGCCAAGACAGTGTCAGTAGTGGAAGAAATGGGGTAAAGAACAGGAAATGAGGCAGAGAGAGGAAAATTAACACAATTTCAGGTCTTGACTGGAAAGGGGAGCTGACCAGTAAGTACATAAAAGAGTCCACAAGGGGATATGATATTAAGGTTATTTTCTTTCTTTCCTTATTTTTAGGTGGGGAAAACCCCTAGAAGAAAGGGAGCAGTTTAAAACGCCAATTGGTTGAAAATGGAAAGCTTGAAAAGAATAGAAATAATAATAATAATAAAGAAACAACAACAACAAAAAAAAGAAAATGGAAAGCTTGAGTAACAGATGGGGTTGACAGGTCGAAAGGAAAATACGTGTCTTTAATCCGAAGAGAGGACTTTTAGTACTGATACAATAGTAAAGAGACACACACACGGCCGTTTACAGGTGGGGAACGGAAAACCAAAGAGTTCTCCGGTAATGTTGGCCTTTCTGCTCCGGTCTGTGGGAGGGGAGTGAGGGTAATGAACTACAGACTGAACCACCATCTGAGGGTCATGGGTGGGATTACTGCCCAGGAACAAAGCTTTACGAGCCAACCATCCCTTGTTACCAAATTCGGAAGCCCCTGTGCCTCCTGCACAGCGAGGCTCATCAATTTGGAAGAGAGCAAGGTTCATTACAAATTCATACCTGGGTGGCTCAAGCCCTAAGAATCCCAAAGTTGCTCAAAGCAAAAGGAAGTGATCAGAAAGCTATTAAGTTTTGCAGCATGCAGAATCGAGACACCCCCCTCTCCCCGCCGCACTCAATGAAGTAAGAAAGTCTAGGTAGACTCAAGCGAATTGAGAGGTTACGGGCCTAAGACAAAGAGGCCGAACACAATGCCCACGTCAACCGCCCACACCTCCGCTCCCCGCCGAAGGCACGAAGAGGGTGGTGACAACACTCCCGCTGTGGAACCACACTACACCGCGGAGGGACCCCACCCTGCAAACCCTCATAACTCCGAGTCCAGGCCCCATCCTCCTCTACTGACAACAGCTCAGCAGCGCGCGCTCCCGCTGGACTCCGCGCCCGGGCGTCCCAAGCCACCCCTCACACCTGCGGAAAAGGGACCGAGTTGGGCCACCTCAGGACGCCCAGCGAGGCCGCCTGCAGTGGGGGAGGGGCTGCTGAGGCGGGAGGGCGCGCGCGGCGCGCGCCGCGCCCGCTTCCGCACCACCCACTGCGCGCGCTCCGAGGCCAGCCGCGGGGGCCACGGCGCCCGCCCTCACGCCTGCGCACTGCCGCTCTCCCGGCGGCCTCCCACTCTCCTTTCCCCTCCCCCAAGCCGGTCGCACCCTTGCGCCTGCGCTGTGCACGTTCCCGGGCTGCGGCAGCCATGCTGAACCCGTACGGCGCGACTAGTGGGGGGGATAGGGTCGACGACAGCGGGATAGGCAGCCGAGGATGTGGAGAAGCAGCGACGTTAGGGTGTTCTGGGTCTGTAGAGAAAGGCCTGGGCCATGCGGCCCCCTTGGCCCCTTGCGCGACCCCCGAGAACCTTCGGAAAAACTGGCCCCCGGGGCGGTGGGTAGCGGGGGGGGTGGCGGGCACGTGACCCGGATCAGCCAATCTGGGGAACGCTGACGTGGCCGCGCGGTCCCGATGCTCTCCCCACCCCCAGCTCGGCCGGGAAGGGAGGGGCTGGGGACTACGCCCCCTCCCCCAACGCAACCTCAGTTTCCGGGGGGGGTGACACCCCGGATTACATCCTCCCCCCGCACCAAGCCAAGGGGAACAGTGGAGCCCCCCTGGAAGGTTCCGGGATCCAGGTGAGAAGGGGCCCTTGCCGGGCGGGCATGTTATCAGTCATTTAAATGCCTAACCAATGGTGGGGAGTCCGAGAGGGAGATTCTTGGGGTGCAGAGAAGAACCCTGAGGTGGGAGCACTTGTCCTTCAAACAGTTTACAGCCAATGGCAGCGGGGAGGGGGCGAGCAGGCGAGGGCCCCTCTAGTGGGGGAGGGGAATGGCCAACCTCTATCTTCTTAGCAATTGGAGGGCAAAGGGGCGTGGGGGCGGTGTGTCCCCCCATTCCATTCGTCCCTTGGGGGTACAGGAGCCTGGAGCCAGGTGAGAAGGGATCCTTTTGGCGGCCGGAGGGTGGGGTGATCTAGTGGGCTGAGGAGTGGGAGTGGTGACTGTAGTTCCTACTGCTAGAGGGGGATGCTGAGAGTTGGCAACCCAGGCTGTGAACTGAGATTGTCCCAGGCCCCCACTCCCTTTCTCCCCAGAGGCTGTAGAAGGAGCATTTCTGTGCTGCTTTTGTGTCAGCGGTAGGAACCTGGCAGTCCACATGGCATGGTGGAGGTTACGCTTCGAGTGGCTTATCGAATTTGTGTGCATTCACGTGGACCTGGCCTGCGGAGCCCTCTGAATAAACCTTGTTTGCTCCGGCGGGGTCTTAGCTGAGCATGTGTCTATCACAGGCTGGGGAGAGTTTGCAGGCTAGAAGCTCGGGGTCGTCTTTGGATCAGGAACCAGGCCCAACGGGGGTCTCAGGAGAGGTTGAAAATTGTGGCTTGAGACACAGGAGAGTGAGTCTCGGGACCTGGAATGATTTCACAGCTCCCCAAGTTTCAGTTTTCTCCTGGGTGGTGTCTTTTGCCTCCTTCATCCCCTCCCCCATTCCTGAACAGTCTCTCCTTGTGTATTGCGGGGGAGGGAGCGGAAAGAAGGGAAGAGTTACTTTTCCAAATTACTGAGTACCAGTAGCCTCCCGTGTGACTCATTTGGGGGAAGGGACGATTGGGAGGCAGAAGAGAACAGTGATTTTCCGGAATGCAGGGAAATAAGCCAGAATGTCTGGCTGCCCTTCTACTTTCTAATAAGGCCCTGTGGTCTCTCGACCTCCTAACTTTTTCTTCCCTGACCGGCCCTCAGATAGGCCTCTGTGCAGACTTGCAAGGCCCCTCGCGGAAGAATGGCAGATTGGGGAGGCTGGGCCGGGAGGGGGAGGGGAGAAGGCCTCTGCGAAAGTTGCTGTGTCATTGCTCTCCTTGCTGCAGCCACCCGGGCGGGCCCGCTGGTACTCTTGAGGCCGAGGCCTGATCGGAGGGGGGCAGGAGAGGAGAGACTGCCGCCCCTGTGCGTGCTTCCCCCCCCCACTCCCGCAGGGTTTGCCCGAGTCTGGTGGTCGAGAAGAGGAAAGGTTGACGGCCATTTTAGATGCAGTAACCAAGGTTAAGGCTCCAGGGCTGCTACGAAGGAAAGAGGGTAACAGTTCGAGGACTTACGCCCTCTCGAAGCCCTGCGGTTGGGGGGGGGGGGGGCCTTATATTCGTTGATTTACATGGTTAATTTCCTTATTTAGATACGCATAGGTTTTTCTTACTTGGTAGCCAGAAAAGGGGACAAGGAGGAGGGGAGAGGGCCCCCAACTAAAGGCTGGACGGGAGAAATTCTTTCCCTCTTCGGTGGCTTGAGCGATCCTAACCTTGCGCTGCGGCTGTATTCACACGCAGTCTGTAACCTTATTCGGGTTACTGGGTGGTGGGAAAGACTGAGTGGGCTGGGGGGAGGGGGCGAAATTGAGCTCCCAAAATGGCTCCTGCCCCTCCTCGGAGGCGGACGGCCCGGGGGGAGGGGGGAGGGGAGAGGAGGGGGAGGGCTAGTCTGAGCCGCAGCCGCCACCTCCTCCGCTCGCCCTCCTCCCTGGCGCTGACCGATAGACCAGCCGCTCCGTGGGGAGGACTCCGGACCCTCGTGGGGGGGATGGGGGAGCCCTTCCGCCCCCCCCGACGCCAGGACCCTCAGAGGGGGTGCGGCCCGCCTTCGGAGTGGGGGGAAGGGCGGGGAGCGTGGGGAGAGGTCTGAGCTCGCCAGGAGGGGGAGGGTGCGCACCCTGATTCGCCCCTCGAAGGCCTTGTTTTTTCCGCTCTGAGCCAGACACCGGAGAGAAGTTTGGGGAGGAGGTGGGTTTCATTTTGCAGGGTATACGGCTGCTTTTGTTGGAGACTTTGCTCCCCCTAAAGGGTTGCCGAGATTTTGTCGACCAGGTAGATGTTTGTATTGGTAACTGAAGGTATCAGAGGGAGGGGATTGAAGAGGTGCTTGGGGTGCAAGTATTTAGAACGTGGTCTCTGTTTAGTTGCCTTGAAGAGAAGCCTTTGAGTTCACAGAGGGTAGATTCTGAGGAGCGTTTTTTATTTCGATTGCTTGGCCTGGGGAAGGAAGGGGAGGATTTGAAGGCTCTGGTAATCCTGCACTTTTGATTGCGAAGCACAGGAACGTTAATTTCCTTCCTCGCTGTGTTTGGGAGCCTTCAGCCGTTTGTCAGAGTGGCAGGCCGCGGCTTCTAAGATGGCGTCTTCTTCCTCATTTCAGGTTCTTCACTGCGGCGGCCGCCTCAATCCCGAGAACCACCACCGCCGGCGTCCTGTGGCCACACCCCGGCGGGCCGAGCCTGGCTACGCCCACGCGGCCCCCTCCAGTCCTGCGGCCTGGCCAATGGAGGAGCTACGAATGGCACGACCTGCCCAAGCTTGGCAGTCGCCAGCCGCACTGGGCTTGGACGGCTGGAAAGACTTTGTTGGAAGGGGAGGCAAGGAGGGGGTGCTGCACCCCTGCCAACCTCCCTCTTTCCCTGGAGTTGCCGAACCACAGCGCAGCCAATTGGCTCAGAGATGTGGCGGGTTGCCGCTTCCCTGGGGGTCTATGCGGCACTCTTCTGCCTGGTGACCGACGCTTTGGAAATGAGGTTTATGACGTCATCGCTTCCGCCGACCAATAGGAAACGCTCCCGCGGAGAGGTGTTCCTCCCCCTTCGACTCTGCTTCTTCACGCGCGTGAGCGAGCGCGCGCGCGCGGAGGGGGTGGGGGAAATCGCGAGCACGGTGGCGCGCATGAGCGGCGAAGCTCCTCCCCCTTGCCTATATATAAAGGGCTGGCGCGGGGCTCAGAGGCGCCATTTCGCGCTGGAGTGGAGCAGCCTCTAGAACGAGCTGGAGGATTCTGCGTATCTACACAGAGCCTTCGAGTCGTCTGGGGCCGCCATTACAATCCACGTCCATCCGCTTGGAAATGGCCTTCGTCTCGGCCTATGACCGGCCCCGGCGGACAGTACAGACCCCATAGAAGCCCCCGAAGCTCCCCTTTTTCGGGCCCCGCCCAGTTCTCGGAGTCTGTCCACCCCCTCTACTCCGCCCTCAAGAGGATTTCAAAGATGGAGGCGGCGGCTCCCTAAACCACTTTTCGTGTTCATCCGCCTCCATCCGAGATCGAAACGGGACCTCGTCCGCCCCGGACGGTCCCGGCAGGAAGAGGGGATCCTTGCAGACCAACGGCAGGCAGTATTGGCGACGGTGTCTGGGATCGGGGGCCGTCCTGGGGTTTGAAGAGCCCGTCCCCTTTCGCTCGCCCGCCTCAGCTGAGGCCGCCGCCATTTTCTCGCTGTCCGCCTCCTGCGGAGCGCGCCAAGCTGCTGGGAGTTCTCCGAAGAACAGCAGAAGAGATTGCTTTCGTGCCAGCCCGGCGGGGTGGGTTGTCGCCTGGAGGGCCGAGGGCAACGGCCCCCGCCCTCCCCCCACTTCCCGGGTTATGCTGGACCGGGAGGTAAGGGGAACCGAGGCCACCCGGACTTTACGCGGCTGAGGGCAGCGCCGGTTCCCTGTGGTCAAGATGCTGCAAAACGTGACTCCCCACAACAAGTACGTCCCTGCGAGCCGCGTGTGGGAAGGGGGCGTTGGGGGGCTGCGGCGCGCGGGGGTGAGGTGTTGGGTTCGGAGGGAGTGCGGAACCGACTCGGGCGCTTTGCTGTTGCGTGGCGCAACTGTTGGTTGTCGAGGCTCGCGGAGAAGAGGGGTGAGCGGCGGTTTGGGGACCGTGCTGGCGGCCCCAGATCCTACGAATGGAGGGAGCACAGGTAGTCAGTTTACACATTACTTTTCCGCTGTGGTCAGATCTTGGCTGGGTTGGGCATAGCGAGGTGGCGGCGGAATATGTAGTGGGGGAGGACTTTGATTGGGCAGCAGGTCCTGGGGGTCTGGTGTCTAAGCGACCGTTTGTCAAGCCTTCTGGGGCGGGGGTACGTGGCCACATCTTGTGCTTTACAGCGTTGCCATGGTGATAGAGCTTCGGGGACTGGAAACGGGGATTCCCTGAGTAGGGTACAAGGACCATTCTTACTCTGGGTACCTAATGTCGGGGATAGGTCTTTTTTTGGGGGGGGGGATAGGTCTTTTAAGTTGATTTTCGGTGAGTGGTTTGGTTTTGTGTTGAGAGGTGTGTGTTTTGTTGCAGACGATTGGATTTTTTTTCTCGCGCGCGCTTGTGTGTGTGTGTGTGAGAGAGGGGTACCATTGAGAGTTTCCTTCAGGGTAGAAAGGTGGAGCTAAGCACTCTTTAGTCCAGCTTTGGGGATATAAACAATAAGATCTCGGTCTAATGTCTGTAGTGTTAGGCCTTGGGTAACACCTGGTCTTGAGGAGCCCGAGAGAGAATGTAAACTTGATGCACTGTTGGCCTTTGATCTCTAGAGGTGATGCTAACAGTGGAACCTGTTAATGGCATCGCAGTTTTTGGCAGAGGTTGGGTAGGGGGAGGTCTGTATCACTTTTATGAGGAAATTTGCTGACCTTGACTGTTTGGACAGCTCTATTTTTTGAGTCCCTTAGAGGGAGGAGACTGAATTTGCGAATAGTTAATTCCTGGAGGCTGGTAACTTGAGGTATTCCAGACTGAAGTCTGACAAATACTCCCTTGTCTGATTCCTTTTTTTTTTTTTTTTGAGTTGGTATGGTTTTCCGTTAGATTGCTGGCCCGTTGTTTGGAGTTAACTATTTGGAGCTTTGTGGAGGCTGCTGATCCCTTCTGCACAGGTGGATTCTTAGGTGTCTGCCTCATCAGCAGCGATTTATGAAAATTTCCTATTTTGTTTCTTTTTATCCTTTCCCCTCAGGCTCAACCACCATGGCAACCACCAAGCCCCTAGTGAGGAGGAAGCTTGGGGCTTGAGTTTCTTGGCTCCACCCATTTTGCTTAAGTTCTGTCCCCGAGAGGTTGTGATTCTTAAATGGCTGGGCCCTATGAGAAGCTACTTGGGCTTCTTTTTCACTTTAAAACAGGTGAAGAAGCCTATCAGATTTTAAGAATTCAGAAGATAGGTCTTCTGTGGGCATAAAAAAAAGATGATTAGAGGTACGAAACAAAAGCTCCGCAGACTGTTTGGATACGAGATTCGTTTTCATAATCTTTACCACTGTTATCGCACGATTCCAAGCCTAGATGTGCTGAGGGTACATAGTGCAAACCTGTGAATTGTGGAATTCTACTAAATTCCACCAGATTACCACATCTGATTTTGTTTCCTATCTTCACAGGCTCCCTGGGGAGGGGAATGCAGGGTTACTGGGCCTGGGCCCAGAAGCAGCAGCGCCTGGGAAAAGGATTCGAAAGCCCTCTCTATTGTATGAAGGATTCGAGAGCCCCACAATGGCTTCAGTGCCGGCTTTGCAACTAACGCCTGCCAACCCACCGCCTCCTGAGGTGTCCAATCCCAAAAAGCCAGGACGGGTTACCAACCAGTTGCAATATCTGCACAAGGTGGTGATGAAGGCTCTATGGAAACATCAGTTTGCATGGCCCTTCCGGCAACCTGTGGATGCCGTCAAACTGGGTCTGCCGGTAAGTAGAGAGGTTGGAGTGGGGAGGTATGGAAATGAAAAAGAGTGCGTGTGCGTGGAGGTGGGCTGCTGAGTGTAGGTGCTGCGGCCCCTAGGGAGCTCCCATTTCTACCCGGTAGGGCAGATAGCCACCAGATTTCTAGATTTTTGGTCCTTTGTGATTGATCCAACCGCTTGCTATCTAGGATCTCATTGTGTCCTTCCTTAACTTTTGTGCCCTGGCTCCATTTTACAGATTCCCACCCCAGGTTGGGAGAGGACCACGGTGGCCAAAATTCTTAGCTTCTTCCTTTCCCTCATGCAGCCCATGGATAGCCAGCCCCAGAGGTAATGTCACAGGATGGGAAACTTCCAGAGTGGGTGGGAGATGGGTGGTTAGAGCAAGGCAATAGGGGTCCCCTTACAGGTGATCCGAGTCCTGTTCAATTTTTTATTCCTATCCCATAGTTTTAATTGGGGCCGCAGTTGAGGAGACTATGTATGTACTCCTCTGACAGACTTGGGCGGTGTGTGTGTGTGTGTGTGTTGGGGTTGGTAGTTTGCCTAAGAACAGGCATTTTTCTTTCTGTGGTCTGACCTACCACTTCTTTCTTTAGGATTATCACAAAATTATAAAGCAGCCTATGGATATGGGTACTATTAAGAGGAGACTTGAAAACAACTACTATTGGGCTGCCTCAGAGTGTATGCAGGATTTCAACACCATGTTCACCAACTGCTATATCTACAACAAGGTGAGTTTTTGTGTGTTGTTGTTGGGGAGAGAGAGTGCATTTCTTATCACTACTTTATCATTGTAAAGTTTAAATCTTTTATTAAATATGCTCTCAGTATTTTGGTATCTAGAAAATCTGTTTGCAAAGGTACCACTGAAAACAGTGATGTGGTTTCAGAGATCCAGGGTTAAGAGATATTTTAAGTACACCACTTATGATGTTCTTGTGAATAGTGGCCTTATTTCTCAGAAATCTCCAGAGACCTGAGAGGAAGAGGGAACTGATCAACTCTGAATCTCTCACTTCTTTTCTTTGTTGCATTTTGAGGGGCAAAGTTGGGAGAGAGAAATGGGAAATTAGTGGCCCAATATAGGTAATTTTTAGTACTTTGATGAAGTTGTGTAAGGGAGTGGTGCTGATGTCTGGGGCTAGGTATTTCCAGAGAAAATGGTTTTACCTCCTCCTCCCTAACATTTGAACTTTCTGTGTTTCCTGTAGCCCACTGATGATATTGTCCTGATGGCACAAACGCTGGAAAAGATCTTTCTGCAGAAAGTGGCATCAATGCCACAAGAAGAACAAGAACTTGTGGTTACTATCCCTAAGAACAGCCACAAGAAAGGGGCCAAATTGGCAGGTAGGAAGAGAAGTTTTGCCAATAGAGACCAAAAGATGGGAATGATAATCAAACTAAACTCTTTTTCTCCCCCTCCAGCGCTCCAGGGTAGTATCACCAGTGCCCATCAGGTGCCTGCTGTCTCTTCTGTGTCTCACACTGCCCTGTATACGCCACCACCTGAGATACCTACCACTGTCCTCAACATTCCCCACCCGTCGGTCATCTCTTCTCCCCTTCTCAAGTCCTTGCACTCCGCTGGACCCCCACTCCTTGCTGTCTCTGCAACTCCCCCTGCACAGCCCCTTGCCAAGGTATACATCTGTGGATATCTTTGGGGTAAGGAGGGAAAGGTCTTAAATGGGGTGGATCCAGAGTAAAAGGCACCTGTCTTTTCTCCGCAGAAAAAAGGGGTAAAGCGGAAAGCAGATACTACCACCCCTACACCTACAGCTATCCTGGCTCCTGGGTCCCCAGCTAGTCCTCCAGGGGGTCTGGAGCCTAAGGCAGCACGGCTCCCCCCTGTGCGTAGAGAAAGTGGCCGTCCTATCAAGCCCCCACGCAAAGACTTGCCTGACTCTCAGCAACAACACCAGAGTTCCAAGAAAGGAAAGCTGTCGGAACAGTTAAAACATTGCAATGGCATTTTGAAGGAGTTACTGTCTAAGAAGCATGCTGCCTATGCCTGGCCTTTCTATAAACCAGTGGACGCTTCTGCTCTTGGCCTGCATGACTACCATGACATCATTAAGCACCCCATGGACCTCAGCACTGTCAAGGTACCCACTGCATGGGGCAGATGGGATACTCAGGCAGTGATTGGAACCTAAGGACCAATAAAACAGTCACTTCTTATGGGCACGCAGCTATCTTGGCGTTTTACTTTTTCAAAATAGTGAGGTAGAAGGTCACGTACTCTAATGAGTCCACAGTTTCTGGAATTGGAAATACTGTGGTGGGTTTTATGTTCAGAGCATCTCTGCTTCTACTTAGGTCCTATCCGTTGGAAGTGTTGGGCTAGGGTTAGAGGGGAATAAAGGGGTAGTCCAATAGTTGGAGGCCACACACACCCCCTTTCACTTAGAAATTCTGATTTTTTTTTTCCCTAGACATAGATATTTCTTCAGCCCACCCAAATTCCTTTGACTTCAAACTTGAGCCCCAGGGTATAGATCCGGTCACACATATCCCACCCCCCCACTGTGCTGTCTAGAGGGCTGTTCTTGGCAGTGTCTGGGCCTGGCAGGGAAAGGTGAGTCTCCCTGCCTGTGCAGCTTCTGATGCTGCCTCCTTCTGCAGCGGAAGATGGAGAATCGAGATTACCGGGACGCACAGGAGTTTGCTGCTGATGTGCGGCTTATGTTCTCCAACTGCTATAAGTACAATCCTCCAGACCATGATGTTGTGGCCATGGCGCGAAAGTTACAGGTGAGTGTCAAGGCCAAAGTGTGAAGAATAAGTGGATCTGAGGAAAGGAATTTTGCCATGTGTGCTGCATAGCCTGAACGTGAGGCTCTCCCCATCTGTACACTTGTACATTGGAGCTACCGCATGGCTAGGTGTGATCAGGGCATATCTACTAGCCTGGTTTTGAGTCTGCTGTCCCTTTCTAGGATGTATTTGAGTTCCGTTATGCCAAAATGCCAGATGAACCACTGGAACCAGGGCCTTTACCAGTCTCTACTGCCTTGCCTCCTGGTTTGGCCAAGTCATCTTCAGAGTCCTCCAGCGATGAAAGTAGCAGTGAGAGTTCTTCTGAAGAAGAGGAGGAAGATGAGGATGATGAAGAGGAGGAAGAAGAGAGTGAGAGTTCTGACTCCGAGGAAGAAAGGGCTCATCGCTTGGCTGAACTGCAGGAACAGGTATTCTATCACTGTTGAGTTTACTGGATGAGGTTCATGCTGTCTTGGCTTAATTTTTTTTTTTTTTTTTTTTTTAGTTTTTATTGCTTAACCTATGTATTTTTTCAATTTAATTTCTCTTTTTCTCTCAAGCTTAGAGCAGTACATGAACAACTCGCTGCCTTGTCCCAAGGCCCAATATCCAAGCCCAAGCGAAAGAGAGAGAAAAAAGAGAAAAAGAAGAAACGGAAGGCAGAGAAGCACCGGGGCCGAGCCGGGGTTGATGAGGATGACAAAGGGCCTCGGGCACCCCGCCCATCACAACCCAAGAAGTCCAAGAAAGCGGGTGGTGGTGGGAGTGGCGGCACTGCTACACTAGGTCCTCCTGGCTTTGGACCTTCTGGAGGAGGTGGCCCCAAGTGAGTTCGAACAGGGAAGGAAGCAGAGATTTCTCCCATTGCTTGCAAAAGTTTTCTCTAAATGGGGCCAGTGATTTTTTTTCTTCTTCTGTTAAGTGTCCAGATGATGAAATAGACCTTGAAGAACATAGGGTCTTTAGAAGCTGCTTAACTCTTGACAGTGTAATCTGCCTACCCCTTATACTTTTTTGTATATTTTTTTTTGTAGTCAGGGATGGGTTAGTCCTTTAGGTACCCAAAAAAAAAAAATAGACCTGTGCTGACATACCTGTATCTATTTTTCAAAGCCCAACCAAGATTAATATAAAATACTTGCTGTGTAAATAAGCTCTGCTCCCCTGATAGGCAAGTGTCCTGTAGCCCATCTCTGACTCACTCACTCATTTGCCTTAATGGAAATAGTTCTTCAGGTGTAAAATCCAGATCACTGGATTGAATAGTGAGAATGTGTTGAGGAGGTAATGTGTTCCCCCAACTGATAACTTTCTTTTGCTCAGACTCCCCAAAAAGGCCGCAAAGACAGCCCCACCTGCCCTGCCTGCTGGCTACGACTCAGAGGAGGAGGAAGAAAGCAGGCCCATGAGTTATGATGAGAAGCGGCAGTTGAGCCTGGACATCAACAAGCTGCCCGGGGAGAAACTGGGTCGTGTCGTGCACATAATCCAAGCCAGGGAGCCCTCTTTACGTGACTCAAACCCAGAAGAAATTGAGATTGATTTTGAAACACTCAAGCCGTCCACACTTAGAGAGCTTGAACGTTACGTCCTTTCCTGCCTGCGAAAGAAACCTCGGAAGCCGTATAGTGAGTATGAAATGAGATCCCCAAGTTAACTTAGCAAATCCTTGTGCGGTTCTGAGGACAATTTAGAGAAGGATGGCAGGGAGGTATGCTTGATGTTCCTGGGATGATGGGTTGCATTAATAGTTGCTTAAGTTCAAGAAAGGCATTTGGCAACAGCAGGGGACAGGGAAACCAGAGTGCTCCTGGCTATGTTAGTCCTGGTTTGTTTCTTTTCTAGCTATTAAAAAACCTGTGGGAAAGACAAAGGAGGAACTGGCTTTGGAGAAGAAGCGGGAACTAGAAAAGCGGTTACAAGATGTTAGTGGGCAGCTCAATTCTACCAAAAAGCCCCCCAAGAAAGGTGAGTGTCCCATAAGCCCCTGTGAATTCATTCTATCCTGCCCTCTTGGCTCTTGGTTTTTCAAAAGTGGAATGTAGACTTACACATCTTTAAACTTCACCTGTGTTCTTTAGCGAGTGAGAAAACAGAGACATCCTCAGCACAGCAGGTAGCAGTATCCCGCCTCAGCGCTTCCAGCTCCAGCTCGGATTCCAGCTCCTCCTCTTCATCTTCCTCCTCTTCAGACACCAGTGATTCAGACTCAGGCTAAAGGGCCAGGCCAGATGGGGCAGGAGGCTCCGCAGGACCGGACCCTTAGACCGCCCTGCCCCGCCCGCTCCCTCCCTGTGCTGACACTCCTCATCTCACCCCTCCCCCCTCTGTGAGAGAGCTGGCTCTGCAGGGGGGAGGGACGGAAAAACGGACAAAGGAGGACTGAGCTCCCAGCCCCATGGAGAGTGCCCTCTTAGGCATAGAGCCCCCATTCAGAATGGCTGGGGCAGGCAGGGGTATCGGGTGGGAATGGGCAGAGGCCCTGATACGGGCTTACCTGAGGCCACAGCTGCCCTGTTCACTTAGAAGGGCCCTGTTTTGAGATTGTTTGTTCTAATTTATTTTAAGCTAGGTAAGGCTGAAGAGGGGTGGGGCCATGGTCCCTCAGCTTCCATGGGGAGGGAGGAAGGGGGAGCTCTTTTTTTACGTTGACTTTTTTTTTCTACTCAGTTTTCCCTTTTCCTTCTGCTCCATTTGGGGCCCCTGGGGGTTTCAGTCATCTCCCCAATTGGTCCCCTGGATTGTCTTTTCTTTGTCTGTTGATTCTAACTTGTAAATAAAGAAATATTATTCATGTTCTGAGTTCATTACCTTAATAACATTTGTTTTTATAGTTGCTTCAAAACGAATACACTTGAGAATTTTGAGGAATGTATATCAGGGTGGGGGGCAGTTGGGAAAAAGGATCATCCTGTTTTAAATAAATCAGTCGGCTGTTGCTATGATAAAAGTGCATCTGCTCTTTGTAAAGTGAATCCTCCAAAATAACAAGGTTCACAGTCTGCTGTGATTTACATGTAGCCAACACCTGGCTCCTTCGGCCAAGTTTCAAACTCAGGACTTTGAACAGGCTCAGATTTTTCTCCAGTCCTGGATGTGTGGATTGTCTCCTGAACACTTAAGTTACCAGGTAGATGTGAAAGGGATGAGAGTAGCCAACAGTGGGTTCTCTCTTGCATTGGGTATCTGCCTGAAGGGGCAGGTGTGCCTGTTTTCATAATTTGCTGCTTTGGCTTCAAATTGCATGTTGGCAGAGCTTTGCAAAGTTGCCTAATACAAATGCCAATTCACAGGATTCCAGCAGTCTACTAAACGGAAATCACAGAAACTCATTTGCACAAGTCTATCCCTTTCTCTTGCTTAGGACAGAAGGGCTCTGTAGTTATGAAGAAACATCTGGGTTCCAGAATTTGGGGCCTACACCATACAAAAGCAAGAGCTTTCAGTGTAACGGGCATGGTAGAAACTTTCATTTTTAAATGAAGGCTGGCTTATTCTATATGTTTCCAGAAACATATAGAAATGATTGTGGTGATTTTGGAAATAGCAAAAGGTTGGGTTCTAGCAGAATCTCAACTCTTGTATCTGGACTCCAGAGCTGCTGAAAGCTAGTAACTTGGAATTGCATCTGAAAATTTTTTTGGCTGTACCCTGTGGTTTGTGTGATCTTCATTCCCTGGTCAGGGATTGAACCCATGCTGGCAGTGAAAGTACTGAGTCCTAACCACTGGACCCCCCGGGAATTGCCTAAATTCTTAAATTGAGGCCTGGGCAACAGCTCAGAGAGATGATAACACACAGGCAGGGTTGAGCTCGCTTGTTGTCATTTTGCAAGGGCCTTGGTTTTTTAAAGGGGAGGAGACCCGTGAGGGGGCTTTGAGCCAGCTTGTGAGGCTCTGAGTGAACTCCACCTGCATTTAAACTCTTGTCCTGAAAGTTCAGAAGTACTTAATTGGAGTGGGATAGAATTTAAACCTGGAAGAATAAATGATTTCAATTAGATGTGTGTCTGTTTGCCTAGCACTATGTCACTTTTTTTTTTGGATGGGTTTTTTTTTTCCAATCATAAGGAAATCAAAATTCATTCATTTATAATTCTACAGCTTGAAAATTGAGATACAACTTTTTGCAGTGCCAGCTTACAAAATAACTGCCACACTTAAAAGGGGGAGGTTTGAGTTAGTTTGGCAAGGAAACCAGTTAGAATCTTAATGTCTGTGGCTGTATCCCCTTCAAGTATTTTTAAATTGTGGTTTGGGAATATAAAGATTTCAACTCTGAAAAGGTAGGTGACTTTACCTGTTGTTCAGTTGCTAAGTTGTGTCTGACTCTGCAACCCAATGGACTGCAGCACACCAAGCTTCCCTGCCCTTCACCGTCTCCTGGAGTTTGCTCCAACTCATGTCCATTGAGGACATCCAGTGATCCCATCCTCTGTCACCCCCTTCTGCCCTCAATCTTTCCCAGCATCAGGGTCTTCTCCAATGAGTCAGCTCTTCTAATCAGGTGGCCAAAGTATTGGGAGCTTCAGCTTCAGTCCTTCCAGTGAATATTCAGGACTGATTTCCTTGCAGTCCAAGGGACTCTCAAGAGTCTTCAACACCAGTTCAAAGGCATCAATTCTTTGGCACTCAGCCTTCTTTATGGTCCAACTCACACCCATAAATGAGTTGGAAAAACCATATCTTTGACTACAGATTTGGTGGCAAAGTGATGTCTGCTTTTTAATACGTTGTCTAGGTTGGTCATAGCTTTTCTTCCAAGGAGCAACTGTCTTTTGTTAATTTCATGGCTGCAGTCACTGCAGTGATTTTGGAGCCCAAGAAAATCTGCCACTGTTTCTTTTTTTTCCTATTTGCCATGGCTTCCCTGGTGGCACAGATGGTAAAGAATCTGCCTACAATGCAGGAGACCCAGGTTCAATCACTAGAGAAGATCCCTAGGAAGGTTCCCTAGAGAAGGAAATGGGAACCCCCTCCAGAATTTGCCTGGAAAATCTGATGGGCATAGGAGCCTGGTGGGCTACAGTCCATGGGATCACAAAGAGTCGAACACAGCTGAGTGACTAAACATTTGTCTTGAAGTGATGGGACTGGATGCCATGCTCTTAGATTTTTGAATGTTGAGTTTTAAGCCAGCTTTTTCACTTCCCTCTTTCACCTTCATCAAGAAGCTCTGTAGTTCCTCTTCACTTTCTGCCATTAGAATGGTATCATCTGCATATCTCATTTCTCCTGGCAATTGTGATTCCAGCTTGTGCTTCATCCAGCTGGGCATTTCATGTTATGTACTCTGCATAGAAGTTAAGTGAGCAGGGGGACAATATACACCCTTGATGTATTCCTTTCCCAATTTTGAACCAGTCAGTTGTTTCATGTCTTGCTCTAACTTGCTTCTTGACCTACATACAGGTTTCTCTGGAGGCAGGTAAGGTGGTCTGATATTCCCATCCCTTTAAGAATTTTCCACAGTTTGTTGTGATCCACACAGTCAACAGCTTTAGCGTAGTCAGTGAAGCAGAGGTGGGTTTTTTTCTGGACTTCTTTTGCTTTTTCTATGACCCAACAGATGTTGGCAGTTTGATACTTGGTAAGAGAAAGCAGCCTGGCTTATCCCCTGGACTGCAAAACAGGCTGAGACTGGGCAAGAGTGCCTCTGGACCTGGTTTACACCTCCTACCTTGCCACCTTAAGTAGGCAGTTTACCAGTGTTTGTGAAATTCTTGAGCGTAAGTCTGTTGGTAGAGTCTTTGTCTTGGTCCCTGACCTTTGAGGTTGCCCTATGGCCCTTTGACTTACTTTTTCCCTTATCGAATTTGCTGGTCCAAACCTTAGCTCTACCCCCCATCCCGTCTGCTTGAGGCATTGTAATGGTTTCAGGAGTCTGATCCCCATCTTAGTTGAAATTACTGCCTTCCAAAGTAACAAGCCACTTCCCTGGAGGCTCAGACAGTAAAGCGTCCGCCTACAATGTGGGAGACCTGGGTTCAATCCCTGGGTTGGGAAGATCTCCTAGAGAAGGAAATGGCAACCCACTCCAGTATTCTTGCCTGGGAAATCCCATGGACGGAAGATCTATAGGCAACAGTCCATGGGGTCACAAAGAGTTGGACACGACTGAGCGACTTCACTTTCACTTTAACAAGCACAGTCTCCAGCTCAACCAGGAGGAAAAACAACTATGGGGTCCTACTGTGGGCAGTATTTCCTCCCATGCTCTTAATTTCCAGCTCTTACTGTAAGCATCAGTTCCACTGCTTCTGCTTTTATTTTTCCCTATTTCATGCCATTTACTCATCTTTAATGCTTCCATTTATTCAATCAACACATTTTATTGAGTTCTTTTGATTGTCTTTTTCAACAAACAGCATTACAGCAATACACCTAGACGTTGTCTGTTAAGTCAGGAGGTGTGAGAGTGAAGATACAAGGCCCTTACCTTGTCTTTGAAGCGTTATCAGTGCAGTTAACTTTCATGGTGCAGTTATTGGACTGATCTGCTTCAAGACGAAGGCGTGACTTAATCTTCCAGATGATTCCTTCTAATTGAATCCCAGTGTGTACACCTCAGTTCAAGCCCTGCCTGCCTTGCTCTTACATTCTCTCAGGACTATCCTGACTAAAAAAACCTCGCTTCCCTGAGGGGCTCCTAGGATAAGCACCAAAGCTGGTTGGAGTTACTGAGACTTGCCAAGAATAAGGCCGGGGAGGGCTCCCCGAGCAATGAGAAAGGGACTCGGAGAGCTGGGGAGGCTGAGCACTAAAGACCTGGTGCTCTCGAACTGTTCTGGAGAAGACTCTTGGGGCTTCCCTGGTGGCTTAGATGGTAGAGAAAATCTGCCTGCAGTGCAGGAGACCCGAGTTCAATCCCTGGGTCAGGAAGATCCCCTGGAGAAGGGAATGGCAACCCACTCCAGTATTCTTGCCTGGAGGATTCCGTGGTTAGAGGAGCCTGGTGGGCTACAGTCGATGGGGTCACAAAGAGTCGGACACGACTGAAGTGACAGCACAGAAGACTGTTTTGAGAGTCCCTTGGACAGCAAAGAGATCAAACCAGTCAATCCCAAAGGAAATCAACCCTGAATATTCATTGGAAAAACTGAAGTTTGAAGCTCCAATACTTTGAACTACCTGATGCTGGGATAGATTGAGGGCAGGAGAAGGGGGCGACGGAGAATGAGATGGTGGGATGGCATCACCGACTCTATGGACATGAGTTTGAGAAAGCATCAGGAGATAGTGAAGGACAGGGCAGCCTGGCGTGCTGCAGTCCATGGGGTGGCACAGAGACATGACTAAGGGGCTGAACAACCGTAACAGAGTTGGGAAGGGGACGGAAGGGTGGACGAAGCTGACCTGGCGATGCAGTGCCCTCCGTCCTTCCCCTTGCCTGGATCATCACCCTAGTCCCATCCCGGCAGAATCCCACTAGCAGGTCTTTCTGTCTCCATAGTTTACATGCTGGGAATAGGGACAGAGTGATATTAGACAACCAGTCCCAGTTTTTAATAAAAATTGTAAGTTGTAGCAGCACCATATGCAAAGATCTGCAAAGAATGTAGAAGAGAGGGTTCTGATCTGAGACTTCTGAGAACTGTTCAGACAGATCTGGAAACTGTCAGGGAGGATGGGAGTGCGTGGTGCCAGCAGGAGAAACAGTGATGGGAGCTTCCTGGGGTCCAGAGGTTAGGACTCCATGCTTCCACTGCAGTGGCCTGGGTTCAGTCCCTAGCGGGGAAACTGAAGTCCTGCAACCCAAGCAGCCAGAAGAAAAGAAAGAAAAGGAACCGTGATGATAACTGCCTGAGAACAGGCCGTGCTGAGGCAGCAGGAAAGGGTGCGGGCTTCCAGATAAGGTCAGAAAGTTGGGCAGAGCTGGATCAAAGGCTGCCGTAAAAATTTGAATGTTTATCCTGAAGGTTTTCGTAACAACTCTCATTTATCAAGCAATTACGGTGTACCAAGCACTGTGCTAGAAGCAAACTATAAACTCATTTGGCCCTCATTCTAGTCCTTTGAGGTAAGCCTTACTTACCTCAACACAGCCAGTGAGTTGGAGGGGGGATTTGAAGCTAGCCCGACTGAGTGACTAATATTTTTCTTTTTTATTTTTTATTTTTATTTTTTACATTTATTTTTATTAATTGGAGGCTAATTACTTTACAATATTGTAGTGGTTTTTGTCATACACTGACATGAATCAGCCATGGATTGACATATATTCCCCATCCCGATCCCCCCTCCCACCTCCCTCTCCACCCGATCCCTCTGGGTCTTCCCAGTGCACCAGGCCCGAGCACTTGTCTCATGCATCCAGCCTGGTTGGTGGGAATGCAAACTAGTACAGCCGCTATGGAGAACAGTGTGGAGATTTCTTAAAAAATGGGAAATAGAACTGCCATATTTTTCACTTTCACAACCTGGCTAGGAACCACTACACTGGACTCCCAATGCCGTGGGTCGGTGGGGAGCTAGGAGATGCAACTCCTCAGAAGAAATTGCAGTGAGGAGAGTCACATCAGGTTAGCGGGACAGTGAGGATGGAGGCAGGGCCACAGTTTAGAAGGCCGCGGCAGTGGTGGGCCCCCGCCTGAGTACAGTGGTTTGGAAGCATGAAGAGATGCAGGTGGGTTTGAAAGCTATGCAGGAGAAAAAATGGATGGGACTATTCTCTGAAGGTTCTTATTTTATCTCCACATGCCAAAAGAAGAGAGTTCTCCAGCAGTGGAAGCCTGATGGCTCCTTACTATAAAGGAAGGCCGCCGGCTGACTGTCAGAATTGAACGCAAGTCCAGGAGGCTCACCTAAGGAGCAGCAGTGTTGTTCTGCAGTTGTGTTTGACTCTTTGCAACCCCGTGGACACCAGACTTACCTGTCCTTCACTGTCTCCCGGAGTTTGCTCAAACCCATGTCCATTGAGTTGGTGATGCCATCCGACCATCTCATCCTCTGTTGTCCCCTTCTCCTCTCGCCTTCAATCTTTCCCATCAGGGTCTCTTCAAATGAGTCAGTTTGTCCCATCAGGTGGCCAAAGTATTGGAGCTTCAGCTTCAGCATCAGTCCTTCCAATGACTATCTGGGCTTCCCTGGTGGCTCAGACAGAAGAGAGTCCACCTGCAGTACAGGAGACCAGAGTTCAATCCCTGGGTTGGGAAGATCCCCTGGTATGGCCACCCACTCCAGGAGCCGTGGCTACCCACTCCGAGAGAATGGCTATCCACTCCAGTATTCTTGCCTAGAGAATTCCACAGACCAAAGAGCCCCGCGGGCCGCAGTCCATGCGGTCACAGAGTTGGACATGACTGAGCGGCTGACAGATTCGGAAAGGATGCTGAGGCCCATGTTCAGCCCCGCGGAGGATCTTTGGCGCCACCTGGTGAGCGTGATGGCCATGACGTCCTCCTGAATCTCCATGGTGAATATTTTTGTGTCCACCCTTCCAGCTTTAGGTCTTTTCTTTCCTCCTCACCTGCTCTCCTTCAGCTCTTGAAACATGAGCCTTCACTCTTCTGACCCAGAGACCTTTGTCTCCCTTTACAAGCTCTCGGCCTCCCTGGTTCTTTGACACCCCAGCTTCTTAGCGCTCATCCTCTGTAGTCAGCCCTTCTTGGTCATTTTCTCCAGAGTCCCTGCTTCAGCTTCCACGACACGCTGTTATCCATCATGTTACCTCCCTTTCCCTCTTCTCCTTATTGGCACAGTATTTCTAAGCAATTTCCTCCATTCCTCTGGAGGCAACTCCCACTCATAAAGTCTATCTCTGTCTAGACCTTGTTCCAGAGTTCTAAGTCTGTTTCTCAACAGCCTCATAGCAGTGTCCCATAGACACACATCCAGAGAAGATCCTGTCTTTTCCCCAAACGTGTCTCTGTGAGTTACCCATTTATGTAAGAAGCACCTTGTACAGAAGTCCCTTGTTAATGTGCCAGACACTTAAAATCCCTTTAAAATGAAGTCCTGGACTGTCTGCCCTCTTAGCGCAGTAGGCAGCGCGTCAGCCTCATAATCTGAAGGTCCTGAAATGAAGTCCTGGGGGGAGAGGGGGGAAGGGATAGATTGAGAGTTTGGCATTGACAGGTACACACATGTTATATTTAAAATAGATAACCGGCCTTCCCTGGTGGTCCAGTGGTTAGCAGTCTGTTTTGCAATTCGGGGGACATTGGTTGGATCCCTGGTCCAGAAAGATCCTGCATGCCGAGGGGCAGCTACGCCCATGCCCCACACCACTGAGCCCATGCTCCCCAACAAGACAAACCACTGTGAGAAGCCTGCACACGGTCACTGGAGCCGCCCCCAATCTCGGTGACGCAAGGAAGCCCACGGGCAGCACCGAAGCCCCAGCACAGCCAAAAACAAAATAGAGAGCCAGAGACAGCCAGCAAGGACCTACCATAGCACAGGGAACTGCCAGTGTTCGGCAATAACCTGAGTGGGAGGAGGATTTGAAAAGGAGTAGACACGTGTATACGTATTGGTGGCTCCCTTTGCTCTACACCTACCTGAAAGTAACACAACGCTGTCAACCAACCGTCCTTCAGTTAAAACAATTAAACATTTAAAAATAAAAGGAAGTCCTCCACTTCACTCAATATGGTGCAATGACCTGTATGGGAAAACAGTCTAGGAAAGAGTGGATGCATGTGTATGTGTAACTGACTCACTCTGCTATGCAGCAGAGACAAGTACAACGTTGTACATCAACTACAAAAACACTCAGTCTTTAAAAAATACATAAATAAAATGAAGTCCTCACAATAATCCCACAAATTGATACGCATCACCCTTTTACAAATGAGGAAACTGAGGCTCAGAGCCATTCAGTAGCAATCCCGCAGCAGGTCAATAGCTGAGTCAGGGTCACTAACGCACCGCACCCCCCAGGATGCTCCAGCCAGACGGAGCCTGGTGACCGGCCTGCGCCCCCCTCTCTGCTCAGCCAGCAAGGCCTCCTGAATTGCCTGTGTCACTTTCCCCTTTCAGTGCCCCCTCCAGCTGGACTCTCACAGCTCTCTTTTTCCTAGGTCTTTTTTTTTTTTTTGGCCCCATGGTTTGCAGGATCTCAGTTCCCGGACCAGGGATGGAATCCCAGTCCTTGGCAGTGAGAGCGCCAAGTTCTGGCCACTGGACCACCAGGGAAGTCCCTTCTTTCTAGTCTTCCAGTCTCAGTGCTACTGCCGCAGACTCCACCCCACGTGGGCCCCCACCCGCCCTCACTCTTGCTGCCAGGGGGATCACTGATAAAAGAAATCCGGTCATGTTGCTTATTACCTCTAAGGTTTAAACTCCTTTGCAAGGCCTCTCTCCAGCCCTTGCTACATCCAGAAAATTATATCCCTCATCCACCCTTCTCTGAACCCTGTGCTCAACTCAGCCAAAGAGAGACCTTCCCAGATTCTCCCCGACTTTTTACTGCCACTGGACCTTGGCACATGCTGTTCTCTCTGCCCAGAATATGCTCTTTCCACCATCAGCAAGTCCTACATAATCTCCAAAAGCAGCTTGTCACCTCCACTGCGAAGGTAATGCTGCCTGTCCGTCCCCCATGACACATCCACACACACCTTCCAGGGGACCCTACTGAGCTTGCAGCCATGTCCAGACCCCTCCTTCACCCACTTCCCGGACCCCAAAGCAGCAGCATCGAGTTTTGTGGCTCCTCGCACGGTGTCCACGCGGCTATTGTCAGCAGCCTTTGAGGACTCTCCCGGTGAACCGACTGACCACTTCCTCTTTCAGTTCACACCTAGCTTCCTTCCTCCTTAATTTTGCCCCCTTGGACACGTTTCCCATAGCTCCTTTGTGAAGTAGGAACTATATCTTATTCTTTAGATCTTTAACCTGCCCAGTGCCTGGGGAAAGACTTTACGCATAAACAAACCATAGGGAACTTCCCTTGTGGTCCAGTAGCTAAGACTCCGAGCTGCCAATGCAGGGGACCCGGGTCTGACCCCAGGTCGGGGAGCTGGATCCCACATTCAGCAACTAAGTGTTCATACTTGGCAACTAAAGCTCCCACATGCCGCAATTAAGATCCAGCACAGTCAAATATATAAATATTAAAAAAATAATAATGGTGATGAGACCACCTTGGTATCTGCATCCATCCCCATGCCCCAGCATAGATACCCAAACCACTCTCACTGGCCCTGCCTTAGGGCTGGCAGGCGGGGAGCTGACGTTGGGACGGGCTTGTCATTAAGGCTGTCATTAAGGGTAAAGGTAGGGCAGACAAATCCTCCCGGGTTTGCCCAGGGTTGAGGAGTTATGCTGGACATGGGACTTTTAGCAATAAAACTGAGAAAGTCCTCTGGGCAAACTGGGACGGGTGATCACGTCACGAATGGGAGATGTGATCTTCACTCGGAAGTGAAGGAGACAGAGCTGATGGACACCAGGCTGAACCACTCACGGTTCTGTGCTCGTCCCTTTCATACTCCATCTCCTGATGTGCGTAGCATTCGACTCCCTATCGTTAGCGTCTGTTATACCCACTTCACAGAAGAGAAAACAGGTTCAGAGAGGCCTAAACCACTGGTTCCGTAGACCATGTCTTTCTACTAGACATGCTGTCTTCGGGGTCCTTCAACCGCCTCCTTCCCAGGTGCCTGCCCCCTCCCCTCCAGAACGGTAGCCTCCCCTGGCGGGGTACCAGGCCAGTCATCTTCAGGGGGGACCTCACCTCAACCTGAGATGGCCAGGATAAGACTAGCTTCTTGTCAAAGTAAGAGGAACCCACCATCCTTGCCAAACTTCAACTATTTGTGTGCCCTTGGGTAGCAAGTAAATGTTGATACGCAATAAGATATTTCTCATATGCGTTTGCCAGATGAGGACACTGCTATTCTTGTCAAGTAAGCTAATGTTTGATTAGAAGTTAGAGGAGAAAAGGGATTTATATCTCCAGTAATAAGATTTTTCTGCCGGGTGTTCATTTGAAAAACCAGTACTACTGAAATACCATCTATCAGCCATACTCACAGAATCATTGCTCTTATAATTTCTGATACTATGAGAACATAACACTGGCAAATCATTCTTCTCTTCTGCCCCTGCAATGGGCTTCCCCAGAAAGGTAGGTTGTAGAGACACTGAGTTCCTCCCAAAATGGTTATTTCCTGTCTTCCTGACTAGACTTTGCTTTTCATTTATAGTTGCTACAGAAGAAAAAGGAGACAGTTTAATAATTTCTCTCATCCTTTTCTTCTCTTTCTTAAAACCAACCAAACAAACAAACAAAACAATGGTTTTGTAAGTCTGCTTGTATGTCTCTAACTCTAAGTAACCCCAGGGAAAGAAAAGCGGACAAGTTACTAACAGAATGTTAGTTATAAGTGGTCAGAAAGCCTTGCGTCTCCATCGAGTGAAGCTTCCTGCTCTTTGGTGGGAAGTAGGGGTGGCTCTTCTCTTGGCTGCATGGCCACCACGACCTGTTGTTCTACGTTCTTGATTTGAGAGAGAGCAAGTGCCGTCCCACACGCCCCAGCCCGACACGCTCACACAGACACTCACATACACACGCGTGCGTGCACGCCTCTCGGCGCCTATGCTGCACCTTCTGTCCTCGTACATAAGGAGTTCCCATAACTTGGCCCCGAGTCCCCTGAGGTCTGGTCAGTGGCTTCGTGCTGATACTGGCCATGAACCTTTGCTTCTATGTCTACTTAAAATTCTGCATCCCATTCCGGATCTGACCCCAACCACAATGACCCGACCCCCAGGTATGCTGTTCTCAGCCCCTCAGCTGATCCCAGGATTAGGCTCTTCCATCACTGCCTTTGGTCTCACAAATAGACCCTGCCAAGCCCCACCGTGATTTAAGCCATGATTCGGCCAGGAAGAAAAATCAAATGAAATAAAGAACGACAAGCAACCGAGGCAGCAGCTGGGGGTTGAGAAGCAGGTTCAGAGAGCAGCTCTACGCGTGGGAACAGCTGTTTGGCCTTGTTTCAGAGCAACGTGGAAAACCAAACAGAAAGGGCCTTGTTTCTGCTGAGCCTGGGCAAGCTGAGAGAGAAGGAGAAAACCAGGGAAAAGGAATCGACACTTAACTGAGACGTTGCTGTCAACCTCACTGTAGTGATCCCTTTAGTCCACAGAACATCCCTATTACATATGTTTTAGAGGAAATACTGACTTGATGTGTATAAGATCATGGAATTGGTGAGACAGGGAAATGCTGATTTCAAAGTTTATATCCTTTCTTCTATGCCCATTGTTTCTGGCTATATTATAGATATAAGCAAAAAAGGAATTCAGAAATGAAAATTTGAAAAAAAAAATTCAGGTATTGTTTACTCCACCAAACAGAATGGAAGAACAAGGCTGGAGATACACACACGCTGTCTGTCTGGCTATCTGTCTATCTACCATCTTCTGATGTATCAACATTTTTTAAATGTAGCTCCTGCTCAAGATTCCACCACATGGGAGAAAATTAATTTTTTTTCACCAAGCCCAACTATCCTGAGCTTCACAGAAGAAATACTAGGAAGTGTGAAGACACGAAAGAAGTGAAACAACTTGGTTTGGTTCCAACAGCGCAGGTGAGGGAATCCCCAGTGATGAGTTTTGCTGTGTGAAGAAGAACCGGGCTGAGTGGAAATTACTCACTTTGAGTGGTATTCAGCCAGTGATGTCACTGACTAATATCTAAGTGATGACTATTTATACCCACCATCCCTCCTAACCATTCCTTCAGGCTTGACTTAGAGACTGGGAGCTTCGTGAAGGAAAAAGGCTCCCAGGGAATAGGTGATGGATGTGAGGGGGTGAAGCTGTGACCAGATGGACAGGGTCCATGAGGGGAAAGTGTGGAGGTGTATAGCTCACCTCCTTTTGACCATGTAAGAAGTGAAGAAAAGGGATGACAAAAATATAGACACAAAAAGCGAAGACAAACCCCCCAAGCCCGTCTGAAATTTAAAAAACAAAAAAAAATTATAGGCCAAGAATAAAAAGTACATAAACTTTGTAAAATTATGGAAATTTTGCATATTTGTCTTCCTATTTTTATTAATCTTCTCTCTTTTCTGATTGGGATTGACAATAAAGATCTCAAACATGGATAAAACTACCAAATTGCAAATCATCTTGATATTTTCACAGTTGAACTTATTCTTGGTGTTCCTGAGATGCCTATAGGCAGTGTGATAGTAACTTTTGACTGCAGAGCATTTTTCCAAAGGAAAAAATGAGGAAGTAATTGTAGAGCTCCCGTGACAAAATGAGAGTGTGCTTTGAACCTGAAGGTGAAAAAGTTGCTGGAAGAAACGGTCAAACTTGATGTATGTATTTAACAACCAGGAAACGGAACCTCAACAAGGCATTACATCTTCCTTCTTTATTTTAATTTTAAAGAAAAAAACAATAAATTAAAATTATTTATATTTAAATTAAAAAATATCAATTATTATTGTTCAGCCCCTAAGTCGTATCCAACTCTTTGCGAGTGGAGTAGTTATTCAATAAGTGGCAATTTAGTAACTCACGCATTGAGGAATCCAAGGATCTCTCATTTCATTTCTTGCTATTTTCAAGAACAGCATGCAAACACACACACACTCCAAACACACACACTTTATGAAGCAAATCCCAAATAAGAAAATCCAGAAAACGCACAAAGAATCCTTGACTACCTGTACATTGGTTTAACAACTATTAAGATTTTCCCATATTTATTGCAACTCTGTGTGTGTGTGTGTATCTACATCCACTTCAAAATAAAGACATCATGGCATTTTAACCTTTAAATACTTAAAGCTGTCTTGCTACATAACCACAGTAAAGTAATCATGCTGAACAAAGTTGAAAATAATTTCCTAATATCATTGATTATCCAGTCTATTTTCTCATTTATCTCAAAAGTATCTTTATATCTGTTTTCCCCCAAAAGTGTTGCCGAAAATCACCCTCTAAGTTTGATTGTAATGTCTCTGCAGCCTCTCTTAATCCCCCCTCCTCCTTTTTTATATTATTTCTCAAGAGGTCAGGCCAGTTGCCTTATAAAATATCTCATATTCTGTGTTTGTGTGGTTGTTTTCTTCCTGGCTTCATTTGACTTATTCCTGTATCCATTGTGTTTTCTGTAAACTAGAACTTTGAGCAAAAGGCTTTATTAGATTCAGATTAAAGATTTTTCACAGTAATTCTTCATAGGTGATGCTGTGTACTTTTCCTCTCATCAAGAAGCGTGTGATGACTGAGCTGTTGTCTCATTGCTGAAGTCAAGTTAGACCGGCGAGCTGAGGCAGTGGCTGCCAGATCTTCTCCTCTATGAAGATACATTCTCCCTTCTATCAACAGCAAACAAGCTACAGGCACGACACTTTGGCGTGATGGGACTCTCCCTTTTCCAGTCATCTGTTTCCTAACATTTAGACACTTTCCCTGAATCAATTCTCACATTAGGGTTACAAAATGCTTATTTAATCATTCTAGTATTTCCTAGCTGGCCGTCATCTGAAAGGAAGACATTTTCTCATCTAGTGTGCCATATAGTTCTTTCTGAAAAAATCAGGAAATCAGCTAGTTTCCTTTAAGTATCACTTATCTTTGTTAGGAATAGAATATCACCCCCAGTGGTCATAGAAAAGTTCTGTTGTTGTTGTTGCTTGCTTTACCTTTATTTTGATTATTATTAGGGACTTGTACATTTTTATCCATTCAGTGTGCTTACGTTGGTTATAGAAAAAAATTTTTTAAATCCTCAAATTGTCCCAAATTTGGCCAGTTGGAGCTACTTCAAGCTGGCTGCTCTTTTCTTTCATTTTTTATAAATATATTTTTGTTTTTTAAACATATTTATTTTTATTTTGCTTGCACTGGGTTTTCATGTGTCATGCAACTGAGTTGGATGTGGGATCTTAGTTCCCCAACCAGGGATCAAACCTACATCCCCTACATTGGAAGGCAGATTCTTTACCACTGGACGACGAGAGAAGTCCCTACTCTTCTTTGGATGTGATTCCAGTAGTCTTTGAGTACTTTCTTGCTTTCTGAAACAAACTTGCTTTGCATATTCCCTAATACAGGCCTGAAATAAGTCACTTCTCTAAGAAGCTCCAGTTCCTTTTATTGGGTGACGATATTACAATCTGCGTTCTAAGAATGACCATCACTCCTGAAGGACCATTGCCTCCAGGCTCTATCGCTTGCTAGAGCTAGAAAATATATATACTTGTAAATCATTAGTTTAAATTGGCCATTTCCAGTTCAAATTTAATATTAGTGTTTTAATTTAGCTACTTTTTTCTTTCTTTTTATACACTAAAAATCATGCTTCCCAAATACATTACATCAGTCAGTCCTGCATTGCTTTATCCTATAATATATATAAACATAGTTTCAAAATAATAATACAATATTACTGCTAATGATAAAACTACTGAATGACCTTCAGTGTTTTTAGTAGTTCTTTTTGTCCTTAGAATATAGTCCAGTAGGAATATACAGTATTGTTTTCTAATAGGAGTTAAAATAATTCTTGTCTCTCTGGTTCAGTCATTTATGTCTCTTTTAAATTTTAGGGGTTTCGTTTCATGTTTATAAAAATTATAGAGTACTTATATACATTATTTCCAAAGTCAGTATCCAGTTTTATCCCTGTTGCCTCAAATGCATTCCCTCTTTTCTTCCTTCCCCTCCCCATTTTTAACAATTTCTGGTTTATCCTTTCCGTGTGGTTTTTTGCAAACATCTCCCCTCTTTCTTACGCCAAGGGTAGCACATACTATATGCCTTCTTTTGCATTGATATCTTGCAATTTTTCCACTATATCCTAGGGATCCCTCCATATCAGCTCAAAGAGATCTTCCTCATTCTTTTTAACAGCTTTATGTTTCTCCACTGCGTGGATGTACCGTAACTCTTTCATCTAGTACATTCTTACTGGACATGTTTCCAGTGTTTTGCTATTAACAAACATGGCATGTCCTTTTTGAAAGGCAGAGTACTATAAACTAACAACTACATATCTATGTTTGGCATTTCCTTACCCATATTAAAATATGCTTTAGAAGAAAAAGATTACTTACACTGATTTATATTATTAACATCCTTCAGAACATTTGAGTTTCATGAACAATTTAGGAAACACCATGGTAGGTGCGCAGACTCACAGCTCTGACGGATACAAGTGTTTGGACTACTGCTTGGCACACTGGGCTCAATATGTGAAAATCTTCCCTGGTGGCTCAGATGGTCAAGAGTCTGCCTGCAATGCGGGAGACATGGGTTTGATCCCTGGGTTGGGACGACCCTCTGGAAAAGAAAATGGGTACCTACTCCGGTACTCTTGCCTGGAGAATCCCCATGGACAGAAGAGCCTTGGCGGGCTACAGTCCATGGGGTCGCAAAGTCAGACATGACAGAGACTAACCATACACGAAAGCTAATAGTGTTCAGAAAAGCAATAGTATTGATAACAGCAGAAAGTTTTTATTTATTTATTTTTTTTATTTTTATTTTTTTTTTTTAGCAGAAAGTTTTTAAATGTTTTCTTTGTCTGGGCATGTCATCAAGGAATCTGAGAGCTGAGTGGGCTACATCTCACTCTTTGGTCAGTCATCTGATCAACATGTATTGAGTAACTGCTGCGTTCCGGGCAGTATGGTGAGAACTTGTACCCGGAGCCCGAGCATACGCAGCCGGCCTGAGGGAGGGGATGACGGACCACAGGGGTCAGGCCAGGTGTCGGGAGTGGCGCTGAGGATCCAGGGGTGAGGCAGCAGGAAGTTTCAGGGGGCGGAAATGCCAGGCGGTCTTCTCTTGGGAAGAGGAAGTTGACTCAAATTTGGAGCCTCCACTGGAGGTGGAATCAAACCGCACAACACAGCCGCATCACAGAGTTAGAGGCGATGGCCAGAGACGAGGGGACGGGAGGGGAGGAGGGAGGAAGGGGCAGCTCCTCCGCGGGCCTGGCCGCTTAGAAGAGGAAAGGAAGCCTGAGAGAGACTCCATTCCAGGAGAAATGTCTGTCCACAGAGATAAACAGGTCACGTGATTGAGAAGGGCGGAAATGGGTGGTTTATTTAGCAAAGCTCACCAGGGAAACCTCTGAACTTTTACCATGGGACTTGTGAATGGATGGCAAGTTGGAAGCGTTGATGTTAAGGTCACAGGCAGGAGGATTCTAAGGCAAGAGAATGTGGCTGTAACGTCATGAAAAAAGGACGATTTCAAGGAGGTGAGGTTGGAGAGCCTTAGCCAGGAAGGAATTGAGAGTCTAAGTGAGAAAGAAAGTCTGAACAAGGGGATCTACATGAATGGCCGGCAGAAGTGGCATCTCTGCAGTAATTCCTAAACCTGGCCCTTCTTCTAGCTGGATATAAGAAGCAGAAAGTGCAAGTGACAGTCGCTCAGTCGTGTCAGACTCTGCAACCACATAGACTGTAGGCTGTCAGGCTCCTCTGTCCATGGAATTCTCCAGGCAAGAATACTGGAGTGGTAGCTATTTCCTTCTCCAGGGATCTTCAAACCTGGGTCTCTTGCATTGCAGGCAGATTCTTCACAGTCTGAGCCACCAGGGAAGTCAAGGTCCAAAAGACAAGGATGGTAAATCCTGACAAGGATGGTAAAGGGTGTTCCCAGGATGACAGCTGTCTCACTGAAGACAGTAGTTCAGACTGAAGCCAACAAAAGATTCTGGGAGGTGTTTTTTTGGGGGAGGGGGTTGATCTTTGTTTTTCTTAGCCATGCCTTGTGGCTTGCAGGATCTTAGTTCTGGGGACAAGGATTGAACCCGGCCCCTTGTCAGCAAAAGCGTGGATCAGAGGCGGTCTGGAAGTTTTATCTGACAGTAAAATGGACAACCTGAAGCAGCTGGTTGTGCTTTGAGGAAACTTGTGATTCACTAATGCTAGGTACCAAGAAAACCAATGAAAGGAAAGTCAGGCAATCATCGATCCCAGGGAGACAAAAAGCTGCCTAAGAAAGGAAGCTGGGCTGTGAACAGCCTTCACAAATTCATAATAACATAAACCCTGAACACCAACCTGGTGAAAGTTACAATATAACTACATTAAAGGAAGGGGTGCACTTGTGTGGTGTGAAGATGAAAAAAAAATTAGGTCTTCCTCTTCCATAGTGATAAGTAAAGAGAAAAGGCCTAAAGCTGAAAAATCAAGATGGAGCTAAACAAATGTGCTATTTAGAGACAGAAGGTCAGTACCAACAGAATTAGTTGAAAACAGTTGAAAAGATAATAGCAAAAGAACCAACAGACAAAGGATTAATCTCAAAAATATACAAGCAACTCCTGCAGCTCAATTCCAGAAAAATAAATGATGCAATCAAAAAATGGGCCAAAGATCTAAAGAGACATTTCTCCAAAGAAGACCTACAGATGGCTAACAAACACATGAAAAGATGCTCAACATCATTCATTATCAGAGAAATGCAAATCAAAACCACAATGAGGTAACATTACACGCCAGTCAGGATGGCTGCTATCCAAAAGTCTACAAGCAATAAATGCTGGAGAGGGTGTGGAGAAAAGGGAACCCTCTTACACTGTTGGTGGGAATGCAAACTAGTACAGCCGCTATGGAGAACAGTGTGGAGATTTCTTAAAAAACTGGAAATAGAACTGCCATATGACCCAGCAATCCCACTTCTGGGCATACACACCGAGGAAAACCAGAACTGAAAGAGACACATGTACCCCAATGTTCATTGCAGCACTGTTTATAATAGCCAGGACATGGAAGCAACCTAGATGCCCATCAGCAGACGAATGGATAAGAAAGCTGTGGTACATATACACCATGGAATATTACTCAGCCATTAAAAAGAATACATTTGAATCAGTTCTAATGAGATGGATGAAACTGGAGCCCATTTTACAGAGTGAAGTAAGCCAGAAGGATAAACACCAATACAGTATACTAACACATATATATGGAATTTAGAAAGGTGGTAACGATAACCCTATATGTAAGACAGAAAAAGAGACACAGATGTATAGAACAGACTTTTGGACTCTGTGGGAGAAGGCGAGGGTGGGATGATCTGAGAGAATAGCATTGAAACATACGTATTATCAAGTGTGAAAAAAATCACTAGCCCAGGTTGGATGCATGAGACAAGTGCTCAGGGCTGGTGCACTGGGATGACCCAGAGGGATGGGATGGGGAGGGGCGTGGGAGGGGGATTCAGGATGGGGAACACATGTAAATCCATGGCTGATTCGTGTCAATGTATGGCAAAAACCACTACAATATTGTAAAATAATTAGCCTCCAACTAATAAAAATAAATAAAAAAATACTGGGGAAAAAAGAAAAAAAAACAGTTGAAAAGGACTTCCCAGATGGTCCAGTGGTTGAGAATCTCCCTCAGTGTGGGGTATGTAGGTTGGATTCCTGGTCGGGGAACTAATAGTTCACATTCCACAAGGGCCACAACTACTGACCCAGCACACCACAACTGAGATCTGATGTAGCCAAATAAATAAAGAAGTAAAGAAATTTTTTTTTTAAGTTGAAAGTTTTCAACTCTGGGCTTCCCTCATATCTCAGTTGGTAAAGAATCCACCTGCAATGCAGGAGACCCCGGTTTGATTCCTGGGTCAGGAAGATTTGCTGGACAAGGGATAGGCTACCCACTCCAGTATTCTTGGGCTTCCCTTGTGGCTCAGCTGGTAAAGAATCCACCAGCCATGTGGGAGACCTGGGTTTGATCCCTGGGTTGAGAAGATCCCCTGGAGAAGGGAACGGCTATCCACTCCAGTATTCTGGCCTGGAGAATTCCTTGGACTGTATAGCCCATGGGGTCACAAAGAGTGGGACACAACTGAGCAACTTTCAGTTTCACTAATCAGCTCTGGGGGCAAGGACAGGATCGGAAGTGAGACAGTGACTAGAACTTTTTCAAGCAAATCTGGTAGAACTACTGGACTCTCTAAACTATGGGGATAAACTTACTTTGATAAAAATTAAAATTTTAAGAAAGCAAATTCATCAGAAGAGGAGATGTGGAGGCAGTTGGTGTAGAATTCTGCAGAGAGAGTGGCTGAGAGGAGCTTGCAGGGTGGGGTGGGGTTACAGGACAGAAAGGAGGCTTCCTGTTCTCAATATATGAAAGTTATGGTATTTTTATTACATGTGGAGGGGAACCCTGCAAAGGGGGAGAGTTTGAAAATACAGAAAAGAAGTTGCCTATCTACTCTAAAAGAGACGGAAGTCAGATAAAAAAATGCATAACAATTTTTCTTAAGAGACCAGAAGAGAAAGACTTTGAGACTAGAAAAAAAAATGTGAGTGTAAGGGCAAATACATAAATCTAAAAGATTGGGAATTGCTACATATTCCTTCCAAATTGCTTCTAGTAACTTCTGGGTAATATAGGCATAGTGAAGAAAAGCACACTTCTGGTCAAAAAATGAAACAAAAAAATTCAAGTACAGTGGATTTACTGTTTCTTTAACTACTGCTATACGGCAACGTGCTTCAGCTACACACACACACACACACACATTTTTACATATTCTTTTCCACTGTAGTTTGTCTCAGGATAGGGACTCTTGAGAATCCCTAGATTAGCAAGGAGATCAAACCAGTCCATCCTAAAGGAAATCAGTCCTGGATATTCATTGGAAGGACTGATGCTGAAGCTAAAACTCCAATACTTTGGCCACCTGATGTGAAGAGCTGACTTATTAGAAAAGACCCTGATGCTGGGAAAGATTGAAGGCAGGAGAAGGGGACGACAGAGGATGAGATGGTTGGATGGCATCACCGACTCGATGGACATGAGTTTGAGTAAGCTCCGGGAGATGGTGATGGACAGGGAGGCCTGGCGTGCTGCAGTCCTTGGGGTTGCAAAGAGTTGGACACGACTGAGCGACTGAACAACAACAAAAATTGAGTTTCGCTCCTTGTGCCATGTCCATATATAAAAGCTCACATCTGCTGACCCCATTCTCCCACTCCTTCCTCCCCCAAACACACGCCCCCTTGGCGGCCACCTGTCTGTTCCAAAGAGGACAATTTTAACAACTTTATTAAACATTAGGACAGAGAGCAGAAAAACACTTTTCCAAGGATGCATCAAGTTTTAAGTAAAAGATCAACAGAGATCAGGGCACGATGGAGACAGACACCTCTCACGGTGTCTTCCGAGACCCTCTTCTTTCTCTGAGACCAACCTGATTCCTCACCCCAGAGGTGGGCGCCAGCCATCATGTTTGTACCATGGGATCTGATCGCCTTGGGCCGGCGTGGACACTTTCCCTAAGTTTGGGGAATCGTTTGTTTTTTCAAAAACTTTAAATTGTGACTGAGAGACACAGTCTCCGTGGGGGGCTAGAGCCGAGGGGACATACACACACAGGATCCACAGGATCGACAGGTCGGCTGAAAAGGACAGTCAGTCCTCACCGAGAGAACACGGCTGACGCGCCCAGGAACCTAGAGAGCAGGGCTCCTGGCCAGAGAGGGCCGGGCGCTGGGCTCTGCGGCCTCTTCAGTTCTGAGTTCTGCCCACTGCGGGCCTGACTCAAACCCACCCTTGGGTTCTGGGCACCACTCCGGCATCTTTATAGCAAATAACCTCTCTTGTGTCTGTAATTATTCTAATAGAGTTTCCGTGACTGACGGGCAAACAAAAATCACACCTAGGACAACCCTCCCTCACTCCCACCGAAGTCCTCTTCTGGCCTTTGATTCCCCACCTCACGCTCTCCCGGGAAGTCCACAGAGTCCCCATAATCTCTTGGTTTCTTTCTTTTCCAGGACAAAATGCTCACAATTCCAAATCCTCTCTTGTCCCTACATATCTGTATTACGCTCAGCTTCTTTTTTGGAAGAGGGCTGTGCCACCTGGCACGTGACAGCTTAGTTCCCCAACCAGGGATCAAACCCACATCCCCTGCGTTGGAAGGGCAGAGTCTTAACCACAAGACCACCAGGGAAGTCCCTTGCTCAACTTCTATGCCCTAAAAGGCTCAGGTTTTCCAGAAAGTCTTCCCGAATCACTCAGACCACAGGGATCCCCTTTCCGACGACCTCCGATGGCACCAGCCAGTCTCCATTCCCAGACCCCAGCCTGGGGCCAGAACAGCTTCGTCAGCGCCATCTGGAGCATGTTCAAAATTACAGAGTCCCTGTCACCACTCTCTCCACCCCAGAGACACTCATTCAGTAGATCTGGGAGTAGCCTGTACTCATCAAAAGACTCCCAAGTGATTCTTCTGTGTATTCAGTTTGAAAACCACCAATCTGTACCACTCATTTGGTACCTGATATAATAGCTCAGTTGGTAAAGAATCTGCCTGTAATGAAGGAGACCCCGGTTTGATTCCTGGGTTGGGAAGATCCGCTGGAGAAGGGATAGGCTATCCACTCCAGTATTCTTGGGCTTCCCTTGTGGCTCAGCTGGTAAAGAATCTGCCTGCAAAGTGGGAGACCTGGGTTCAATACCTGGGTTGGGAAGATCCCTTGGGGAAGGGAAAGGCTACCCACTTCAGTATTCTTGCCTGGAGAATTCCATGAATTGTATAGTCCATGGGGTGGCAAAGAGACAGACACGATTGAGCGACTTTCACTTCACTTCATAAACTACTTTGTAGAGTTAGCTATTGCTTTGGGTGTATTTTAAATTTTGTTCACCGTAAACTAGAACCTTCTACGTGCACACTGTCGCTTCAGTCATGTCCGACTCTTTGCGACCCTGTGGACCGTAGCCTGCCAAGCTCCTCTGTCCGTGAAATTCTCCAGGCAATAACACAGGAGTGGATTGCCATGCCCTCCTCCAGGGAATCTTCCGGAACCAGGGATTGAACCTGCGTCTCTTATGTCTCCTGTATTATGCAGGCACGTTCTTTACCACTAGCGCCACCTGGGAAGCCGTAGGCCACAGATTTAGAGAGGATTCAGACGGATCTCTCCTAGACCTCCCTTCTCACAGCTACCTTGAAAGGTAGTAGATCAGTACTCTCTACAGGCCTACCTGATGTGATGGACCTCAGACGGAGGATGTGGCCATCCTACCCAAGCCTTGGCTGCTATTTGTCATGCATGGAACGCTATCAAATGCCGGAAAAGGAGATGGCGTCTAGGCCACAGCTGGATACCAATGGCCTCTTCATGACGGTAAATCTGGGTAAGAGTGAAATTTCTGTGAATGTTCCCTCGCCTGGCATCCTTCAGAACTGTCATCGGTTGGGGGAGTTACAAAGAACAGAATACTCTGCATCCCTTTGGGGGCAAATCTGAATTCAGGATATAAAGTTCATGACGTCCGTGTGAAATGGTCCATTCACAAGTGACCCACAAGGGGCCCCACACTGATGAGTCAGATGGAGCAGGACATAGCTAGATTGGCCCGTGAATGAATGCCAGTCCCCAGGAGCAGGTCATGCTCAATGGCCATCACCAGAAATCCCCTCTTCCAGACCCTAGGGTCCTTTGCTCAATCCCTTCAGTCATATCCGACTCTTTGTGACCCTATGGACTGTAGCCCACCAGGCTCCTCTGTCCACAGGGATTCTCCAGGCAAGAATACTGAATTGGGTTGCCATGCCCTTCTCCAGGGGATCGTCCCAATCCAGGGATCAAATCCACATCTCCTGTACTGCAGGCAGATTCTTTATTCACTGAGCCACCTGGAGGCCCCCTAGTGTCCCTTACCCCCTTAGAGAATTGGCTAAGGCCTGGGAAGATGGACACTGTGCAAACATTGTTTAAAAGTTTACTGCTGCTGGCCAGGGCTTTGGGTAGACCAATAAAGTGTATGTGTGTGTGTGTTGGGGCTGGGAAAGGGAGCTCATTGGTTCCCCACAAGTCCCTGCCATGAGTATGGGGGCCAAAAAGGAGGAGACTTATAGGACAGGGGTTGATCCCATTCAAAGTCAGCATGATGAACTTGGTGGAGTCTGGCACTGAGCAGGCAAGGGCCGTCAGAAACTTGCCAGAAAGCTGAACGGTGTCTCACACTTGCTTCTCTCAGAAGGGCCATCACCTAAAGTAGCAAAAACCACATGGTCAAGGTTGAAGCTCACAATTCTGGGTCCTTCCTCTGCCCGCTTCCCTCAAACCTGACCCCCTCGCCTCCCCTCTGCTCGTCCCTGCCCGCCTCCCCAAATCTCTCATCCTCCACCCCCATCCTGTGCAGAGGCCCCAGCTTCCTCCCCCCAGACCCCCGGTGCACCTGGGGGCGCTGGACAGGCACGTGCCTG
Organism: Cervus canadensis; assembly: GCF_019320065.1. Classification (NCBI taxonomy): domain Eukaryota; kingdom Metazoa; phylum Chordata; class Mammalia; order Artiodactyla; family Cervidae; genus Cervus; species Cervus canadensis. The sequence goes on from NC_057413.1 coordinate 38,887,828, forward strand.
TGATGATGAGGGTGATGCCCACGAGGAAGCCCCCCAGGCCGAGGGCCAGGCCGAGGGCACAGACCAGAGTCCCTGTGGTGTCAGGCAGCGGGGTGGGCACCTGGGGCTCTGGGAGAGAAAGGGAGGGTCAGGGGGTCCCGCAGAGGGACTCAGGGTGAAGGATGCACAGGTCTGAGGCGGGTGGCCGGAAGGGGGCTGCGTACCCCAGTGCTGAAAGATCGGCTGGTCCAGGCCCCAGTGCTCCACCTTGCAGTCATAGAAGTCGTCCGCCAAGGGCACAAAGGTCAAGTAGTGGAACTTGCGGAATGAGTGGTCAGGCTGGGCGTAGAAGCCGGTCTGAGTCACGCCCTGGGTGACGGGCTGGCCATTGCGCAGCCAGCTGACGTTGATGACCGGGGGGAAGATGTTGTCCACGATGCAGATGAGGACGTTGGGCTGGCCCAGCTGCACGAGAGACTTGGGCAGCACGGCCACTCTAGGGGGCACTAGGAGGAAGCAGGCCTTGAATCCCACAGGAACAGGCCTCTAGCTGGGGCCTTGTCAGGGATGGATGGAGGGGTGCTTCCTGGTATTTGCCTTCTGAGAGCAGTGGATGCTCTGGGCTGGTGACACTGAGGCAGAAGTGGGGACAGAGGGACAGGAGACTGAAGGGGCGGGGTGGGGGGCCCAGGGTGAGCGGTATCTGCCAGGTGGGAGGGGTCATTCCTAGAGGAAGAGGCTGTTAAAGGAATCTGAGGAGATCTAGAACCTCCTGGGAAAGAAAGGGGTTGAGAACAACAGTCTCAGATTTTGAGAGTGGGGCCGGGGAGCCGACAGAAGCCTGAGGGGTGGGGCAGAGGCTTCTCTGAACCTCCTCTGCTTGCTGGGAGCCTGGGGGGCGGGCAGGGGAAAGGGCCAGTACCGTTGGGGGCTCTGGTGCGGTTGGAGCGCTTCACCAAGTCCTCCAGATGCACTTTGATCATCGCGATACTGAACAGGCCGTTCTGCGGGTCAAAGTAGGCGAAGTCGCCAAATTCAGGCAGACGCCACACAGCCTCCCTCTTCTTCAGGTCCACAGAGAACAGCTGTTCTCCATCGAAATCATAGGTGAACTGACCCGCACCATCATAGGACTGGTAGAAGGCTGGTCCGTAGGAGCCCATGTGGTCAGCTGTGTTGGGTGAGTTCAGGGTCAGGGGAGAAAAGAAAAGGTACCAGCTCTCATCCATCAGGTGTGATGGGCTGAGTCTCTGAGCTGTGCCCCATCAAGAGTCCTGTTCTGACACTGAGCTGGTCCCTGGGGAGCGGAGGAGTTGCTGAGGGTTGGAAGGGAGAGGATGGAGGCACTGGCCAGCACAGAGGCAAGGGTTCAGCCCGGCACACTGGGCTGGAAGAAGAGAGGCCACCTAAACTCAGGCTTGTGACCCCAGAGTTAAATCTTGACTCTGATTGCCGGTCCCAGTGGGGTCTTGTGAGATGAGAAGAGTAGGGGTGGGATGAGGAGAAACTAACTTAGGTTAAGAGCACCCATGGAATGCAAGGATTCTTCAATATATGCAAATCAATCAGTGTGATACACCATATTAACAAATTGAAAGATAAAAACCATATGATCATCTCAATAGATGCAGAAAAAGCTTTTGACAAAATTCAGCACACATTTGTGACAAAAACTCTTCAAAAAATGGGCATAGAAGGAACGTACCTCAACATAGCAAAGGCCACATATGAAAAGTCCACAGCAAACATTATTCTCAATGGTGAAAAACTAAAAGCATTCCCCCTAAGATCAGGAGCAATGTGAGGGTGTCCTCTCTCACCACTATTATTCAACATAGTTGTGGAAGTTCTAGTTACAACAACTGGAGAAGAAAAAGAAATGAAAGGAATCCAGACCAGAAAAGAAGTAAAACTCTCATTGTTTGCAGATGACATAATACTATACATGGGAAACCCAAAAGAAACTATTAGAGCTAATCAGTGTATTCAGCAAAGTCGTGGGATACAAGGTCAATACACAGAAATCAGTTGCATTTCTATATACTAACAATGAAAAAATCAGAAAGAGAAATTAAGGAATCAATCCCTTTCACCATTGCAACAAAAAGAACAAAATATCTAGGAATAAACCTATCTAAGGAGACAAAAGAACTGTATATGGAAAATTATAAGACACTGATGAAAGAAATCAAAGATGGCATAAACAGATGGAAAGATACTTCATGTTCCTGGGTAGGAAGACTCAATATTGTAAAAATGACTATACTACCAACTGCAATCTACAGATTCAATCCAATGCCTATCAAATTACCAATGGCATTTTTCACAGAACTAGAACAAAAAAAAAATCTCAAAATTTGTATAGAGACATAAAAGACCCCAAACAGCCAAAGTACTCTCGAGATAGAAGAATGAAGTTGGAAGAATCAATCTTTCTGACTTCAGACTATACTACAAAGCTACAGTCATCAAGACAGTATGGTACTGCACAAAAACAGAAATATATACCAGGGGAACAACATAGAAAGCACAGAGAGAAAGCCCAAGTACCTACGGGTACCTTATTTTTGACAAAGGAGAGAAGAATATACAATGGGGCAAAGATAGCCTCTTCAATAAGTGGTGCTGGGAAAACTGGACAGCTACGTGCAAAAGAATGAAATTACAACACTTCCTAACACCATACACAAAGATAAACTCAAAATGGATTAAAAGCATAAATGTAAGACCAGAAGCTATAAAACTCTTAGAGGAAAATATAGGCAGAACACTCAATGATATAAGTCAAAGCAGGATTTTCCATGACCCACCTCCTAGAGTAATGGAAATAAAAATAAACAAATGGGACCTAACTAAACATAAAAGCTTTTGCACAGCAAAGGAAACTACAAACAAGGTGAAAAGACAGCCCTCAGAATGGGAGAAAATAATAGCAAATGAAACAACTGACAAATAATTTCCAAAATATACAAGCAGCTCATACAACTCAATACCAGAAAAACAAACAACCCAATCAAAAAGTGGGAAAAAAAGACCTAAACAGACATTTATCCAAAGAAGACATACAGATGGCCAACAAACACATGAAAAGATGCTCAACATCCCTCATTATTAGAGAAATGCAAATCAAAACCACAATGAGATATCACCTCACACCAGTCAGAATGGCCATCATCAAAAAGTCTACAAACAATAAATGCTGGAGAGGGTGTGGAGAAAAGGGAACACTCTTGCACTGTTGGTGGGAATGTAAATTGATACAGCCACTATGGAAGATGGTATGGAGATTCCTTTAAAAACCAGGAATAAAACCACCATATGACCCATCAATCCCACTCCTAGGCATATACCCTGAGAAAACCAAAATTGAAAAAGACACATGTATCCCAATGTTCATTGCAGCACTATTTACGATAGCTAGAACATGGACTCAACCTAGATGCCCATTGACAGATGAATGGATAAAGAAGTTGTGGTACATATACACATATACACAATGGAATATTACTCAGCCATAAAAAGGAACACATTTGAGTCAGTTCTAAAGAGGTGGACCAACCTAGAGCCTCTTATACAGAGTGAAGTAAGTCAGAAAGAGAAATATAAATATTGTATATTGACGCATGTATATGGACTCTAAGAAGATGGTACTGATAACTTTATTTTCAGGGCAGCAATGGAGAAACAGAAAGAGCGGACCCATGGACACAGGGAGGAGGAGGGAGAGGGTGAGGTATACGGAGAGGATATCATGGAAACTTACAATAGCATATGTAAAACACATGGCCAGTGGGGATTTGCTATATGACTCAAGGAACTCAAACAGGGGCTCTGTGGCTATCTAGAAGCGTGGGATGGGGAGGGAGGTGGGAGGGGGTTTCAGAAGGGAGGGGACATGGGTGTACCTATGGCTGGTTCTTGTTGATGTATGACAGAAAACCACAAAATTCTGTAAAGCAATTTTCCTTCAACTGAGCAACTGCACTGAACTGAATTATCCTTCAATTAAAAAAAAAAAAAAAAGAGCATCCATGGAACTGTGGGCACAGAGATGCAGTGTAAGTGGGTGTGAGGGAAAACAGGAGATGGCTGTCAGGAGTAAGAATCAAGATTTGTGACCCCGAGGCCAGAAGGATAGGAAAAGGCAGCCCAAGGTATTGCAGAGAACAGTGGAAAAGGAATTCGAAGTTCAAAGTTCTGTCCCATCTCTTCTGCTCAGAGCATTATGATCAAATGTGTCTCTTAACATGAATGAGGCTCAGCTTTCTAGAAATTAGGGTTTAGGTGACTGTGGATAAGATGGCTTGATAATCCTATGAAATAAATTGCACAGCAGTCATGAGAAACTAGTGTGTGGTCAGTACGATACCAGGCCCCAAGGGAATACAGACAAACCAGCTGTGGACCCTGCAGACAAGGAGTTCATGAACAGAGCAGGATAAAGACATAAACATCTCTCTGTTGACCTGGTTAAAAAAAATATGGTACTAGAACTGGAGGTGAATGGGCACATTTCAAACCAGGAAGTTCTACAGAAATCAGGATGCTGGGACTTCCTTGCCAGTCCAGTGGTTAAGACTCCATGCTTCCAAAAATAAAAAGACTCCATGCTTCCAATGCAGGGGAGGCAGGTTTGATCCTTGGTCAGGGAACTAAGATTGCACATGCTGTGCATCTTGGTCACAAAATTTTTAAAATATAAAAAAAAAAAAAAAAAGATGGAGTTCCTTGGTTGTACAGTGGATAAGAATCCACCGGCCAATGCGGGGGACACGGGTTTGATCCCAGTCTGGGGAAATTCCATGCCATGGAGCAGCGAAGCTGGCACACTGCAGCTGCCGAGCCCGGGCACCCTCGAGCCTGTGCCCCACAACAAGGGCGGCCAGGGCCCCCGCAGCTAGAGAGCAGCCTGGCTTGCTGCAGCTAGAGAAAGCCTATGCACAGCACTGAAGACCCAGCACAACCAAATAAAATAAATAAATAAAAGTTGTTTTAAAACCATCAGGACGCTGGGCAGCAAGATGGCGGTTTGGGTCTCAGAGAGGGGGCAGGGGACTTCCTTGGTGGTCCAGTGGTTAAGAATTCACCTTTCAGGGCAGGGGTTACAAGTTCGATCCCTGGCCAGGGCGGAGCTAAGAGCCTACATACCTCACAGCCAAAAAACAAAAACATAAAACAGAAGCAATGTCGTAACAAATTCAATGAAGACTTTAAAAATGGTCCACGTTAAAAAAAAATCTAAAAAACGAGAGGACGGAGGGAGGAACAGGAGGCACCAGAGCATGGCTGGTGTGGCCAGGCTGAGCCTGTATTTTAGGTCCAGGACAGACCGGACAGAGGTGAGAGGGATGGGCAATCTCTTGGCAAGGAAGTTGCCAAAAGCCAGCGGAGAGGAACCGCTCACACTCTGTACCATCTCAAGGGTAACCCTGCGCCCGTAATCTCCTCTCCTCACCCAGCGCCCTCAGCACTCACCCTTGATGGCCCCAACTTCCCGGGGGCTCAGGAGGGTCATCAAAGTGTGCAGTCCCAGGACCAGCCTCCCCCTGAGGACCATTGCCCTCTGGTGCTTTAACCAGATATGTCCCGCTGGCTTGGTGTCCGGGGTAAGGGAAGAAGGTGGAGGTAAAAAGGAAGAAAACAGATTCTGGGGTGGGGTGGGGAGCCCCCTGCTGTGTTCAGCCAATCAGGGAAATTCTCTCAGTTGGGGTAGCTGTTGCTGGGGGAAGATGCGGAGGAAAGCGCCTGGGTGAGAAGATGGAAGAGTGTAACTGGGCCCACGTGCCCCGGGGAGGCTGGTCCACAGGAAAGTCAGGAGGGGTGGGAGGGGCTGAGACCCACGGCTCCTACATCCTCCAAGAGGGTACCCTCTGAAGGCAGAGAGAAGGCCATCTGAGCGCAAATCCTCTTTGATCTGTGGGGTAGGGGCTCCTACCTATCTTGTAAGTTTTTGTGGACCAATTTGGAGTTGAAAAATAGAATAAATATGGGGGTTCCTTGGCGGCCCAGTGGTTAAGACTCTGAACTCCCACTGTAGGGGACGTGGGTCCGATCCCTGGCAGGGAACTAAGATCCCACAAGCCATCCGGCATAGCCAAGAAAAAAAAGAATTACTAAGAAATTTTAAAAGGGAAATGTTGGATACACAATAGAAAAAAATATTTAGAGGCTTTAAATCATGTTTAAAATTATTACTTTATTTCATTATGTGAGGGAAAATGTATCATTGTTAGAGATGTTTAGAGTAAAAAAGAACTCCAGCAGGCTGTTCTGAGGAGAGCAGAGAGTGCTGGGTGGCCTCCATGAATTCGTTCAGGTCCCCTGTGCCCCCATCTCAGACTGAAGGTTGACCTGTATGGACCAAATCACCCTTATTTTTGGCTTCTAACTGGGCTCAGCCAACAGGAGGCATGGGGTGCCCAGGTGGCACATTGGCAAAGAATCCGCCTGCCAGTGCAGAAGATGCAAGAGACTCGGGTTCGATCCCTGGATGGGGAAGATCCCCTGGAGAAGGAAATGGCAACACACTCCAGTATCCTTGTCTTGAAAATTCCATGGACAAAGGAGCCTGGCAGGCTACAATCTATGGGGTTGCAAAGAGTCAGACACGACTGATCATACACACACACACAATGGGAACTCTGTTCAATACTCTGTAATGACCTGTTTGGGAAAGGAATCTGAAAAGAGCGAGTATATGTACATGTATGACTGCTTCACTTTGCTTTACAGCAGAAATAAACACAACATTGTAAATCAACTATACTTCAATTAATACTTCCCGCTAACCAGGTAAGCACCTTAGCATACTTTCAAATACATTCAAATACTCCTTCACCAACGTTTTTGATCAGCCTTACTTCCCATACCTTTTTGGCACCTCCTGACATTTTATCTCATTGGAATACTTCCTCCCAAAGTATTTTAAACATGAGTACTTGTGTGGCAAACCTTCTGAAGCTTTGTGTGCCTGAGAACATTTTTTATTATCCTATCACTTTGAATAACATTTAGCTGATGTATTAAATTCTGTTTGACTTTTTTCTCCTTAATATTTTAAGTAATATTATCTCAATGTCTCTTTGCATCCAGTGTTGATGTTAGGAAATCTGATGTCCGTCTGTCCAGAATCTTTTAGAATTTTCTCCTTTTTCTGCTACTTTTAATGTTCTTTATTTCTTTATTTTTATTGCTTGCTGTGCTGAGTTCCATGGGTGCACAGGCTCTTCTCTAGCTGCGGTGAGCAGAGGCTGCTCCCTGCTGCAGACATGGTCTTCTGGTTGCAGCGGCGTGTCTTGTTGTAGAGCGCAGGCTCTGGGGCGCGTGGGCTCCGCGGCTGAAACTCTCAGGCTCTCGATCACAGGCTCACTAGTCGTGATGCGCAGGCTGAGTTGCTCCAAGGCATGTGGGATCCTCCCTGACCAGGGGTCGAACCTGTATCTCCTGCATTGGCAAGTGGATTCTTTACCACTGAGCAACCGGCGAAGCCCTCACTGTCCACTATTTTATTTATTTTTTTTTTACTTTTTTTTTTTTTGTCCACTATTTTAAAATGTCGTTTTATGTATCTAAAATGGGCTTGTCCTTATCTTTCTGTAGGACATCATGGAGCCCCTTTCTCTTTCAATCCTGAGAAGTCATCTCTTCTATTTCTGTAACTCTTTTCTCCTCTCTATTTTTATCAATTTTTAAAATATTTATTTATATTTAATTTGTTCATTTATTTAGTTGGCTGTGCCAAGTCTTAGTTGCAGCCCACAGGATCTGTCATCTGTGTTGTGACCTATGAGATCCAGCTCCCCGACCAAGGATCCCACCTGGGCCCCTGCACTGGGAGCTTGGCGTCTCAGCCCCTGGACTACCAGGGAAGTCCCTCAAATCTTTATTTTTATGAAATTCATATTATCCATATTGGGCACTTCTCTCATTTTGTCTTTTGGATTTTCTATTTTCAGTTTCCTTATCCTTCCATCTTTTATTCTAGGAGAGTTCTTTAGTCCTCCAGCTTACTAATTGGTTTTCAGTTGCATCTCTCCCACTAGTTATTCTTGTTAACATGGTTTTCCATTTGACTATTATATTTTTTACACCTAGAACTTCTATACAGTTTTCCCCATATCCCCTAGGTTTTTTAGTTTCATATAGTAACTTCTCTTGCTTTTGTAAATGCATTGCTTATGTTCATTTTAAGTGGTTAGTCTATATTTACTAATACTTCTTTTAAAGACACCAGGAGCCTGTTTGTTGTTTTCCTTTGAAGGCGGTGGTGCTCTCTTGAAGGGAGGGGGTTTTTATTTTGGCCTGTGAACCAGGGCAGGGCAGGGAAGAAGTGGGAAACAGGAAATGGCCTCCCCCTCCAGGCGCCCAGATACGTAATGTAATATTACAACTTTCAGGTTCCTGTATCAAATCCTCATAGCACCTCTTAATTTCTAGTTCCAACTCACCACCAAGACCATGAGTAAGAGAAGACTGAACTAGTTTATGTGAAAATTCTCCAAACCGAGACAGATACTCATTCATATCCCCACATCTTGCTCTGGACCCTGTGGGAGAGATACGACCTTGATCCACAACTGTGATTCAGACATGCGTAAACCAGTTAACATACTGAGGTCTCCAAAGGTGCCCACAGATGCCCCTGAAAGAAGCGGAGAGAATAAAGTAAAGCCTGGGGGAGTGGGCGGAGCTGTCAGAAGAGTAGTGACTGGTACAAAGTGGCATCCAAATGACACTGAATCACTGAGGGCTACAACATTTCTATGGGAAACTCCTGTGAAACAGTAGGTCTACTGCAGAGAAAGATAAATATCACACGATAGCGCTTATATGTGGGATCTAAAGAAAAGACACAGAGGAATTTATAGACTCAGACATAGAAAATAAACTTATGGCTACCAAAGGGGAGGGAAGAGGGATAAATTAGGAGTTTGGGATTAAAATAGACACACTATTATATATATAAAACAGATAGGGACTTTCCTGGTGGTCCAGTGGTAAAGAATCTGCCTGCCAATGTAGGAGACACAGTTTCAAACCCTGGTCCAGGAGGATCCCACGTGCCACAGAGCAACGTAGCCCATGTGCCACAACTACTGAGCTGTGTTCTAGTGCCCGGAGCCGAAACTACTGATGCCCGCTCACCCAGAGCCTGTGCGCTGCAACAAGAGAAGCCGCTGCAGTGAGAAGCCTAAGTAACAAAATGAAATTTAAAAAAATAAAATAGATAACCAATAAGGACCTACAGGATAACCCCGGGAACTATACTCAATATCTTGTAATAATGTTAGAGAACGTAAAAAGTATACTTATAAATGTATAACTGAATATATTTATATGTACATATGTGTATGTATGTATATATAACTGAATCACTTTGCTATATACCTGAAACTAACCCAGAGTTGTAAAGCGATTATATATGTTCAGAGTAAACCAGCCCCACGGAGAACAGCAACCATCCTCGTTCCCTCTACCCCATGCTCTCGGTCGGGAAGTACCCAGGGTGGAGCCAACGTTCTCTAGACCAGCCTCTTGGCAGGTCACAGACTGCGGCACCTGCAGCCACATTCCGGGTGTGCGATATGTGCTCTAGGAACCTGAAAGTTTAGAGAGATCAGCGACAGGCCCTGGAGTCGCCAGGGGGGCAGCAGACACGTCCAGCTCTGACACACGGGTATTCACGGGTCTTGGGATTTCTCAGGAAGGCTGCTGTGTAGGGAGAAGTCCCAGAGGAGACCGGGGCTTATAGACTAGTGTGGGGCTCACCATGTCATCACGCTTCAGTTTCTGATCTGCAGTACGGGCTTTCTCTGTCAGGACCCCTGCAGTGAGCCAAATGGAGAGGAATCACAGACGGGCAGGAATTGGAGGGGTGTTTGGGGACACCCGTCATTGGTGCTGAGGAGCACAGAGATTCAAAGGGACTGGAGCTTTAAAGATCTGATGCAAAAAAAAAGTGGAATTTCCTGGGGGTTCAGTAGCTAGGACTCAGCAAGTTCACTGTGGTGAACCCTGGTTGGGGAACTAAGATCCTGCAAGCCAGTCAGTGCAGCCAATAAATAAATAAAGTAGATTTGATGCTGGGACTCCCTTCTGTCCTCTTCTGTCGCTGAAAAGTTGTCACCCGCTGTAGGACAACATAGCGGAGTTAGGACTCCCGTTCATCCCTTCACACCGGCTCCCCTCAGTGGCTCCCCTCGCAGGCCCCGAAGAAGAAGGTGGTCTTTCCAGCCGATGAAGACCAGTGAGAAGTCAAGAAGCACCCTAAGGAGAGGTCACGCCACTCTCTCCAGCTCTCTCCACCTGCCCACCTGTTTGGTTTCCTCTTAGACCTGAAGGTTCCCTAAGGCAGGGCTCTATAGTTAATTCTGGAAAGGACTGCAGAGATGATTTAGCTAAATCCCCCATCTGTGGGGAAGGGAAACTTTGGACCAGGGAGGGTCTGTGATTTCTCCAAGATCACACAACTGAGTCTAAAAACTCTGAATATTCCATCATTTTGCCCTGGAAAGTGATGGTTCAGGGGTAGTCATCTTTATACTTTACATCAGCAGGAATAACTAATACTGTGTTGATGTGTCAATGCATTGAGAAAGACTGCAAAGAGGCTGGAGATGAGGTGAGGACACAGAAAGAAAACACGAAGTTGTAATTGTAGCTCTTCTCTGGGTCAGCGCTCCCTGGACAGAGGGCAGAGGCAGCCCTCTGCGTTCTCCAACCAGACACTCTGCCTGAAGGAGGATGGAGACTCAAGGAAAAGAGGCAAAAGACAGGACCTACATGGCCCTGGGTGCAGCCCTCAGCATCACAAGGAAAGTGGGCAGAGTGTCTCAGGGCGTGGGGGTCTCTCCCAGCGCAGCCCTGCTCTGGTCTCTATCTCCCGCAGAGCAGTACGCGTACAGAGTGACTGCTGAGTTCAACAAGATGAACCACTAAAAGCGACACTTTTACAACAGAAGTTTGCATCCAGTCTGACAGCACCATGGGGGTATTTCTAGCTGTGACCAAGAAGGGCGCATCAGTGCATGTTCATTGCGGTGCTTTTTATAGTAGCCAAGACATGGAAGCAACCTCAGTGTCCATCGACAGATGTGCCTGTATACAGTGGAATATTACTCAGCCATTAAAAAGAACGAAAAAAAAAAAAAAGAACGAAATAATGCCATCTGCAGCAACATGGTTGGACCTGGATAATAACATAGAAAGACAAATACCCTGATGGAAATGAACTTATTTACAAAACAGAAACAGACTCACGGACTTGGAGAACTAATTTATGGTTACCAGGGGGGCAGGGTGGTGGAGGGAAGGGACAGATTGGGAGTTTGGGATTGACATGTACACATTGCTATATTTAAAGTAGCCAATGGACTTCACCGGCAGGCCAGTGGTTAAGACCACCAACTTTCACTACAGGGCCTGGTCAAGGACCTTAGATCCTGCAAGCTTCACGGCACAGCCTAAACAAATAACAAAATAAAATAGATAACCACAAGGACTTACTGCATAACACAGGGAACTCTGCTCAATACTCGATAATAACCTGAGACAAGAATTTGAAAAGTAATAGGTACATGTATATGTATAACAAACCATAATGGGGAAAGAATATGAAAAAGCATGTATATGTATAACTAAGTCACTTTGCTATGCAGCAGAAATTAACACATTATAAATCAACTATACTTAAATAAAATCTTTAAAATATTTTTTTAATAAAAGAAAAACTGCCAAAAATTGGAATATCCAGAGTGAGTTCCTGGCACTCAGACAGAGCAACGTGGACACAGTGTACAGACACGTGGGTTCCACCCTCAAGTGCAGAGGTGAGAGGAAGGACGGGGGAGAGAAGCCTCTGGAAGGACTGGGCTCCGGCATTACAGACGGGGCTAGCTCTCTGCCCCGTCTCCACGTCCCAGTAGGTCCCAGGCTAAGCGGCCTGAACTCAGAAGGCTTCCCAGGGCGGTGGGGGAGACCAGCATGAGAAAGGGCCAGACTTCCTGCTCTTTAAACACAGAAAGAACATCGGGTTTCTGACTCTTGCTACAATCTTTTGTTGTTGTTTTGGAGTTGGGAGAGGTCAGCAGAGGAAGCTAGGAAACACATTGAAAGAAGAATGAATCAGCCTACTTCTTTTCTCCTTCTCTTTTTCTAAAGAGGACGTCAGACTGAGAGATCAAAAGAAGGCTATTGGCTGATAATATTCTAATGCCAAGATCGTATTTGGCAGGATGATACATCCTTTTGAGCAAAATGGGGAAATGTCAATTTAGGTAGCTTCCTAACAGGTTCAACCTTTCTCTTCAAGGAATATTAGTTACTAGCTTAGATGTTTCTGGCCAAAGTGTTATACAGTGTTACAGGGTGCCAGCTTTGACCCGCTCCTGTTCCTCTCTGCTCTCTGTTATGTCTGACAAGGTCTTTCTTGGAAAATTTGAATGTTTTGTTCTGTTTTTCCAACTCTTTCCCCCATCTTCTGCCTTCAAGTAGCTTCCTGGATGATATATTTATCTTTAACATCTAAATGTCAATTTGGCTTAAAAATAGAGTCACTGTAATGTACACCTGTAACTTATATAATCCTATACATCAACTATACTTCAATTAAATTTTTTTTTAAGGAAAAATCAGTTTGGCAAGAAAATCACTTAACGTGCGCTTTATCTGTCTCCTTTGTCATAACAAGATTCTTTCCCACACTCCTAGTCCAACCTAAGGTGAATGTCGCCCCTCCAAGCTGGAGACCCTGCAGGAACACAATCTGCTCATCTAACACATGACCGATTTCTATCCAGGCCACATTCAAGCCCACTGGTCCCTGAATGGACAGCAGGAAACAGCTGGGATTGTGTCCACCCACCTGATCCGTCACGGGCCTGGGCCTCCCAGCTCCGAGTGATGCTGAAAATGACCCATCAGCAGGGAGATGTCCACTCTTGCCCGTGGAGCACCCCAGCCTGGACAGACTGCCACCTTGGGGTGCAGTGAGTTACTCCCTGATGACCCTGTGGACTCCAAGCTCTGGGGTCCACTCACCATACTGAGGTCACACCACCCCGAGGTTTTTCTCCTCAACCCCATGACTGTGGTCTGGGCTGGCAGATTCATGCTAGATCTGGAGATTCTAGCATGCGTTTATCCCTGCCCTGAGAGAGCCTAGAGACTCCGTCCTTGTTAGAAAACCTCAGAAAAGGACCCCCTTCGTGCCTAGCCCTCGGCCACGGGATCGGCCTCTGCCCTCAGTCTCCCTTCAGCCCCTGAAGGTGGGACCTGACCGTCTGACATTGCTTCCCGTAAAGTCTCCATTCCAGGATTCAGAACTTTGGAGTGATTGGCACATTTTAAAGTTAATTTTTATTGGACTGCGGGTGATTTACAATGTTGTGTTCATCTCTGCTGTACCTCAAAGTGAATCAGTTGTACATATACGTATATCCACTCTTTTTTAGATTATTTTCCCATATAGGTCATGACAGAATATTGAGAAGAATTCCTTGTGCTATACATTAGGTCCTTAACCTAGACAGCATATTAAAAAGCAGATATTACTTTGCAGACAAAGGTCTGTCTAGTCAAAGCTATGGTTTCTCCAGTAGTCATGCATGGTTGTGAGAGAGAGACCATAAAGAAGGCTGAGCACCGAAGAATTGATGCTTTTGAACTTTGGTGTTGGAGAAGACTCTTGAGAGTCCCCTGGACTGCAAGAAGATCAAACCAGTCCATCCTAGAGGAAATCAACACTGAATATTCATTGGGAGGACTGATGCTGAAGCTCCAATACTTTGGCCACCTGATGCAAAGTGCCAACTCAAAAAAGACCCTGATGCTGGGAAAGATTAAAGGCAAGAGGAGAAGGGGACGACAGAGGATGAGATGGTTGGATGGCATCACCAACTCAATGGACATGAGTTTGAGCAAACTCCGGGAGATAGCGAAGGACAGGGAAGTCTGGTAAATCTTTTAAAATTTAGTTAGATTTTAAATCTTAGTTTAAAAATCATTCTGTTACCGTAGAGTCCTGAACATTCCACCCTGTGCTTATATTGTTGTGCAGTCGCTCAGTCGTGTCCGACTCTTTGCAACACCATGGACTGCAGCACGCTGGGATTCCTGTCCTTCACCATCTCCCGGAGCCTGCTCAAACTCATGTCCATTGAGTCGGTGACGCCATCCAACCATCTCATCCTCTGTTGTCCCCTTCTCCTCCTGCCTTCAATTTTTCCTAGCATCAGGATCTTTTTCATTGGGTCAGTTCTTCGCATCAAGTGGCCAAAGTATTGGAGTTTCAGCTTCAACATCAGTCCTTCTAATGAATATTCAGAGTTGATTTCCTTTGGGATTGACTGGTTGGATCTCCTTGCAGTCCAAGGGACTCTCAAGAGTCTTCTCCAGCATCACAGTTTGAAAGCATCAGTTCTTCAGCATTCTGACTTTCTGTTTGACCAAGAATTCCTTCTAATGTGCTATCATCAGAGCATAGTCAGAAAGCTGTGAGTCAACTCAGGATTTTAAGCATCAAATCAGATTTTGAAACTTGCCCTCTTGGGGGTAGAAAATTATCACAAGGAAACATGGAAGATAAATTATTAAATGCTTCTTTTCCTTCCCTTTTTTATTGGGCAACTATAGGAAATTAAACCTGTGGATGGGGGAAGGAAAGATTGGGAATTTGGGATTAGCAGATGTAAACTACTACATACAGGATGGATAAAAAGCAAAGTCCTACTGTACAGCACAAGGAACTATATTCAACATCCTGTGATACAGCATGACAGAAAAGAATAGTTTAAAAAAGAATGTCTATATGTGTTTAATTGAGTCACTCTGCTATATAGCAGAAATTGGCACAATATTGTAAATCAAATATATTGAAATTAAAATAAAATTTTAGAAATAAACATAAAACTTAAAAAAGACAAATAAAACTGTGGGACACTTGTAATTTTTATGAGAAATAGTCTAAGATTTTTGAGAGAAAAGGCAAAATTATCCATTGCCAAGAATCTGAATTTTACTTAGTCTTTAGAAACTATTCAATAGGTTACCATCGCCCCCTAGTGGCCAATGGTGGAATTTAAACTTGGAACAAGGAACCAAGGAATTTGTCCACAATTTGTTGGAGTAATCCTACATTCACAATGGAAAGGCTAGACATATAAAAGTTAGGATAAATATGACCAAATGTAGAGGCTTTAGAAGCACCAGCACTTCTGTGGTTTGGCTGTGCCTTTGACAGCCCCCATGGAAATATGCTAATCATCGCTCTTTGCAATATTTATATTTAAAAAAAAATTTTTTTTTTTTTTTTGGCAGCATGGTATGTGGGAATCTTAGTTTCCCAGCCAGGAATTGAACCTGCACTTCCTGCATTTGGAAGCATGGAGTCTTAACCACTAGATCACCAGGGAAGTCCCTATTTATATTTTTAAATAATTGCATACAAAGAAACATACCAACAGAAGGCAACCCTTCAAGATCAGTTTTGGAAAGAAGGTCTACGTAAGTAGAGTCCGAGTATCCATAAAGTGAGTGGGATCAGCAGCAGCACCCCCAATAGAGCTTTCCTGCTGTGATGGAAATGTTTATATCTGAGGCCCAGTAGGGTCCTGCTAGCCGCAGGTACTCTTGAGTACAGAAAATGCCAGCGGCTGGTGCAACAAATGGGTTCAATTTTTCATTTAATTCTAAATTAGTTAAATTTAATTATTATAGCCACATGTGACTAGTGACTACCATAATGGACGGGCAAAGTTGAGTTTACAATCCTTCTCTAAAAAAAATTAGGCCCTCTTGGAATTCCCTGGTGGGCCAGTGGTTAGGACTTGGCAATTTCACTGCAGAGGCCGTGTCTTCAACCCCCGGCCAGGGAACTAAGATCCCACAAGCCACATGGCACGGCCAAAAAATATACATAAAACCAACAAATAAATGTAGGTCTTCTCTTGTAGCCTTTAATGGAGGCAGGACCATCTGTAAGATAAGTTGCTAGAAAACTGAAAAATGAAGAAAGAATTTGAGAAGCCAGGGAAGGTAGAGATAAAGAGTCTGCTCTGGTCATTGGATCATTAGATGTGGGGAGAGCAAAATCTCAAAAACCTAAGAGACCCAGTAGCAACTTAATACATTTACAAAAGAGATGAAGGAAACATCAAAAAACAGTCCGGTTCTGGCAGATACAGAAGCTACAGCCATAGAAGGAATCTTGGCAAACCCTCAACTCAGGTAGTTGGAAAATGCTGGGAATGAAGCCAAGGGGAATTACCAAGACAAAAAGCTCACAAACTTTGAGAACACAGTACATACGGAAAGGGAGCATCTCCACACACCTCCTCTGATTCACCTTCTGAGTCTGAAGAGCTTTGCCCTGAAGAGCAAGCCAGACCCTTTCCCAGGACACAGAAATGACTCCAACATCCTTCCCCCGGATCTGTGTGTAACAGGGTTAGTTCTGTCTGGAAACACTACACTCTATTAATAAACGTTGGAAAAAGGACAATATTGCAAAGCTCTAGGAACTTTCAGATACACAATCAACAGCAACTTTTAATTAGGAAACCTAATCTAATAAGAGGGCTATTTTGACAGTTGGGGCATCTGGAGGAGAAAGAATCTAAAGGGATAGGTTGTGATAACATTCAATGGGGTTACAGAGAAGCAAAATGTTTCTATGGTGATTTCACCTGTCCCTGCCTATGTTCTTTGAATTTATTACTGCAACTTTGGAAAATAGAAAAACTTCCACTTTGAACCCTTGGAATTCCACGTTCCCACAAAAACATGCCAATAAGAAATGGGGCCAAATCTCTAGAAGAGTATGCAAAAACAATTATGACAAAATAGTTGGAGAAACTTGAAGGAATCCATCCCACCAACACTCTCTCTCTCTCTCTTTTTGCCACACCTTGAGCCCGCCCGCTTGTGGGATCTAAATTCCTCATTCCCTGACAAGGGATCGAACCGTGCCCCATGTACTAGAATGTGGAGTCTTAACCACTGAGCTGCCAGGAAAGTCCCAAACAGAACTCTTAAACATCTCATTTTGTTCAGTCAAAAGATAGGGGAATCTTGGAAGTCAATTGCAAATTATAGCAATATTAAGAATAACAGCTAATTCTTTCAAAAATTTTTATTGAAATATAGTTGATTTACAATGTTGCATTAATTTCATGGGGCTTCTCTGATAGCTCAGTTGATAAAGAATCTGCCTGCAATGCGGGAGACCCCGGTTTGATTCCTGGGTCGGGAAGATCCATTGGAGAAGGGATTGACTACCCACTCCAGCATTCTTGGGCTTCCCTTGTGGCTCAGCTGGTAAAGAATCTGCTTGCAATGTGGGAGACCTGAATTTGATCCCTGGGTTGGGAAGATCCCCTGGAGAAGGGAAAGGCTACCCACTCCAGTATTCTGGCCTGGAGAATTCCATGGACTGTAGAGCCTATGGGGTCTCAAAGAGTTTCAGGTTTACAGTGAAGTAAGTCAGTTATATATATACATATATCCACTCTTTTTTTCTTTTTAGATTCTTTTCCCAAGCAGCCTATTTCAGAGTCTTGATTAAAGTTCCCTGTACTATTCAATACGTTCTTATTAGTCATCTATTTTATTTATAGTACTGTGTATATGTCAATCCCAACCACCCAATTTATCCTTCTCCAGCAATCAGTTCAGTTCAGTTCAGTTCAGTTGCTCAGTCATGTCTGACTCTTTGCAACCCCATGGACTGCAGCACGCCAGGCCTCCTTGTCCATCACCAACTCCTGGAGTCTACTCAAACTCAAGTCCATTGAGTCGGTGATGCCATCCAACCATCTCATCCTCTGTCGTCCCCGCCTCCTCCCGCCTTCAATCTTTCCCAGCATTAGGGTCTTTTCAAATAAGTCAGCTCTTTGCATCAGGTGGCCAACGTACTGGAGTTTCAGCTTCAGCATCAGTCCTGCCAATGAATATTCAGGATTGATTGCCTTTAGGATGGACTGGTAAGATCTCCTTGCAGTCCAAGGGACTCTCAAGAGTCTTCTCCAACACCACACTTTAAAAGCATCAATTCTTCAGCGCTCAGCTTTCTTTATAGTCCAACTCTCACATCCATACATGACCACTGGAAAAACCATAGCCTTGACTGGCCAGACCTTTGTTGGCAATGTCTCTGCTTTTTAATATGCTGTCTAGGTTGGTCATAACTTTTCTTCCAAGGAGTAAACATCTTTCAATTTCATGGCTGCAGTCACCATCTGCAGTGATTTTGGAGCCCAAGAAAATAAAGTCTGCCACTGTTTCCACTGTTTCCCCATCTATTTGTCATGAAGTGATGGGACCAGATGCCATGATCTTAGTTTTCTGAATGTTGAGCTTTAAGCCAACTTTTTCACTCTCCTCTTTCACTTTCATCAAAAGGCTCTTTAGTTCTTCTTTGCTTTCTGCCATAAGAGTGGTGTCATCTGCATATCTGAGGTTATTGCTTTTCTCCAGTCAATCTTGATTCCAACCTGTGCTTCATCCAGCCCAGCGTTTCTCATGATGTACTCTGCATATAAGTTAAATAAGCAGGGTGATAATATACAGCTTTGACGTACTCCTTTTCCTATTTGGGACCAGTCTGTTGTTCCATGTCCAGTTCTAACTGTTGCTTCCTGACCTGCATACAGATTTCTCAAGAGGCAGGTCAGGTGGTCTGGTACTAGGACCCAGGGACCCCACAGAGACTGAGCCAGAACTGTGTCTGAGCATCTCCAGTGAGTTACGGGTCAGCAGTGGACTGCCACAGGGCCAGGGGCTCTGTGTGGAGTAGACCTGGGTATGGCATAAGCCCTCTTGGAGGAGGTCGCCATTAACCCCACCATAGAGCTGCCCGAACTTACACAGGACTGGGGAAGCAGACTCTGGAGGGGACAAACAGAACCTTGTGCCCCAGGACCCAGGAGAAAGGGGCAGTGATCCCACAAGAGACTGACCCAGACTTTTCTGTGAGTGTCTCCAGCAATAGCTAATTCTTAATATTGTTGTTCTTTAGTCGCTAAGTCATGTCTGTCTCTTTTGTGACCCCATGGGCTGTAACCGGCCAGGCTCCTTTGTCCATGGGATTCTCCAGGCAAGAATATGGAGTGGGTTGCCATGCCCTCCTCCAGGGGATCTTCCCTTTCCCAGGGATCTTTTGCACTGGCAGGCAGATTCTTTACTATTAAGCCACCTGGGAAGCCCAATTATTAATATTACTCAGTGATAAGAAAAAAAAGAATGAATTGTTGGACAACACGGTCCTACTTTATAGCACATGGAACTATATTTAATATCCTGGAATAAACCATAATGGAACAGAATATTAAAAATAATGTATATATATATAAAATAACTGAGTCACTGTGCTGTACTGTAGAAATTAACACCACTGTAAACCAACTATACTTCAATTTTAAATGCTTAGAAAGTAAAAAATAAAAAAAGAATGAAATATTGCCATTTGCAGCAACATGGATGGACTTAGAGAATATTATACCTAGTGATGTCATAGAAAGACACATACTATATGATAACACTTATATGTAGAATCTAAAAAATAATATAGATGAATCTATATGCAAAACAGACTCACAGACATAAAAACAAATTTATGGTTCCCAAAGGGGAGGGGGAGGGAGGGACAAATTAGGAGAAGGGAATTAACAGATACAAACTACTATTCATAAAGTAGATAAGCAAGAAGGATTTACTGTATAGCACATGGAGTTATAGTCAATATCTTGTAATAATCTATAATACAATTTAACCTGAAAAATATATATAACTGAATCACTTTGTTGTACACTTGAAACAAACACAATATTATAAATCAACTATCACTTTTTTAAAAGAATAATAGCAAATTCTCTTTTATAAATAGATAATTCTTAAATCGTGCTTCCTAGATGCCAGGGACTGTTCTAAGTCCTTTTTAAAACATATGTATTTTATTTATTTATTTGTCTGTGCCAGTCTTAGTTGCAGCGTGCATGCTCAGTCGCTCGGTCATGTCCAAGCAAGAATACTCAAGTGGGTTGCCATTTCCTCTTCCAAGGGATCTTCCCAATAGCATGAGGGATCTTCAGCTGCAGCATATGGGATCTAGTTCCCTGACTAGGGATCAAACCCAGGCCCCATCTATTGGGAACTTGAAGTCTTAGCCTGGACCACCAGGGAAGTCCCTAAGTACTTTTTATATATTTCACTCATCTAATTATTTAAAAGTAAATACAATGTGGTTAGCATGGTACCTGGTATTATTTCCTTAGCAAAAGATCTCTCTAAATCAATCCTTGATTAGCATGTAGGCATTCATCTGGCTGATATTCTTTTCAATACCAATGAGCTATACCCACCACCAGTTTGTTTTTCCTTGACTGCCCCAGCAAATCACATTCACTATAGGACCGCAGTAGATATTTTCACCCTGAGGCTTAATCCAATAAAGCAGAAGTTAAAAAGATGACCTAAACTCAATGCAAGGCTTAAAACTGTTCATTAAATTTACGACACATTAACCAGGGGTGACTTGAAAACAATTATGTCTGTGAGGAACTTTATGGGGGTGGTAGCCATAGCCTTTATTTTGATAGAGGTGATGATTACACAATGAATATGCTTGTCAAAATTCACAGGACAGGACAGTCAAAGAGGATGAAATGATTATATGTAAACTACATCTCAGTAAACCTGCTTTTTTTAAAAATAAAAACTGCACCCCAAAACTCTGTCTTCCCCTATTGATTTTATTATGAAAAGGGAATGAACCATAAAACCACAAAATTATCAGTAAATTTGGGAGGAAGAAAATTTTGCCTAAGATCAGGCCCTTGAAATTCCCTACCCCCAAAAAGAAGAGCAGAAATTAATTGGCCTGTTTGAATTCTGAAACCTGAATCTCCCACATCTGTATTAAACTGGGATCTCTTCATCATATTACTAAAAATGGATCCAAATTCATATAGGTTTTTTAAATTAATTTAATTGGAGGCTAATTACAATATTGTGGTGGGTTTTGCCATGCATTGACATGAATCAGCCACAGTCTACATGTGTCCCCCCGTCCCGAACCTCCTCCCACCTCCCTCCCCAGCCCATCCCTCTGGGTCGCCCCAGTGCACTGGCTTTGAGTGCCCAGTTTCATGCATCAAACTTGAACTGGTCATCTATTTCACATATGGTAATATACATGTTTCAATGTTGATATGGATCTTTAGACAGTAAGATGCCTTAGGGCTATGCTGTCTGACATGGTAGCCTCTAGATACATGCAGCCGTTGAGATTAATTAAAATTTAATAAAACTAAAAATAAAATTCTTTAGGTGTACTAACCTGTTCTTTCAAGTGCTTGATAGCCACATGTGGCTAGTGGCCTCTGTATTGGATTGCACAGATGTAGAATATATCTGTCATCACAGAAGGTTCTAGAGGACAGCACTGAGCTAGCAGCCAAACAGGTATTTAGACCACTGGAGTTTCAGGATTGAGTACTGAATACATAAATGTATGGCACGGGTCTCTGAAACTTCGGTTGGCTGACATTTCTGATTAAAATCATCTTGAGGACTTCCCTAGTGGTACGTTGTCGGCCTGCCAATGCAGGGGACACAGATTCAATCCCTACTGCAGGAAGACCCCAGTGCCGTGGGGCAACTAAGCCCATGTACCACAACAGCTGAGCCTGTGCCCTAAAGCAAGGAAGGCCCAGTGCAGTCAAAAGTAAACATAAATCAATTAAAAATAAAGTAAAATCATCTTGAGATGATACATATTACAGCTATTCCACTGGTACTCCAACAAAGTCAATGACCTTCTCGGACACTCAGAGGCACGCACACCAGTAGGGATGACTCATGGTAGAGTCACAGAGAGAGTGTGACCCATGCTGTAGGTGCCTGTAACAGCCCGCAGAAACTGTAAGCAATCCATAGAGGGAGGTTTGCCAGCAAAACAGGATAGATGGCCTATTTATATTGAAATTTCTGCTTAATGCACTGCCTAAAGCTGTTGGTTTTTAGGCCACCACTCATGGGTAGGTAACATTGGAACCCCCACCCATGGGGGCAGAAATTATTAAACAGTTGATTTTCAAGGAAGTGGTGGGACTGCTTTTTTTTAATTAAATTTTATGAGAGTATGGTTGTTTTACAATGTTGTGCTAGTCTCTACTTTACAACAAAGTGAAATAGCGATATGTGCACATAAACGCCTCTTTCTTGGATCTCCTTCCCGTGTAGGTCCCCTCAGAGCTCTGAGCAGAGTCCCCGGTGCTCTGCAGGAGGCCCTTGTTACTGACCTATTTTATCCATGGTATCAACAGCGTACACATGTCCATCCCAGTCTCCCGGTTCATCCCAGCCCTTCCTTGTCCCCGTTAGTGTCCACGTGTTTGTTCTCTGTGTCTGTGTCTCTATTTCTCTTTTACAAATAACATCATCTATACCATTTGTCTAGATTCTACATATATGTGTTCATTGTGGGACTGCTTCATTGGTAAAAGCCACCGCAGAATCCTCCCTTTATGGATCTTTCTTGAGAAATTATTTAGAGACATGGCATGCAGAGAATTGTCCCCCCATATCTTTAATCCCACAATTCCTTAATAGAAATTTCCTTTTTATTTGGGCTCAAAGACTTCGAGAATGAGTCCTAGTTTTCCATCCTCCTTTCCAATTACCTGTGGCCATACGTGCATTCTGGCCAATGTGCTGAAAGCAGAACTGCTGTGTGCAGCTTCTAGAAGTGGTCTTGGATCCTTCTATTCTGCTTCCTCTTTCCTGCTGATGGAAGGCAACCATGAAAGCTGGAACTCCAGCAGTCATTTTGGACCTGAGAGGTAAGAGCCAAGTTGAGGCTACTGCAACAAGATGGAAAAAGTCTGAATCTCTGACTCAGTTAAACACCATACAGCTCTGGCGTTCAATGAGAGACAGAAATAAAAGTTTGTCTTGGTGAAACCATGATTGTTCTCAGGATTTTCTGCTTCTCACAGCTCAGTCAATCCGAACCAATATACACAGCATCTCTGGTTCACAATGAAAACAGAACAAGAGTAATTCATGGATATATAAAACGGAGCTCTGGATGTACGTATCACCCTCAAACATCAGATATGGTCCCAAGGCAGGACCCTGACGAACTTCTCTCAGCCGCTTATCTGCGCGGTAATCACACCTTACTTGGGGCCTTGTCAGCATGACACCCTCCACAGTGCTTGTCAAGAAAGAGCAAGGGAGGGTCTGTGAGCTCTGAAACTGCAGCTGACAGGATGGAGAATGACTCTCAGATGCTGCTGTGAGGGTCTGTGGGCATCTGTTGAGTTTTGTGCCATCTCAAAGGATTTCAGAGAGGACCCGGTGCAGATTTCTTTGTGCTAATAAATCAATAAGACCATCCAGCATTCCATGTTGCATCCTCACCTGCCAGATAGAAGACTTAGTATGTTCAAAGCACTTGCAAAGGCCATAAAACCAATCTTCAAAGCCACAACAGGTGGAACCGGTTATTTCTACCGCTAAGTGGTGTCAGGCATGTCTAAGGCAGCTTTCCTTTCATTCAGTTGTTTGTTTTGGCTGTGGCGGGTCTTTGTTGCTGCCCACGGGCTTCCTCTTGTTGCAGCGAGCGGGGCTGCTGTCCAGTTGCGGTGCAGAGGCTTCTCGTTGTGGGGGCTTCTCGATGCGGAGCACCAGCTCTTGGCGCAGGGCTTCAGGAGTCGCAGCACGGGGGCTCAGTATTTGCGGCGCACGGGCTGAGTTGCTCCACAGCATGTGGGGTCTGCCTGGGCCAGAGATCGAACTGGTGTTCCTTGCACGGGAAGGCGGATTCTGAACCCCCGGACCACCAGGGAAGCACTAATGCAGCTTTCCTTTTTCACCTAATGTCATGTTTGGCAGCGATATTAACAACAGCACAGCAGCTATGGCCAAAACATGTGCTATACTTTAGCCAAAAAAATTCACCCAGTGATGCCATATCTCACTGACTTTTTGACCAAGCAGAAGCAGAGATATGGAGCCCACAGCCTTCTGGGATATGCAGTGCTCCCAAGTACAGTTATCTAAGTGGTCCAAATTTTACAGATTGTTTTTTGACCATAAGCCCCTGGTAGCTCAGTTGGTAAAGAATCCGCCTGCAATGCAGGAGACCCCAGTTCAATTCCTGGGTCAGGAAGATCCCCTGGAGAAGGGATAGGCTACCCATTCCAGTATTCTTGGGCTTCCCTGTGGATAAGCTGGTAGTAAAGAATCTGCCTGCAATGTGGGAGATCTGGGTTCGATCCCTGGGTTGGGAAGATCCTCTGGAGGAGGGGAAAGCTGCCCACTCCAGTATTCTTGCCTGGAGAATTCCATGAACCATATAGTCCATCGGGTCACAGAGTCGGACACGACTGAGCGACTTTCACTTTCACAGATGCCACAAATATCAGCTTAAGGCTAAGAAACAGTCCAAACAAAGTGTGGCAGTCTACAGGACCCATCCCCAGCATTCATGCTATAGTCTTACTGACTTCCCTATTCCAAGTGCCCTCCTCCTAAGCCTGCCAACCTGTTGTTGGCTGTGTGCCTGTGTCTGGAACCCTCACACACTCCTCCAACCTGGGGGATGAGGGGAGTTGCCGGCAGACAACTCCATCAAAGCACGTAGTGTTCCAAATGCCATCAGTGACTCCCTCTTCCTTATTAGGTTCAAGTTAAACCCTTTTGAGAGGCAGCCAAGACATTTCAGAACCCAGGCCCTCCTACAAGAATTTGGTTCTGACTCAACCAAACCCAAACTCACTCCCCAGGTTTCTGTTTCCCTCTATATATCTCCTCCCCGCCCCATCTAGAAGCCTCCACTGCCCACAAGTCACTGGAGGTGCTGCCAGCACCCACATGTCCAGATGCCGGGACACTTGCCCCATCCACGCCCAGCCCCACCCCGAAACTTCCACCTCGGAGCCCTGCCCTTGAACTCCCCTCATCCTTCCTTAGAGCCAGGCCCCAGCTCGCTGCAGGGGCAGGAGAAGCCCCACCGCAAGCAGAGGGCTGTGGTCCTGGCGTCCTCGCCTGCAGTTGGCTCGGAATCGCTCATAAAACTGTTATATGGGGTTGCTTGGCATACTAGTTAAATAGGCTTTTGTGGATTGGCCTGGGGACCTAACCGCCGTGTATAAATGTTATTGGAGTAAATGCATGGCTTTGTTTCCTCGGAGAAAAGCCCTCTGAGCTCAGAGCATCTGACCAAAAGTGACCTTTGGGGACACTCCCCTTGGTGCTCCGAGGGCGACCTCTGCGGTTTGGCTCAAGCTGCAGAGAAAGCTCTGGAGAAACCTCGGCTCTGGCCCCGGCTTGGCTGGGAGTGGGTGCGGGCGGGCAGCGCGCGGAGTGTCTACTTGGGTCTGATCTCTTCAGCGGAAGCCTGGGGTGCGGGAGGGCGGGGGGAGAAGGGTGTCTGAAGCCGTTGAGATGGAGACGAGAGCGTGGGTGATCCCAGAAACCACATCCATCGCCTGACCCCAAACAGACGACGTTCAAGGGCTTCCGCCCCTAGGCTGTGGGAGTGAGGGCTCAGCTGCTGACTCCGGAGGGGCGGCGGTCAGGGACGTTTCGGGGCTCGGAATCGCTGCGCTTGCGCGTTAGCCGGGGGCGCCCTGGGCGCGGGCACCAGGGGGCAGCAGAAGCAGAGACGCGCGCCTCCCGGGCGCCCGCGCCGAAAGAGGTCTTCACTGCGCCCGCCGCCGCGGCGAGGCCGGGCTTCCGCATGGGGCCGCCCTGGGGCTGAAGCCGAGTCAACTCCGGCCTGCAGGGATTCAGGGATCGGGGCTGTGTCCTCGGGGACGGGGACGCGGTCCAGGCGGCGCCGTCGGGGATCCCCCGGAGGAGGGGCGGGGGCGCTGCCTCCGGGACCGCGGGTCGGGGGTGCAAAACGGCCCCTCTCCCGCCCGCTCCCCGTGGTCTGCGGACCGGAAGCCAGGACGCGCACACACGTGCACACGGTCCTACACTCGTGCCCCTCCCGAGCCCACAGCCGGGCATCCCGCGAGGACAGCGGCCTCGCGACCCGGAGGCCCCGGAAGAAGCCTTCGTCTCCTGCCCAGACGGAGAGGGAGGCGGGATGCGCAGCGCGGGAGCCGCCAGGGATGCCCGGCAGTGCGGCCAGCCCTGAGCAGAGGGGACACCTGGCCCGGAAGGCTCGGAGCTGCTGAACAAGTCCCGGGGAGGGGGGCGGTGCTGGGGGGCAACCCGGGGTCGGAGGAGCCCTGTGCGTCTTGCCGCGGCAGGAAGCCTGGAGGAACGTGGGCGCTGATACCCAGGAGCCTGGGGAGGCCGGGCCGCAGCCCTGGCTATTAATGACAGGACAGGCAAGCCTGCACCAAAGCAGGGGCAGTAAACGCCGTCGTGAAAGTCAGCCTCGGTCTCCTCATTCACAAGGAGCTCAGACTAGGCATCTAAGGCCCCTTCCAGCCTCCTGGGCCCTAAAGGTCCGGAAGGGGTGTCAGGTGAAACCAGGGAGGGTCAGCGCGCCCCCACCCTGAACCGCTCCGGAGCCAGGGTCGCACAGAACCCTGGGCCCCCACCTGATGTTGCTGGGAGTCTGTTATGAATTCTCTCTGCACCCTCACACCTCAACGGGCCAAGTCCTCCAAGAAACGGATTAAGCCATCAATTTCTGGTAACAGCTCAGCTAGGAGTAAGGGGCGTGGTGGGGTGAGGCTCGGGGTGAGGATTGAAATAACGCAAGCACCAGGCACATACACCCCAGGAGGAGACAATCACATTTTTTAACCACCAGTCAGAGTGGACGCAGGTCATAGTGCTGGACAAGGTCCTGGGAGTGTCTTCCATCCAGATCGCACGATAACTGAAGGATCAGGGAGAGTGGGGGGCACCCAGGGCAAGGATGGTGGGTGGCCAGGATGTCGGTGGGATACTCAGGGGACTCAGGGCCACCATCGTTTCCCAACTAATGTGGAAGAATCTCAATCTTAAAACCGTCTGCTGACCACTGGCCCTGCACACACCCCTCACTATTCCACGTCTCCCCTGGGGGAGTAGCCTGGTCCCCAAGTAACAGGCGTTCCTGCAAGACCCCAGACCGAGTGAAAGACAGCAGGCAGGCAGGTCAGGGAGCCAAACACCCAGTCGGTAGAGATGAGCGAGCCCCACCTGGGCAGAGAGAGGCAGAGCCCTGAGACAAAGGAGGCCGTGTATTCCAGCGTTCACAGTGGGTGCTGCGGGTGGGTGTGAGGGAGGCGGGGGTCGGCCCCCAGCCCCCCACAGTCACTGAGGAAAGCCCTGAGGCGAGGAGGAGGGTGCTGGGGCCGCCCCTGGAGAGCCCCGTCTCCAAAGTCCGCTGAATATTTGTTGGCATTTCTCTCTTTATCTTTTTTGTCATTTTGTTTTCCCCCCCGCTTTAAATAATTAATATAATTACTTTTAAATACAAAATACACAGTGTCCTTTCTCTTCTCTTCCACGTGTTTGGGGTGACTGGGAGGTAAAGTTTAAATAAGGGTCTCGGCTGTCGAGCAGGGCACAGGCTCCAGGGGGAGGGCCGCGAGGCCTGGGGTGCTCCTCTCCTGCTTTACCCCTGATGGGGGGCTCTCAGGGCCCTGGCCCAAGGCCCCTGGAGGGTGAGAAGCCCTCCTGCGAGGTGGCACAGAGCCGACGCTGTGGGATTCCAGGTGGGCCTGGCGTCGGCGGGCAGGGTCAGACGGAGGAGGAGGTCCTAGCCCATGAAGCAGACAGGCCCCAGCAGCACCCCGCCCCGCCTCGGAGGGGCCCCCAGGTCCGAGAAGGAGGCGTCCAGCACCGGCAGCTGCTCCAGCACAGGCGTGCGAACCTCCAGCACCGTCCGGCCTTGCTGGGTCTTGCGGAGGGGGAGAGACATGAGTGAGAGGAGCGAGCGTGGGAAAGGCACGCGGGAGCCTTGGGCCACCCAACCACCCGCCGCGGCACCCCGCTCCTTCGAGCACCGTGAGACACTGATCCCCTCATCTGCGTCACATGTTCAGACTGTGCTCAATTTCCTTTCCAAAGTTTCTTCCAGAGAGTCAGGACTGGGAAAGCTGGGAAAGTTGGTTGTGTGTGTCCACACATGTGCGTGCACACTTGAGCCAGTCTGAGCAGCTATGGGCTTGTCTTTGAGATTATCCGTCTGTAGTGGTTGTGTGAACCTGTGTGACTCCACAGGGGTGTGTGTACCTGTGTCTGCGGCTGTGTGTGATGACAGCCAACATGATTCCGCACGCGTGTGTACCTGTGTGACCCTCTCCAGGCAACTCTGGAGACGCATGTACAGGTTGGACATGTACATGCCCTGGGGAGCGGGCAGTGTTTACAGACTGTGCGTGCAAAGGGGAACCTATGTAAATACACTTACGAGCCTGCACGATGCGCTTTGAGTGAACCTGTCCTCCGCCACCCAGCCTCCTGCCCTTCCCGACACTGGAAGCAGGCTTCCTCCTGCTCAGCCCAGGGCCCCTGCCCCGGGGGTCTTCCCACCGCCTCCTGCAGCCTGAGTCCGGGGCCCACCCCCACCCAGCTCTCCCTGGTGCCCACCTGGCAGCCGTCCCGGATCTCCTTGACGTAGGGGCTGGTCTCCGGGCTCAGCTCGTCCTCGTTGGCCCCCCGGAGCTTCAGGGGGCTGTCCTGGGCCTCCCCAGAGCAGGGGTAGGAGATGTTCTGGCGGGCTGAGACGCTGAGCAGCCGCAGGAAGGTGAGCTGCACCACGCCCACTGGGGCGCCCTCGGAGTCCACGTAGGAGAACTGGGGGAGAGGGGGCTGCGGTCACAGGCAGGGCCGGGACCAGGGTCACGGGAGCCGAGTGGATGGGGAAGGCCCGGGGGAGAAAAGAGGGGCAGGGGGGCAAACTTTTGCTACAGGTGGTCGGGGCAGGAGACGAAGATAGCGGGAGGAGACTGGCAAGAAGGAAGAGAAGAGAAGTGTCCACAGGCTCCACGGGGTCAAAGGCCAGGGGACATCAGAAACCCAGGAGCCTCTCGGCCCGGAGGGGGACTCCACAGGGTCAGGGCGGCCAGGGGCCAGCTCTCACCTGCGTGACATCGTCCCTGGGCGTCACACAGGTTTCCCCTCCAGCCGTAAAGTTGCAGAAAACCCGGAAGGCATCCCGAGCACAGCCCTGGTTGGGGTCGACCCAGTACTCTCCTGTCAAGCGAGGTGGGGCGGTGATCAGGGCGCCTGGGCCTTGTACCCAAGAGGCTCTCTGCCCCACACATTCCCCGCCGATGGCTTCCACCAGCTGCCCCCACCTGCCCTGTCCCCCAGGCCTCTGTTCCACCCACAGAGCATAGCCCGCCCCACTTCACTCTCCCTCATCACTTTATGCCCCTTCCTGCCCCTGCCACCCCTCCCCGCAGCACCCCCAGGCTGGCGATTGGAGTCAGTAGGAGCGCTGACACCCTCACACTGGCACAATTTGTGGTTACAGGCTTGCACACGTGTCCGTGTGTGTAAATGCCAGCATGTTGTCCATGGGTGTGTTTATCCATTCCTGTAGACACCGGGCAGACAGTGAGCTCATGACCCTGGGAGGACCGTGTGTGTGTGTGTGTGTGTGTGAGTGTGTGTGTGCGCGCGCGAGCGCGTGAACGTGTGCGCTCAGTCGTGTCTGACTCTTGGTGACCCCGTGGACTGTAGCCTGCCAGGTTCCTCTGTCTGTGAAATTTTCCAGGCAAGAATACTGGCGTATTCTTGCCAGTATTTCCTACTACATGGGATTGAACCTGCATCTGCTGTGTCTCCTGAATTGGCAGGCAGATTCTTTATCACTACCACCTGAGACGCTCTTTAAAAACCCCTTCTAACAGCAGCCAACGACTGTTGAGCTATTTTGCGTGTCCGTGATCGGTCACTCAGTCCTGTCCTACTCTTTCCCTTCGTTGGGACTGCAGCCCGCCAGGCTCCGCTGTCCGTGGGATTTTTCAGGCAAGAATACTGGACTGGGCTGCCATTTCCTCCTCCAGGGGATCTTCCTGACCCAGGGATCAAACCTGTGTCTCCCGTAGCTCCTGCCTTGCAGGTAGATTCTTTACCCACTGAGCCATCACACCAGCTGCTAAATATTGAAATGCTTCTGACCTCGTTGATAAGAGCTGCCGCCCCCAAGCGCCGCCCCCCCCACCTCATCCCCACCCCGACAGCTTCCCCAGGCCTCCCCGACATCCATCCTGCTTGTTCACATCGGCGCTGTGGTTCACAAGTTGCGCTCCCGAGGCTGGCACTGACCGTCGGGTAGCTCCGGGTGGCAGAGCTTCAGGTCCTGGCAGGTGCGAGCAGGGCTGTCCTGGGTCCCCGTGGGCCGCCTCATTTGCTCGATTTCCTCCCGCAGGGAGTCCAGGGAGCCAAAGATCTCCTCCAGCCCCCCAGGACTGCCCGGGGCGCCCCCAGTCGGCACAGCTTCATCTTCCTGCATCAGGCGGCTTCCGTCCACCGAGCGCCGCGTCTTCTTGGGCATCTGGATGGGCAGGGGCTGGATCACTTCGCCCGGGGGGCCCTGGGGGAGAAACGAGGTCAGGATGAGGGAGACCCGGAGAAACACCCAGACAGAGGGGGGCCAACACAGGCCCTGCCTCGTGACTCACCGGGTGTCCTGGAGGACCCTGGACGCCCTTCTCTCCCTTAGGTCCGGCCGGGCCCTGCCAAAGGAGGCAATGAGGTCATGGAGGGGTCAGGAGGTCAAGTATGCGATTAAGGTTACAGAGAGTGAACTCAGTCAAGGGCTGGGGATGAGGGGATGGGTGGGATGTTTGTCCTGGAGAGACAGTGTCAAGTTCAGCTGTGTGTGTGCCGGGGGGGCGGTCACAGCTGCTGGGGGTCACTCACTGTGGCTCCTTTGGCTCCTTTGGGGCCAGCAGGTCCCTGTGAAATGAGGAACAAGAAAGAGGCGGTCACCACAGGGGAAGGTCGGGATGTGGAGAACTGCAGAGGCGAGGTCACGAGTCCACAGGACCCTGGGGCCACCCAGGAGAGGCAGGCGGGGGAGATAGGGGGACACCCAGGAGGCGCTGGAAGGACAGGTTGGAAACTCTGCAGGTGCAGGAACATATGGGGGACATGGGGGCCTCTGCGTGTTAGGCTGGCGGTTGCCGTGGAAACCAGGGGGGGATTATAGGGGCCGCGGGGTTTAGAGGATTGAGGGGAAGAACAGATGGGATACTTACAGGGAGGCCCGGGGCCCCTCCAGGACCAATGGGGCCAGATGCTCCCGGGATGCCCTAGGAAGGGGGGGCCTGGTTCAACTGCATCCTCCTCCCCTCCCCACCACCCACCCCCACACTGTGTCCACCCCCACCCCACCCACAGTACTGCGTCCACTCCCCACCCCCCGTACTGCGTCCACCCCGCCCCCTGCACTGCGTCCACCCCCCACCCCGGCCCGCAGCACTGCGTCCATCCCCACCCCACCCATAACACTGCGTCCACCCCCCACCCTCTGTACTGCATCCACCCCGCCCCCCACACTGCATCCACACCCCAGCCCGCAGCACTGTGTCCACCCCTGCCCGCCGCAGCACGCCCCCTGAGTCCCCACCCCCCATCTGCCCAGCCCTCACAGCACCACGCACTGCACTCACCGTCTCTCCCTTTTGCCCGGTAGAGCCCTGAGGACCAGGAAGCCCACGATCACCCTTCTCCCCCTGCTCCCCAGGGGGGCCGATGAGTCCGATGAGACCTGGGTGACCCTGGAAAAGTGGACAGGTGGTGAGGGGGACCTGCAGAAGAGACTCGTGGATGGGGAGAAGGAGGACCACAGGGGTGGGAGCCCAGAGGGCAGGAGGGACTCAGGCGGGGCTGCGGGAAGCCCAGGGCGGCCACAGCTCCGACTGAGGAGGGCTCCCTGAGAACATCGGGTCCCCGGAGGCTTCAGCAAGGAGGCTGAGACTCCTGGCCGCGCGTGGTTGCTCACCTTCTCTCCCTTGGCCCCAACATCGCCCCGGAGGCCAGGCAGCCCTGGGGGTCCCTGTGGGGAGACAGAAGTCAGTCTCTCCTGCGGGAGGTGGGACCACCTCTCCAACTTCCTCCGAGGCTGGATGCCCGCTGCCTGGGGGGCCCCACCCCACCCCACCGCACCCCATCCACAGTCACTCACCACAGGGCCTGGAGGTCCGGCCTGGCCTGTGGCCCCGGGACGGCCTTGCTGACCCTGCAGATTTGAGGGGACCGCAGGGATCAGGAGACATGTCCCCCACACCACACCCCTCCCAGCCTGGCTGAACCTCTGCATCACGACTTACCACTGAGCCAGGGAGACCTCTCAGGCCATCAGGACCAGGCTTTCCTGCTGGGCCTGCAGGACCCACAGGGCCTGTCTTCCCTGGGGCGCCCACAGGGCCAGGATCCCCCTGAAACACACCAAAGAAGTGTCCCGAAAGGCAGAGGACGGCGTGGTGGGGGCCGCGGATCCAAGGTGGATGGGCTGAGACAGAGGGGAGGGGTCGAGCCCCCGCGACCCCTGGGGTAGGGAGGAGGACAGGGAACCCCGCCTAGAGGAGGAGGTGTGGGGGCGGCATCTGGGGGCCAGAGGGTGAGGACTGGGGGGGTGGGCAGTGCAAGGGGCATCCCAGCATCTGGGGGGCTCTCCCCACCTTGGCGCCCTTCTCTCCTTGTCGCCCTTCAGGACCAGGCGTGCCCGCAGGTCCCTGCAGGTGGAGGGGGCGGTGCAGGTGGCTGTGAGCAGCCAGGCTCACCTCCCGCCCCCGAGCGTCCTCCTGTTGCACACACACACACACACCCCTGCACGCACACACACACAATCACAGAGGCTGACTCATCTCCCTCAGCCAAGCTGTCCTGATACACACACACACCTGCATGCACACACATACACACAATCACAGAGGCTGACTCATCTCCCTCAACCAAGCTGTCCTCCTGATACACACACACACACGTGTGCAAACACAGACACAACCACAGAAGCTGACTCACAGATGTGAGAGCTGCTACAATGGTACTGGCTGTCGAAGTACTGAGAAGTCCTGTGCATTAGGTGAAGAGCCTCTTGCCCACATACCACCAGTAGACAAAGGGTTCATGCCCCACCAGCCCTTTTCCTCCTAGCCCCCAGACCAAGGCTCAAACTTGTGCCCACTGCCCCCCGCAGTGGGATCAAAGAGCCACAACCACTGGACCACGAGGGAATCTCCCCCCACGTCTATTCTGATTGGTTGGTACACACACCGCCACCCCTGGCAAGATCAAAGATACCCAAAGGAGCAAAGATACCCAAATCTGCATAGCACGCTCGCAGACACACATGATCACACACACACCTCCCCCAAGGATGGCCGGGATACCAGGCCTCTCCCCATCCTGCCCCCCATTGCCCCAGCGGCCATCCAGCCTCCCCCAGGACTGCCCGCAAGGTCCACCTCACTTACCCTCTTTCCAAGCGGTCCAGGAGGTCCATTCTCCCCCGTGGGACCGGGGGACCCCTGTGGAGGGAGGGAGAGTGGTGGGGAGGGAGCCCTCAGGTATGGGCACAGCAGAGGGGACTGGGCCTGCGGGTGGGGGGTCACGGGCACTCACAGGCTGTCCTGGCTCCCCATCCTCTCCACGGTCACCCTTGGCGCCATCCTGGCCCTGCAGAGATGCAGCACGGTCAGAGGGGGCCCAGGCCTGGCTGGCCTCACCCCCAAACCCGCCGATCCTCCCATTCTTCGTCTGCTCCCCACACCCCCAGTTCCCACCCCCACCCGCCATGCAGAGTGCCTCCTGAGCAGACCACCCTCTTCACCCACCCTCCCTGGGTAAGACTCACCCGAGGGCCAACTTCTCCAGGAGGGCCAGGGTCACCAGGAAAACCAACAGGACCCTGATCCGGAGGGAATCCAGGAGTCAGGGTCACAGCTCCCCCTAAGCCCGCGCAGCGCCAGCACAGACCCCCATGGGCATAGGACACTCTCCCTCTCTCCGGGCAGTGCCCACCCGCACCGCCCTAGGAAGAGGGCCTCCAGTAGCCCTTCTCCCCACCTCGTGCACTGCCTGCCCTCCAAGACTTTCAGGTTATTAAGTTTCTCTCACTTTCTCTCTGGATCCTAAACTCCATAATCCCTCCCAGGAGACCCCATCCCTGCCCCAAGTCCCCCACACTCTTGCTCCCCAGCTCCAAGATCCTCACACACATATCGCCCTCCTCCATGCACAGGAGGAGGCCCTCCTCCAAGCCCCTGGCCCAAACTCACGGGGTTCCCTTTGGGACCGTCGTCGCCGGCGGGGCCCTTAGGCCCTGGTGGTCCTGCCTCTCCCGCCTGCCCGGTCTCTCCTTTCTCCCCGCGCTCCCCACGTGGACCCTGAAGGATGGCAGAGGTTACAGATGGTCCCAAAGGAGTCTTGACGATCAAGGATGCAGCCCCCGCTTCCAAGACGCCTTCAGCCTCCCCCTGGCCCCCCCGCCACGGACATCAGGGTGCCCACGGAAGTCAAGCCCATGGGGGGAGTCCCCCTCTTCCTTTCAAGGAAAGGGGGCAGAGCCCACTCGGATCCAGGGACCAGGCCCCCCTGAGAACGGCTGGGAGTGCTCCAGCTCCAGGAGGTCACAGTAAAGGTGGGGGTGGGAATGAGGGGGTGGAGGGGCTTGGGGAGCAAGGCCTCAGAGCAACCACTCACCTTGACCCCTGGCTCGCCCTGGACTCCCGGAGATCCTGACTCTCCTGGCTCCCCCTGCAAGGAGATGGGGGTCAACAACCTTCATTCCCCTGCCCCCCAAAATCCTGATATTCCCAGCCTCTCTCTTTTTTGGGGGTCACACTGCACAGTTCCTCGGATGCCTGAGCACAGGCCACAGCAGTGAAAGCGCTGACTCCAACCACAGGACCAGCGGGGTCCTCCGCCCCCATCACTCTCTTTTGAGGCCCCACTGAACCTGGCAGAAACTCACCCCCCAAGATCATCCATGTACCCTTTCCCAGTACCTTCTCTCCAGGGGGACCCAAGTTCCCAACACCTCCTGGGGGGCCTTGTGGACCCTGAAAGAAAACCAGAAGTAAAGGGGAGGGGGTGCCCCGTGGGCTCAGAGCCTGGAGGATGGCCTGAGGTCACCACCGTGAGCCGGCGGGAGGCCTTCCCAGGGGCCTGCGTCTGAGATGAGATCAGAGATTACAATCTAGGGGAAGGGAGGCAGCGCATTGGCCACATGGGGGCCGGAGGACTCACATCTGCTCCGTTGGGTCCAGCTGGGCCTCGAGGTCCTGGGGGGCCAGGTGGTCCCTGGAGAGAGACAGGCAGGGAGGTGAGGGAAGGTGAGCCTAGGATGCCCGGAGCGGCGGGGGGCCAGGGGAGCGGGTGGGGAGGGAGACAGTCGGGCCAGGGCGGGGTGGGCGCTGGATGAGCAGGGGGGACTAGCAGGTGAGGCAGGAGTCAGGAGGGGTCCACCCCGTCAAGGGGATCGCACTCACCATCGGGCCCACGTCTCCTGTTTCTCCCTTCTCCCCTGAGGGGCCTGGCAGACCCTGCGCAGGTGTACACAACGCAGACCCAGGTGACCAAACCCCCTGGAGCAAGCCCTCTCCCGTCCCCTCCCCCAGATCCCGCCCCCCACCCCCCAATCCTCCGTCCTGAGCAGGGGCTGGCGAGGGTCTGGGGCAGACACCAGCCCCGCTGTGACCCCCACCTCTCAGCCCCTGCCTCCTCTCCCCAGCTCACCTGCAGACCAATGGGTCCTGGGGGTCCATTGAATCCTCTTGTTCCTTCGTCACCTTTGGCTCCGAAGTGTCCCTGGGGACCCCGAGCTCCAGGCTCCCCATCTGCCCCCTGAGGTTGGGGAGGGCAGGGACGAGGACTCAGAGATGGTCTTGGGTCCGGGGTTTTCCAGTCCAGCACAGAACCAGGCAGCAGGCCCAGACCCCCCCACCACCCCCAACTCCGAGGGCAGAATCGGGGCACCGGGCACTCACCGCAGCGCCAGGCTGCCCCACAGGCCCGATGGGTCCGGGGGGCCCAGGGGGGCCCTGGGGGAGAAACAAGAGTCAGAGATACCAAGACAAGGGCGGGGCCAGGAAGGGCTGAGGTTAAAGGGCAGAGGTGAGAGGTCAGAGGAGTGAACACTCACGTGCTCCCCTTTGTTGCCTTTGGCGCCCTTCTGTCCAGGGTCTCCCACCTCGCCCTGGGGAAAGGCGGGGGGGTGGGGGGACGTTAGAGGAAGCAGAGGGCAGGAGGGCAGAAGGAGCCACCGGGCTTGGGGGCCACCCCCAGACCAGCAAGTTCATCCGCAGGAAGCTGAGTCCAGGGGTTCCCTCACCTTGTCTCCATCCTCTCCTGCCACGCCTGGGGGCCCGGCGGGGCCAGGAAGCCCCACGGGACCCTGCACCCCATCACGGCCGGTCGGACCGATGGGGCCCTTCTCGCCCTGTGGGAGAGGAAGGCAGGAGTCATGACCCACAGACGCTGTCACCCTGGGCACCCCTGGGGACCCAGCCGCTCCCAGACCCCTCTGCAGCGCCTCCCAGGGACCCCGCACTCACCGGGACACCTTTCTCTCCCGCTGCTCCAGGCGGACCCTGCGGTCCCGGGCGCCCTGGGGGGCCAATGGGTCCCCCGGATCCTGCCGAACCTCGCTCACCAGGGGATCCCTGCGACAGTAGCGAGCGTCAGACCCTCTAAAGGGGAGACCACAGCCCCTGACACCAGAGCACACCCGGCCAAGGTTCCAGGAGAAAGGCCCAGCATTGGAGGCCTCATGCTGACCCCAGCCTCCCTCTGCTGGGTCCTGCAGCCACACCCAAATCCCGATGCTGCCCCGCACCCCTCCTCCCACCGCCCCCAGGGGCCCCAGACTCACCGCAGGGCCAGGGGGACCAGCCGGCCCTTCATTCCCCTTCAAACCAGGCCCGCCCTGTGAGCCAGAGATTGGGGACAACAGATGTGAGATGGAAGAGGAGAACCTCACAGGCCCGGAGCTCAGGAGACACGCGGGGAGGATGAGGGCTGGGCCGTGGGCATGGGGTGACGCTGGGGTACCAGGAAGTGTGGGGCCTCGTGACGGGCATCGGGGTCAGGGTCACACTCACAGCAGTGCCAGGGAGGCCTCTCTCTCCCGGAAAGCCCCTCAGACCAGCGGGACCATCCTTCCCTGGGGCCCCAGGGGGTCCGGGGTCACCCTAAAAGGAAACGAAGCTGATGAACCACTGCCGGGCTCCCAAGTTGGACAGAGAGACCTCTGCCCCGTCAGATCCCCAACAGGCTGTCCCCTTAGGCACCCGAACCCCGTTCTCCCGGGTGCCCCCTCCCGGGCCCTCTGCTGACCTTCGTGCCTTCTTTCCCAGCTGTTCCGGTCAGTCCCTGCTCTCCAGGGGGGCCGGGCGGGCCTGGGTGACCTCGCTCTCCCATGGGCCCGGTTTCCCCGGCGGCTCCCTGGGAAAGGCAGACAGACCCCAGTCTCAGCGCCCCCGCCCATCTCACTCTGCTCACCTCGCAGTACCCCCCAGGACCCCTTCCTGCCTGCCCCGCGGCTCTCCTGGGCCTCCATGCTGGTCTCCCTTCCCCGGTGTGGAGTAACCACACCAGTCGGTGTCCCTGTCGGGGACCTTCCTCTGCTCCAGGACGCAAGAAGAGGAGAATGGTCCAGGGAACAAATGGAAATCTGGGATCCCTGCTCCAAACCCAGCCCCCACCATGCACCCCGGTCCCAGGGGCCCTGCAGGCAAAGGAGGGCCAGGGCCCCGGGATCAGGAGAAGGGAGAAGAGAGGCAGAGCTTCCAACCCCCAGGGTCCGGGATGCTTTGTCTCTGCGGGGGTGGAGGGCAAGCATACCTGGGGTCCCACCACTCCTGGGGGGCCAGGGGGGCCGGTCTTCCCTTGGAAGCCCTGAGAGAGAAAGAAGAGAGGCTGGTCGGAACACGCAGTCTGGCGTGGACACGGCACGGACCCCAGGCTCCCGGGTCACCACCGAGTCCTTGGCTGCGGTCTGAGCTGAATTGGGACGGGGGCCACTCCACCAGGAGACCCTTCCTTGGGGGTCTTCCAGACAGGACGGGAGGGGGGGGGTCTGCGGGCGCCGGGGCGCCACTCACCACTTCTCCTCTCTGGCCTGGGTGTCCCGGCAGCCCGTCCTTTCCGGGGGGGCCCTGGAAGGGGTTCAGAGGTCAGGTGAGCTCTAGACTGGGCAGGGGGGTGAGGAGGAGGGACAGTCAGAGCCAAGGCACGTCAGAGGGCAGCTTACCGGGGGTCCTTTGGGGCCAGGAAATCCGTTGGGGCCCTGAGGCCCAGGGAGACCCTAGAGACGGAGCTGGTTGAGTCAGGAGAACGGGGAGCGGGCTGGGCAGAGGACCCGCTCCGCTGAGAGGGAGCCGGCGCCACTGACCCCTGGACAGCACCGGCGCGCAGGGGACTCGACCACACTCACCCTCTCTCCGGGAGGCCCATGGGGGCCGTCTCCACCTGAGGTTCCCTGTGGGGGAGATGGTCAGAGAGGAAGAGAGGTTGACTTCTGGCCAACCCCGAGGTCAGTGGAGGGGGCGCAGCTGGGCCCCAGGGCAGAGGGGAGATGGAGCCCCGCTGAGACCACCAACCTTGGCTCCAGACTTCCCGGTGGCGCCTCGAGGTCCCCGCTGACCACGCGGACCCTAGAGAGAGGATAGGAGAGTTGTCAGAAAGACCCCCAAAGTACCCCCTTGGGCTCCCGAGCCGCACACCTCTTCCGCTGCACTCACCGTGGGGCCACGCTCTCCCCGAGGCCCTGATTTTCCTGACAGGCCCTGGTGGGAGCAAAGTGAAGACAATGCATCAGCCCTGAGCCCCCCAGAGCTGCCCCTCCCCCCACAGCCCCCCTTCCCCAGCTTACCCGGGCTCCCTTCTCTCCACTGGCTCCAGGAAAACCCGGAAATCCCAGGGACCCCTGGTGAGGACGGAAAAGGGGAAAAACTGAGAAGTTGAGAAAAGGGTGGGCTGGGGAAAGGCCAAGGGGTCAGGAGAGGTGATGGAGGCAGGGGGTGGGAGACCCGGGCTCTGCCAAAAACTTGGAGGCCTTAGACAAGCCCTGGTGCTTGCTGGGCCTCTGTTTCCCCATCTGTAGAATGGGCGTGGACTAAATTCTGTCTAGGGTCCCCCCACTGCTCTGTCTGTCCGTGCTTCCTGCAATTAGAGGTCCAGGAAGGGAAAAGGAAGGGGGCCACAGTGGGGCATCAAATCACCTTGGGGCCCTGGCGTCCGGGGTAGCCAGGCAGACCAGGAACACCCAGCTTGCCCTGTGGACAGACAGAGGGCCATCAGGAGCAAGTGGGGCCACGGATCCCACTCCATCCTGGAGACCCAGCCCCAAAGAGCAAGCATCTAGCACGTCCCCCACCCCCGACCCCCGCCACCCTCACCCACCCCCCCCAACCCCACCCCAGGCTGCCTAGCTTTTGTAATCTCTCCTTCCCGAGAGTGGATTTTCCCCGAACTCCAGGGCTGGAGTCTTGCCTCCCCTGTATCTTAAAGTCTGCAGTTCCCATGCTGCAAGCGTTGGGATCCCCTGCCTGCCTGGCACCCCTGCTCCCCCCTCCCCAGCACACATGACCGCTCCTCCAAGACCAGCCCTCTTGCACCCCCTGCCCGGCCTTGCCCCAGGCTCAGCTCTGCAGCCCCCATCTCCCACCCCCCATGCCCTGACCCCTGAGGCCTCAGAACCTGTCTGGCCAAGGAGTGGATATGGGGAGCAGGGATCCGGCCGCCTGACTCCTGGGGCTCCAACCCTGGTTCTACCCCGCACTGGCTGTGTGACGAACAAGCCCCCAACCCTCCTGGTGCTTCAGGACCGGAGCAGTGCCCACCGCACGGGGCTGGCAGGACAGGTTAGCCAGGTGATCATTAACTGTGAAGATGTCAGAGCTCACCGCCTCTCCAGCTCTTTCTCAGAGTACCTGCTGCTGTGAGTCTGCACACACTTTCCCTCTGCCTGGCACCCCCAGGAACCCTGTGACAGCCTCTCTGCGTGTCCCCACGAATATGTTGTGAACTCTTTATGATGGGGACTTTCCTAGGCTTCTTAGTAGCCCTTCTCAACCCGTCAGTGTCTAGCGGATGCCAGACGCAGAGAGGAGCATAATTAATGCACGGTCGTCTTTGACTGACTTTCCGACTTCAGCCACTGGCATCCCTGCACCCGCTCTGACCCCAGCACCCCAGGCCTCACCCCCTCCATGTCCTAGAGCGCGTAGACATGACCCCCTCTCCCCCGTCACCTTCTCGCCCATGAGCCCTGGGGGCCCAGGGTCCCCCGTGGGTCCAGTGCGCCCCTTCGGCCCCTCAGGGCCATCCTCGCCCCTGGAACCGGGGACTCCGACCTCGCCCTAGGGGAGAGGGTTAGAGAGGTGAGAGATTGGGACTGGGGGTGGGGGCTGAGCCCCAAGATGAGGCCCCGGTGAGACTGGTGGGGGTCCCCGGATTTCCTGCAAGATGAGGAGCCCCGAGGGGCAGGAAGAGGGCGGTGACTGGCCAGCCGGTGGGTCCCAGAGCATGGGGCTGGGTCCTGCTTGAATCGGGCTCTAAAGGGAGGTCAGATCCTTGAGGGAGCCTGGCGACGGGCCGTCCGGGGGTGTCAGGGGGAGACTGGTAACTTGGGGGCTCAAAGGGGAGGGTCACCAGCGCTTGGAGCTGGGGGGCAATGAGGAGGTCTCTACTCACCCTGTCGCCTTTCACACCCATGTCACCTTTGAAGCCAGGAAAGCCATCCTCGCCCTGAGAAATATGGGGCGAGAGGACATCATGGATGATGGCAGGAGGGGTGGGCTGAGGCGGGCAAGAGAGCGGGCGGAAGGTGGGGGGGAGCTGGGTTGAGACACACTGCTCACCTTTTCACCCTTGTGACCCTTCAGACCCCGAATTCCATCCACACCCTGGAATTGGAGGGGGGACAGACGGAGCAGTCAGGAGGGGCAGCAGGGCTGGCAGGACCAAGCTCCGGGGCCCGGCTGGCCGCCCCGACCTCCGCCTTCCTCTGCCAGCCAGCTGGTCTCTCACCTTGATGCCCCGAGGTCCTGGGTACCCCAGAGGACCCTGAGGTCCGGATGGCCCCTGGAAGAGGACAGAGAGGTGTCGATAAAGGGTCTCAGGGGGTCACTGAGCGCGCCCCAGGGTGGGAGAAAGGGAAGTGACCAATTGCAGTCTGGAGGGGGTTGCAGGGGGTGGACTGTGACAGCCACGTGAAGACACGAGGAGATCCCAAGGACTTGGACGCCCAGGTCTGGGTGGAGACCCCTCCAGGGGATGCAAGGGCCGTGGAAGAGCTCACCTGGTTTCCTTTGGTTCCGGGGGGGCCTTCCTTGCCCGGGTGACCCTGGGGGTAGGGGAAGGAGAGCGTGACCACCGGTCCCTGTCACTTCCTGCATCCCTCTCTACACTTCTTGGACCCAAATGCCCCCGGGACCTAATGAAGCTGGCTGACCATTGTCGGCATCACCAGTGACCTCCCAGGACAAGGGACACTCCGCAAGGAGACTCACCGAGTTGCCTGCAAGTCACTCCCTGGGGTGGAGGGTCAAGGGGGATTTGTATGAAGAGGTGGGGGCACTCACCGGGGGTCCATCTGAGCCAGGCATGCCAGGCAGCCCTGGTTTCCCTCGAGGACCCTGCAGGGAGATGAGGACACTCAGTCCCAGCCAGACATTTGGGGGCTCCCTGCAACCCACCTCAGCACACCCACCGTCCTCAGATCCCTTAGTCACTTACCTTCTCTCCATGAGGGCCGATGGCACCCTGGGGCCCAGGGAGACCCTAGATACCAGAGAGAGACGTCACAGGGGCCCCCAGGGGTGGGCCCTGCTTTCTCCCCCAGCCAGCAGCCCCAGTTCACAACACAAGCAGCAAAGACTTGAGACCCTTCATTTCCAGTCCCCACGCAGGGTCTGACCCACTGTGAGAGCCCAGGGGGAGCCCCTCAGTCTGGGGGGGCAGACAGGACCACTCACCTGGGTCCCGGGGGTGCCCTGCTGCCCGGGAGGTCCTGGTTCTCCCTGGGGTCCCTAGAAACAGCGGCCAGGCCGGGGTCAGAAGGAAATGGTGACGGAACAAACAGGCAGGGGAGATGAGTCCCAGCAGGGACAGACGCGGGGGCGAGAACCGGGAGCCGGAGGGGGCAAAGGGGCAAAGGGACGAGGACCTCGGCAGAGACGCAGGGGCGGAGGGTCAGGTGGGGCCTCCACGCCCATCACTTACCAAGCTGCCTTTGGGACCGTGGGGACCATCCATGCCTCGGACCCCCTGAAACATGAGAGGGGCGTGAGCCCGGGAGGGACCTGTGGCTTCTGAAGCCCAGCCATCCCCATGGACGGGCAGGGGCGCGGTGGGCCACCCTCCAGTTCATCCCGAAACTAAGCAAACACAGCCGCCCAGATCCACAGGGCGTGGGGCTCAGTCTGTGGGTTTGTGGGGCTTTGTTCTGTTTCTCTTGAGGACTTTTTAAAATTTTTTTTACTATGCCCAAAGTGTTTGATGCACTTCAGGATATGGCCCTGCGTGGGCACCTGTGGATGCAGGCTAAAGGGGCAGTGGGGGCAGCGGGGGGAAGGAGGGAGGCATTCAGGGAAGGTGGAGAGGGCGGGGTCAGAGTCAGGGATGGTCACTCACCGGGGGTCCAGGAATCCCAGGAGGGCCTTTGGGGCCAAGGAGACCTCGAGGTCCCTGCATTCAGGTGAGGGGAAGACGGGACCCGTGTGGGTGAGAGCGCGTCCCTTTCATGCCCACGCCCCTCCTCTGGCATCGGAGCCACACTCCCTGTCCCCCCAACACTCACCGACTCCCCCGGCAGCCCCCGAGGCCCGATCTCTCCGTCGTCTCCCTGGAAGAGGACACGTGAAGCAGCCTCGCCTTCTGGACCACCCCCACCCCCAGCCCCCACCCCGGAACCCCCCTATCCCCAGCCCCCACCCTGCCCGCCCTACCAGCTGCAATACTTACCCTCTCTCCATCCTCACCAGGGGGCCCAGGAAGGCCCTGGGCACCAGTATCACCCTGAAAAATGGGCCACCAGGTAAGAGGGGTACAGATCCCCCAACACAGACAGACACAGACCGTCTTCAGGGTCCAAGGAAGTTCCTTCTCTCAACTCCTGCTGAGACCGTCAGCCTCCTTCCCTGGCCTCACGATCCCTCCCTCCCCTCCCCTCCATGAAGATCTACCCCCCATCACAAGACCCCACATTCCCCCATACTCACTCTGTGTCCCTTCTCCCCAGGCAGCCCTGGGAGGCCATCAAATCCTCGGTCACCCTAAGGAGGAGAGGGCCAACCCAGGTGAGGCGCCAGTCCCTTTCCCATCATGTCCTGAGTTGGGTGGGGCTGCTTTGTGGGGACCCTCGGCTATCCCCAGGAAACAGATGAGCTCAGGAGTTCCAGGTGGGCATCAGAGAGGGGCCCAGGCCTGTTACCTTCACTCCAGGTTCCCCAGGCATCCCTCGGGCTCCATCAGCACCCGCTCGGCCCTGGGGGTGCAGGGGAGGTGTCAGAGCAAGCAGGGGCCCAGCCCTCCACCCCCTACACCCTGTCTCCATCCCCCACCCCCTCCCATCCTACCCCCGTCACTCACCCTTCGCCCCGCCTTGCCAGGAGGGCCCATGAGGCCCTGAGGTCCTCTGGGGCCCTAGGAGGGAGAGGCAGGGGCAGGGTTAGTGGGCACGGGTTGGGGGCGGGGCACTGAGCTGGGACCAGGTCGGGGGAGGCTGTCACCTGAGGGCCCAGGTCTCCAGACTCTCCTTTCATGCCAGGGCTCCCGGGTTGTCCCTGTGAGGAGAGAGGGGGGCTTGCTGAAGGACACACCCATCGGTGGCCTCAGTGCCCTCCCCCAGTGAAGCAAAATATCTCTCAACTTGGTCCTTTTCCAGGACTGTCCATACCCCCACACGTGGACAAAGGATCCCCTATCACAACACCCCACGCACTCACCAGGGGGCCAGGGCGGCCTGTGTATCCCATGGGGCCAGGGGGTCCTCGGAGGGCCATCTAGGGGGGCAGAGCAGACGGCAGAGCTGAGCACAGGCAGCAGGAGCACCCCAGACCCCGGGTCACCTCCCAGATTCACCCTTCTTCCCTGACCTTCATTCCACTGCCCTGATCGTCCTCACCCTCCCTGTCAGCCCCCAAACCAACCCAGACCTCTCTCTGTCCTACACTCACGCTGACCTACCTTTCCTACCCCTCCTAGTGCCTTCCTCCCCCCACCCCCCCACCACACCCCTCCCACCTCCCCCCAAGCCCCCCAGCCCTACTCACCCGCGCCTGCTGCAGAATCGCCTGGGCCTGGGCCTCCTGGGCCGCCACCACGGGGCCCTTGTCACCCCCACCACTGCCGAACCGGAACTGCGGGGCAAGGAGAAGAAGAAAGTCTAGATTCTTCCAGGAAATCCACGAGACTCCCAAAACCAGAGGCATCGTCCAGCACGCGGACCCCATCTCCCAGGTTCCAGATACCCTAAGCCCTTCTCCAGTGTCTCCCCCAGGCTCCGGGTCATCACTCAGAGGTTTTCAGAAACTCAGCTCCTATCTCCCTCCCTCACTCTCAGCCTCTTCCTCCCCAAAGATTCTTTGAGTTCTAGATTCCCTGAAATCTAGGATTTTCTGCCCGATTCTAGATGCCCCATGTTTGCGTCTAGGTCATCAACAAGGCCTTAAACCCTCCTCCCCGATGATCTCGTTCTTTGGGTGGATCGTCCTGAGAGACTCCTCTAGGCTTGCCTCCCTGTCTGGTTCTTGGTGACACAGTTCCCTGACCTCCCCTCAGCCCGTTCCACAAAGCCCAGAAGACCACTCACGGGGAGCATGAGGGATGTTCCAGGAGGGCCAGGGGCACCGTCTGATCCAGGGAGCCCTGCTCGGCCCGGGGGGCCCTGGAGAAAGATGGAGTGACAGCATGTTGTTAGGGCCCTGGCATCATCTTGAAATCCTCCTCAATGGAACAGATGCAGACTTCGCTAGATCTCCCCACACCCCATGGAGAAACATGTCATGGAGAAAAATGACAGTGAGACACGACTGCTCCCCTCTCCAACCACACGCCGCCTTCTTCT
Source organism: Cervus canadensis (assembly GCF_019320065.1). Classification (NCBI taxonomy): domain Eukaryota; kingdom Metazoa; phylum Chordata; class Mammalia; order Artiodactyla; family Cervidae; genus Cervus; species Cervus canadensis. Next base: position 38,932,787 of record NC_057413.1, read on the forward strand.
CTGGGTGCTGAGGGCACAGCAGCCCCTCCGCCAGTAATCAACCGGCTGATGAGAAATCACCGAGAGTGGTACCCTGGATACCAGTGGCTCCTTTGCAGCCCTCCCCTCCTCCACAGGATGCTCTCATACCCTCTCGCCTGGGTCTCCAACTGGGCCTGGGTTGCCTTGGATACCAGGGGGACCAGGGAATCCCTGAAGAACACAAGAAAAGGGGGTCAGATGTGGGCGGTCAGATGGAAGAAGGGTATATGGTTGGGGGCAGGCTCCGCAGAAGAAATCTGGGGATCTGGAAAGCTCTGATTGGACAGTTGCTCCCAGTTAAGAAGGAGGCCTCAGCCAATGCTGGGAAGGCACAGGTCGGTAGGTAGGAAGCATTTCTGCATAAAGAATGGAGACTGGGGGGTCACAGCTAGAACTCACCGCAGGGCCTTCTGGACCAGGGGGCCCCTCCACTAGCATGCCCTGCAGAGACGAAGGTTCAAAGTCAGAGGCTACAGGGCTAGCACCCCGCCTCCTTCCCTCCTTCCCACAGCCCTCTGCTCAGTGACCAGAGCGACTTACGGGTTCCAGCACCGCAGGCTCCCCCTTCTCTCCCTTCAGCCCCCGGGGTCCACGGGCAGCCTGAGGGAGACACACATGTAACCCCCAGTGGGGCCTGTGAGCAGCCGAGGCTTGTGGGGCTGCCCCACCCTGGCAGTCGCAGGGCCCCTGGAGACCTCCCTGACCTGACCCCACGAACTCCCTGGTCCTCCTCCAAGACTCCCTCTTCACAGACCACCCAGGTCTGCCAAGGGAGATCTTGGGGTTCCCCACCCCCCAATTCCCTGCCCCACCTCAGCAAACACACCCTCCCCATCTCCCTAAGAACCACTCTCAGGAAGGTCCCCAGACCATTCCTGGGACACCAGACCCCCAATCTTCCCAGACCCTCTCCTGGATGACTGCATCTTATCCTCCACACTTCCTTAGGACCTTAAGAAACCATCAACTTCCTCACCTTTAACCCAACTCGCCAAGTAAGATTCTAAGATTTCGGATAGATTTTTTTTCTTGGGTTTAAGGGAGGTCATGCATCCATATAAGAATCTGACGTAATCTAGTGTCTTTCTCCAGAAAAGAAAAGGGGTATGCCCTTATGCACAGAATTTTACTTGGAGTTTCAAGGGGTTCACAAGTTTAAAACTCCCCAGAGATTAGACATTCATACTCTAAGTGGATTTGGAGAGCAGTCCCCACGGATACCTCAAACTTGGAGCTTATAACTGGATTTTGAAAAAATACAACCTGGGCTCAGTTCCTCAAGCCCCGGCACGGAACCCCTCAGCTCCTTCCAGCGCTGCTCCCAGCATGGAAGCTACACCCTTCCTCTAACCCTCATTTAAACTTCAAGCCTACCAGTAGCCTCTCTTCCACACTTCCAGTCAAATGCCCACCCCCAACTCTGAGGCCTTAACCAAGATAGGGACAGGGAGAATGGGGGATATTTAGTCACCACGTCCCCCAACTCTCTCAACAAAGATCTTCAAAATGTCCCCCTCTACCTCCATCCTGACTGAACAATAAAGATCATTTTCCAAACTCTCCCATATCCCAGATCAATCCTAAAATTCTGGCATAAGGGAAAGGCAGCAGAGGGTCAAGGGTGGCAATATTAGAGCAGGGATGTTGGAATGAGGCAGCAGGGTGGAGGAGACAGCTCTGACTGCAAGGCAGGCAAAAGATGAAGTGAGTACAGGAAATATCCCGCTGACAGGGAGTGGCTGAAAACACAGGACACAATTAAGGGAGACAGAACAAAGGGACAAACTCTTGGAAGCAAGAATGATACCAGGGCCAAGAAAAATCAAACATGGCCAAGATGGTTAGAAAATGAACCAGATAAACAGGAAGTGGTGGGACAGACAGGAAGCAGCCAAGGAAAGAGGATCCAGGAAGTGGACCTTCAATAACAACATGGCTGCCTCAATCAAGAAAGAAACAAAATTCACAAAACAGACAGAAAGTGACTCTGGGAAATGGATTATGACAAAGAAAGACAATTCTTCCAGAAAACACACATCTTCCAGAAAACATACACACAGCAAGTGGCCATGATAAATATCTAGACCCACAATGGAAACTTTATGATTTGGATGACCAGAGACACATACGAAGTGGCTTATTATCAAATGATAAGACAGCATGAAAAACTAGAACAGAAACACAAAGAATAAGTCCCCTCCAGTCCAATCTGACACAGTCATCCGAATGGATGTCATGACTGGGAGCAGAGGGGACAGACAGGAAGTGGCCTGGAGCTTAGAAAATGTGACAGAGAAAGTTAGATTGCTTGGCAACATAGATAAGAAAATGTTTTGATCAAGAAGAAATGATGGAGACAGACTGAAAATGGACATATGACAGGGGCTTATGACCAAAAGCCTATGAAATCCAGCTTGATGGAGATAGGAAGGGACCAAGAAAGACAGGAAGTTCCCATAGGATTTAAAAGAAAAAAATCACCAATTGCTTCAGACAGAAGGAACCATAAGGAGTCACAGAGTAAGACATTTGACAAGGGAAGGCAGGAAGTAATCTTTTCAAGCAACAGATACAATCTATGTGAACAAAAAATGGATAATCACTAGCGGGAAGTAGCTCTCAGATGACAGACAACAACCAAAGACAACAGGAAGCGATTCTGTAGCTCCTGCTGGAGGTCAAGAGTGGAAGAGGAGCTTCTTGGACTTACGGCTCCCGAGCGGGCTGTCTCCGCAGACAGGGCAGGGCCAAGCTCCGTCTCCTCGCGGTAATCATCCCCGTAGGCATAGGTGTAATCGTAGGGCCCTGCTGGGGGCTCTGTGCCACCCTCCCCATATTCCTCTGTCAGGAACCTGTCGGCTGTGGGGGGGACCTGGAGATCTGTCTGCTCCTTCCCAGGGGTGGGGAGGGAGAGGGGTAGATGGGGGCGTTAGGGCTAAGAGGAGGTCTCCCCTGGACCCCAGGGTGTGACAACTTCCAGCCCAAAGGGTACTGAGGGTGATGGGGCCATTTTCCTCCCAAGAAAAGCAAGGGGAGCCATTGTAGAGAAGGGGGATGGCCATCAAAGGCCCCCAATGAGGAGAGAGGTCCAGAAAGTGGGCTTGGTTGGAAGAAGTGAGGGGTAACGAGAAGGGTGGCCGGAGGGCTGGACACAGAGTGGACAGTCCATGGACATAATGATGGAAGAAGGGGGTCCACCAAAGAAATTGGTGGAAAGACAAAAAGTGACAGGGTTGGACAGAAACTGGCTCCTGGAACAGAAATATGACAGAAGTACAACCACTGACATCAGCATGGAAGGAGATGACCCTAGAGTCAAAGAATAATGGCAGGAGACACGGACACCGGAGAAAAACGGCTATTCTGAGAGAGACCAGCAGACTCAAAGATCTGGAGTAACCAGGAGACAGGACATCATGAACAAGGTGACAAAGAGCCCTCCGGCCAGAAGAGGGGCTGGTTCATCAAGATGATCTAGGGCAACGGGAGCAGGCCACAGACGCCCATCACCCCTAGCTGGGGCGAGGGTGGGGATGGAGTTACCTCCTCAGGGGGTGGCAAAGGACTTGACTCCAGGATTCCGTCCTCTTCACCTGGGGTGGGGTCCTAACCCCAAGGGGAAGGGAGGGGAGAGGAGCAGAGGGCAGGAAAGAGGAAAGAGGTTAGCGGAGAGGAGGCCAAGCAGAGCCGATCCTGGCCCGTCCCGAGGGCAGCGGCTGTCTGTGCCGGGGCGTGGGGGCAATCTCAGATCTTGCAGCCCCTTTGGAGGGGGTACAGTTCAGGGAGAGTGAATCTCCGAGGTCAGAGAGGTTCGGGGGCAGAGATCTGGATGCCCTGGCTCTACCTGCCGGTAACCGCTGCCTCTGGTCCTGGGGGGGCCCCGGGCAGTGGGGGGAGCTGCCTGCTGAGCTGGGTGCCCGGAGAGGGGAGGCTGGCCCCGGGCTGGGCTGGAACCTCCACTTCGAGAGGGCCTCTGGCCTGGTGAGGGGGACGCCTGCCGGGCCGCTGACCTCTTGGCAGGAGGGGCAGGCTTTCGGGGAGGGGTCCGACGCCCGCTGGGGGGAGGGGGAGCCCTGTGGTTGGGGCCTGGAGGTCGCTGCAGCGGAGAGACACAGGAGGGGCAGTGAGCACACGCCCTTAATCTAGATATAAGGTGGCTCTCCCCAAAGTGGGAAGGGGAGGACAGTGTCTTAGATGTTTGCAAGGGATTGGTGGGGAGAACAGGGGAAGGGAAGGGGTCCCTCAAGTTTACCTGATAATCAGGGGTGGTGCCCGTAGTCATCACATCATAATAGGGGGGCTCGTAGTCATAGTAGAGAGACTCAGTGGACTGGGGTTGGGGGAGGGGTGGTGGAAACAGGTGGGAAGGGGGTGGGGTGGGGTGGGGGGAGGGGGGAATGAGGCGGTGGATGGGAGTTGGGGATGATGGAGGGATAGGAGTCAGGAGAGAGATGGGGGTGGGAAGGGAGTGGGGAGGGGGGTGAGAAGGGGGAGGGGGGTGGGGAGGAGGGTGAGAGGGGGGTGGGGAAGTGGGTGGGAAGGGGGGTGGGGAAGGGGGTGGGAAGGGGGGTGAGTCCCGAACGTGGGACAGAAGCAGACATGATTAAGAGATTGAGCCTCCAACCTCAGACCACTGACCCCAGATCACACTTGTCACGCTAGCTGTCAGGACTCCAGCCCACTCAGAGCCTCCCTGCCCTTTCCCCACCCCCACCAACAGCCCCCGATCCTGCCCCTCCCAGGGCAAGCAGGGCCCAGAGTCAGGGCTCAGCACGTTCGCTTGCACAGGCCTCTACCTCCTACTCCTTCTCCGCATCTCTCCCTGGGTCTCCCCGTTTCAGCTTCTCCTGTCTCTGTCTCTGTCTCCTCAGCTCTGCCAACCTCTGCCCACCCCTCCCCCCAGTTCTCACCCCCACCCTCCATGGCCTCCCAATCTCTTAATTCAAGGAAGAGATGGAAAACCCAAGGACACAGTTCCAGGAAGACTGGCAGAGGAGACAAGCAGGGGACACAGTTCCCAGCCATGAATTCTTCATAATGACTTTTTATTTTTAAATGAAAATAAAAAGGTTGATGAATGAGGACTGGGAGGAGGGCGGGGTGATGGGAATAGAGGGAATGGTTGGGAAGGGGGTACCAGGGAGGGGGGTAACAGGAGCCCAACACAGGATGGGGGCTCTGGGCTGCTGGGGGAATTCCCCTGGGGCACTGTGGTGGCGGCTTCCCTCCCCGGGGCCTGCTGCAGTTTGGGGTGCACCCAGCCCCCTCACCTGTGGCTGGGGTTCCTGGTTTTGTGGCCTGTGAAGTCTTGGTGGTTGCTGCTTCGGTGATCTCTGGGTTCTGTGAGACTGCTGTCTCTGAGGTCTCTCCCTCCAACCCCCCTCGCACTCCAGCTCCTTCTGGTCACAGGATTCGTAGGCAGCTTGCACCCCCGGGATGATGGAAAGCTCCTGAATATCACCCTGCAAAGAGGAAGGGACACTAATGGAGGCAGGTGGAAAGGGCTTCAGAGAGACACAGCATAGAGTCTGGGACATGGGTCAGAGGTTAGACTACATGATGGAGACGGTCATCACCAGCCCTCCCACGAGCATACTTTCTTTTCAGGTTTGAAAGGACCTTCTCATTCATAATCCCATTGAACCTTCACAACAACTAGACAGTTGGACAAGGATCAGAGTCAGCAGGACAAGGATCTTCATGCTCATTTTCCAAGCACAATTGCATTCATTAAAGTTCCAAGAGATGATGACTGGCCCAAGGTCATGCCAAGTGGTAGAATCAGGACTAAAATTCAAGCCTTCCGCCTTAAGTTCATCTCTTGGCCTACACCCTGCCCATGTGATCGTGCATGAGCCTGTTCACAGGGGCTTCTGGAGACAGTGGCCCAACCTTAGTTGCTTTGACCTTCCAATGCAGTGATTATAAGAATTCTCAGGACCTCTGGAAATGGGGGGAAGCTAGTTCTGATTTCCAATGGCATATACTTGTGCCCTCATGTGGTACTGAGCAAACCCTGCTTGGGGATGGGTTACAGCTTGGGAATACTGTCTCAACTCCAGAGCAGAACTGGTAGCTCCTTGGGATGATAGAGATCTGATGATATTCTTTGGCATTCCCCTTGGCACTAAGCCAGCAGGTATTCAGAAAACATTGACTGGCTGGGTTGGGTGCATGGACAGATTGGATGGGGGGATGGACAGACGGCTGGGTGGGTGCATGGACAGACGGATGGGGGGATGGACAGACGGCTGGGTGGGTGCATGGACAGATGGGTGGGTAGATGGACAGACGGCTGGGTGGGTGCATGGACAGATGGATGGGGAGATGGACAGACGGCTGGGTGGGTGCATGGACAGATGGATCGGGGGATGGACAGACAGCTGGGTGGGTGCATGGGCAGATGGATGGGTAGATGGACAGAGATGGACAGACGGCTGGGTGGGTGCATGGACAGATGGATGGGGAGATGGACAGACGGCTGGGTGGGTGCATGGACAGATGGATCGGGGGATGGACAGACAGCTGGGTGGGTGCATGGGCAGATGGATGGGTAGATGGACAGACGGCTGGGTGGGTGCATGGACAGATGGATGGGTGGATGGACAGATGGCTGGGTGGGTGCATGGACAGATGGCTGGGTGGGTGAATGGGGGCTCAGACACCTGACTGAATGAGAGGGTGGATGGATGATGAGTGAGTGAATATATGTGTGGGTGGACTGATACAGAAAAAAATGAGAGGCACAGAGTAGATAGAAATGGAAGTAGATGGAAGGAAGTGAAGAAATGGCTGAATGGAGAGTCGGGGGGTGACAAGATGGGTGGGTAAATGACATGTATGCATGCATTCTTCCATGCACATGCAGGCAGGGTGGATGAGCGGATGGGTGAATGAGGAGATGGATGGATGGCTTAAAGAGGATGGATGGATGGAAGGACAGATGAATAGACGTGTGGCTTCAAGGAAGGAGTGGCTGAGCAGGAGAAGAATAGGCAGGGAGGAGAATACAAGCCCAAATGCTGGAAGAAGTGAGCGAGTATATAAATGAACAGATGGGTAGATGGATGGGTGGATGAATCGTTGAGGGGATGGATGGATGGGTGGACAAATGAAAGCTGCCTGACAGAATAAATGACTATGGACAATCCTACCATACAAATGGGCACCTAATTCTTCTACCAAAAAAAAAAAAATGCAGTCCTGAAGAGAGGAAGTAGAAATAGACTTTATGAAAGGAAAAGTGAAGGGTCAGGACACAGGAAGATGGAGTACTGAGGTCAGGAGGGGAGTGAACACAAGATAGAGGGCCAGAAATCACTCCTCTCCCTCGTTGCTGCGGTTACCTCGAAGACTTCCTCGTCCAGGATCCGAGCACCAAAGATGATCACGCCCCGAGTGTCCAGCACTGGGCGGGCGCTCCGGGGGAGGGGTCGCGTGACTCGCTTCTTACAGTCAATTACGAGGGTGACGGACTGGCCCTTCACAGCCACAGCCACACGGTGCCACCTGGTCATGGGAGCGGGCAGAGGTTCCAGTGACCGACAAGGCAGGAGGGTCACGAGGGCTGGGGGGCTGCTGACGCGAAGGCTGACAAGCCAACGGTAACACAGCGCAGTCAGAGTGGCTACCATCCCCTGAGCGCGCACAACACGCAGGCACCACGCAGTCACGTTCTCATCTGATTTTCACAATTCTGTTATCCCTATGTTTCAGACATAGAAACCAAGGCTCAAAAAAGCCAAGCAGATAGGCATGGCTGAGTCCCGTTGCTATCCACCTGAAACTATCACAACATTGTTAATTGGCTATACTCCAAGATAAAATCAAAAGCTTTTTTAAAAAATAAAAATAAATAAAAGAAAAAAATAGTCAAGTAACTTGCCCAAGGTACAAGGTAGTCCTACGCACAAGGATTTAATCTCTGAAGCCCAAACTCTGGGTTAGAAGAGACTTGACTAAAGTTTGGGCAGTGGGTAAGCAAGTGGTTGCCCAAAGGGATTTCCTAGATTAAGGGGGGAAATTGAAGGCAGGAGGAGAAGGGAACGACAGAGGATGAGATGGTTGGATGGCATCACTGACTCAATGGACATGAGTTTGAGCAAACTCCAAGAGAGGGTGAAGGACAGGGAAGCCTGGAGTGCTGTGGTCAAGGGGTCACAAAGAGTCAGACACGACTGAGCGACTGAAATAACAAGGATTAGGGGGTGGGGGTTCTGGGGGCAGGAACCAGAGGGGAGCTCCTAAGAGACAGGCCGGACAGGCCAGAGGAGCGCACTGACTTACTTGCCATCTGCCAGGCTGAGGCCTCGGAAGACGGGCTGAGCCGGCGGCTGCGGCCGTCCAGTCTGGTCCTCGTACAGGAAGCGGACGGGCCGGCCGAGCTCCAGGCCCAGCTGCCGGACGCCCTGGGCACTGTAGAGGGTCAGGAGAGGCGCCTGGAGGCCCGGGCGGGTCCGGACCACAGTCAGCAGAGAGAAATCTTTGGGAAAGCCTCCTGGGACACAGACATACAGCAGGAGGAAGAGGCAAGGTGAGCCATCAACCCCTTCCCCTCTGATCCCACCCCCATGGGCTCTCCCCACTCCGGCGGGTCACCCGTACCTGGAAAGAGCTGACGGGTGGGTGCGCTGAGCTGGGCGGGCCGGGACACTCGGTAGGCCACATCATCTGGACAGATGCCTCTCGCCCTCCGGACACCGTCAGGGAGGGCAGGGAACCTCAGGGCCCGAAGCACGTCCACGGGGGCTGCACCTGGGAGAGTCACGAGGGTCAGAGGGGCCCACACTCAGGGGGGTGCGCACAGGGGACTTTGGGGGTTTAGCGATCAGGTTTCTGGGGCTCAAACTCCCTGGAAGACATAAGTCACCTCGCCCTTCCACGCTTCTGAACAGAGCCTGAATGGATGGAAACAAAAGTCACCTGGAAAAAGGCAGCCTGGGCCTGTACTCAGCTCCATGCCCACCACCACCGCTCCGCCCAGCCTCAGTCTCCCTGTCTCCATCTCTCAGCCTATGAATCTCTACTCTGTCTTTCTTTTTTTTTTTTTAAAGAAAGCGCAGATAACTATTTTAATCAGTTTATTATTTACCTTCTGGCTGTGCCGCTTGGCATGTAGGACCCTATTTTCCCAGCGGGGATCAAACCCGCGCCCCCTGTGTTAGAAGCGCAGTCTTAACCACGGGACCACCAGGGAAGTCTCTTTATTCATCTCTCTCTTCCAACTCTCCACCTGCCTCCCCTTCACTTGCTCTGTCTCTCTGACTCTATCGGCTTCCGTATCTGTTGGTGTCTCTCTCTCCTTGGCTCTTCCGTTTTCCTCCGTTTCCCTCACCCTCTACCCATCTTTTCCTTTCTCCAGCTCTTCCTTCCTCTCGATCTCTGGGTCTCTGGCCTCTGTCCAGTGTCTCCAGCATAAACAACATCTGGGCAAGCCATCATCCTGGGCACGGGAGGGGCTGGGGGGCCACCAGGGGGGGAGTAGAGAGGCTCTCTATGGAGAGGGGGCATCAAGGGGGAGGCGGGGGCCACTCTGACCATGCAGAGAAAGGAGATACAAGAAGGAGCCAGCCCCGGAGCCAGCGCCCCTGGCCGGGGAGATGGGCCGGGGGGCGGGGGCGCGTGGGGAGCCTGAAGCTGCCACGCAGAGCCGGAGCAGATCCAGGGCCCGGAGCCACACATCTGCGGATCCCATCAGAGTCCTCTGCCCAAAACCCGGGCAAGCTCCCCACACCTGGAACCTGGACCCTGCCCCACCACCCCCGCCACCCGTGGCCCAAAGATTCTAGAGCCAGGCCACCAGCCCTGTCCGCCTAGAACTCGGCTTCTGAGGGCTCAAACTCCCCAGGAGACAGAGGTCGCCTCTTTCTCTCTCACTCCCCCAAACACAGGCTTCTCACACCATCAGTTCCAGATTGGAAGAAAACCAAAGAAAGTTCCAGCAAAACTTTCACAGAAGTGTTGGGCAGGGCAGGGGCCAGAGAGATCAGGAGCGCAGAGCTGGGTAGGGTGGGTGAGGTGGGGCAGGCAGGCAGAGAAAAGGCCCTTTGAGTCCAGGAGCCGGGAAACCACGGTCTTGCCCCCTCCCACCTCCCTGCCCTAGCCTGGCCCCCGCGTGTGGCAGCTCCGCAAACATCAACACACAAGGGCCGCTTTGAGAGACGAAGGGTAAGTAAGACAGAGACACAGAGACTCACAGAGACCCCAGGCCAAGGAGACCTCAGAGGCCCCCACCCTCTACCAAACCCCAGGAGAGTCCAGCTCAACCCTATAGATGGCCTAGCCGCAGGTCTGCCCACCTGGCTTCCTACTTCAAGTCACATAGGGGCCCCCCTGTCTCTGGCCTCAGTCTGCCCCAGTCTCCCCACTGGTGACCCCATCACCCCCACCACTCTGCCCCACACTGATGAATTCCACACTAACCCACTTCCCTCCAGAGTCCCACCTCTATCCACTCAGCCCCCAAATAAGAGACAGTCATCTCAGCCACCTCCCTGCCTCCATGTTAAAGGATCCCTTTTCTCCCTAAAAAAGACTCCTAGGATTTACAGACATCCCATACTTCAGTTTTCTGTCCCTGAGCTCCTCCTGCCTTGAAAGGTCTTCCTTCCATAATCTAATCTAAATCATTTATGCTGCTTTTCTGACCAGAAGAAATAAATAGTCAAGTTATATGCAGATCAGCCTCCAGGGTTTGGGGTTGGGGGGGGGCTTACTCCAGCCTGCCTAGTACCCAGGTACTCAGCCTCCTCCTCACCGACGTCAACCCCCCCTTCCCTGGAGCCAGGACTTCTGGATCCCGGGGAAAAGAAGGAGAAGGTTGGGATTGTGGAGGCCAGGGTCCCAGGGGAGCCCGGCTGGGCAGAGGGGGAGGGGCGGGGCAGGAATGCAGAGAGTTGGCTCCCGCCTCAGACACCTGATCCTGGCCTGTCCAGCGGCCGTCCTGTTGGCAGTCAGCCCCACGGCTCCCCAGAGCCAGCCGCGTGGCAGCATCGAGGGCATGGGAGGGGGAAGGGGATCCTGTCGGGGGAGCCAGTGAGACAAACAGTCCAGGTATCCCTTCTTTCTCTACTTACCGGACTCTGCTCTTACCCAAGGATGCTCACCCTCTCACCCCAAAGATGTGGACAGAAAGAAGACAGACATGCACCTCCCATCCATCAACACTTGCATCTGCCCCTGACTCCAGCACCTGGCTGGACCACACTGGCCCTGCTGGAGGACCCCAGCATCCAGCCCCACTCACATGACCCTCCACCATTCACCCTTACCTGCCCTCCCCTGCTCACTTCAGAGAGGAAAAACAAATCCCCATTCTGGCTCCAAGGGACCCAGGTGTCCTGCCCTCCAGCCTGGACCCTTGACCGCCCCAAATCCCATTCTCAGACCCAGAAGCGTCCCCCTCTCCCTAGGTATCCGCTGTCCCCTGTCCCGGGGACATGCAGACCTCCGGCCTGATTCCGATGACCCAGGCATTGGGACTCCGCTTACCTGCCCAGGCGGGGGCGGCGCTCAGCCCCAGCAGCAGCGGCACCAGCAGCAGGAGGCGATGGCAGCGGCTGCACCGCTCCATGGCTGGGGCCCGGAACGCCCGGTCCGGGGACCAGGGGACGCCGGCGGCGCTGGGCACCCCGAGACTGCAAGAGAGAGCGAGCACGCCGGGCTCCTGAGGAAGTCGGAGGCTGCCGGGTGGCGACGGCTCTCAGGGACCCAGCTCCATGCAGCGGGGCGCCGTCGGGGCTCCGGCGCTGTTCCCTCCTCGGTGGCCGCCGCTCCTGTGTGTCCCCGGCCACCCCAGCGGCCCAGAGCCCCCACCTCGCTCCCGCCCCCGGCCCAGCCCCTGCCTTCAACCGCCCGCCCACAGCCACCGAGGGAAACCCCACCCCCGATCTCCACCTGGTTGGGGGGGCGCGAACGGGAACCCTCCCTCGCGGCCCTCGGGCTGCTCTGCTCTGCTTCTCGCAGGGACTCAGTGGCCTGTACCTTAGGATGCTCTTTCCGGGGAACCCCAATATCTCTTCCCCGGTCTCTTTATTTTGGGGGTACCCAGACGTCCAGTCGCAAGACCCCTCCCCCGTTCCTCCCCCTTGAAGACCCAGAGCCCCCTTTCAGCAGAGTCCGGGGCGGGATGTAGTGGGAGGGGAGAGGCGGGCCCGGGGGTCGCTACCTCCCCTCACCCCATCGGGTCTCCATAATTATTTCCCCTCGGCCCGGCCCGCCCGCTGTAATTACAGAGCCCGGCCCGGAGCTGGGTATTTATAGACACCGCTATAGATAGCGACTGGGGACCTGCAACCCGACGGCCGCGGGGAGCGGGGCGGGGGCGGGGGGGTGGAGGTCGAGGCGGCTAGAGACTGGACAGACCCACACACGGGCTGATCGGGTCCCAGGGGATGGAGGGGAGGGCACCACGTAAGGGCGTCCTGGAGCCCAGGTGGAGAGGCATCCAGTCGGGAAGGGGGGCGGCAACGCGGGGTTGGCAGAGTCTGGGAATCGGGGTCACTCGGGGACGAGGCCGCCTCCAGGCGGGCAACGCCGGAGGAGGCCGCGGCGCTCTGCGCCCAGGGCGCCCCCACGGGCGGGCACGGCGCCGGGTCTGCCCGGAGCCCGCGGCGCGGCCAGAGGGCCGCCCGGAGCGAGCCGAGGCGCCGCCGCCCGCTGGCGCTAGGAGGGCGCCGGCGAACAAGGCGCCTTTGAGAGCCGGCCGCCCTCCTCCACGGCCGCCCCGCCCCGGCCCGGCGCACCCTCGGCCCCCTCCCTCGCCACAAAGCGCGCCTTGTGTCCCCCCCCACCCCCACCCCCACCCCGCGCCCGGCTGCCAGCCCCAGGGAACTACTGCGGCGGCCGCTGCGTCCAGGGAGCGCTCCCCACCGGATACCCTTCCACCCGCGGCCCGGGGCGGCGCTCCTCCCCACCCCCAAGACAGTCACCTCGGTCCAGAAAACAGCGATTTTAATTTGAAAGCGATTTTATGTGAGTGAAAGACAGGGGAAGGGAACCCCGGAGAGAAGAGCCGCAGGGCAGAAGTCATGCAGCCCCAGCACCCCACCTCCGCAGGCTGGCCATCGCCCCTCAGTCAGGCCGGGACACTCAGTGTCCCAGGCTCCGCGGGGTGAGCCCGGGGCTGCAGAGGGAGCTGGGACGGGAAAGGCGTGAGGACTACTCACCACCCCGGCCCTGCCCTCAACGCAGGCCCCTTCCCCCAGACAGACAGGAGTGGTGGGGAAAGGGCAGGGAGGCTCAAGAACCCAGAGCAACCGGGCCTGCCTTTCCCAGACACCACCTCCGCCACTGGCATCTCTTAGTCAACCTGGGGAAGTACAGTGCTTCTTTAGTCTAACTGCAAGTCTCTGTCCTCCAGGAAATTAAAAATAGCAGATGGGTTCCCCCCACCCCTTCACCACCACCACCACCACCTTTTTCAGTCTGACTGCCGGAGGTGGGGAAGTGTGAGACGGGACTCTGGCCAGGGGACAGTGACAGGGTCCCCTCCTTCCAGAGAAGCCCCCATCTGCCAGGCTGGGTTAGAGGAAGGCCTGGCAGAGCTTACTCCCATGTCCATCAGTTTGGGGGGCCTGCCCCCCAATAGCCATCTTTGCGGGAGTTCTCGTTCCACTCTTCGGATGGGGATGCTGAGTGAGGCAAGACGACAAGAAGCAAGGACCTGGGAGCAATGCTGGGGCTCTGTGCTGGGGGAGGAGAGGCCACTCCAGGCCGGAGTGAGAAAGCCCCCCAGACCGTGGCAGAGCCAGACAAACGCGGAGGCTCAAGGCCGCCGCGGGGAGAGGTCCACCAGTGGTCTGGGTCCCTCTGACTTGGGACCTCAAGCAAACCCTTACAGGGTTTAGGGGCACCCCCTGGAGGCCTCAGTTCGGCTCTGTGCTCCTCCATCCCATCAAGATTCTAGGAACACGGTCCCTCCCCACCCTGCCCCAAGGCCCAGAGTCCCTCGCCGCTGTGCCCTCCCCCAGCGTGAGGAACAGCACGTCTGCATGTGGGCTCAGGCCAGCTGGTGGGGAGCCTCAAGCATCTCCATGAGGAAGGTGTCGATGGGGGTGTCGCCGATGAGCTTGAAGAAAAACAGATGCTCTAGACACTTAAGGCCTATGGACCTGAGAGCAGGAAGACGCAGCAGCAGCTTGGCAAACCTGAGGGCATGGGAGATGCTGGGTAAGAGCCGGGGCCATGCGGGCCCTGAACACACCCTGGGGGCACCCCCACCCCGGTGTGGCCCCGGGGCCCCCAGCGCCTCTCACCGGCCCTGTTGCTCAGGGTACTTCTGTTTGCAGTAGGTCTCCAGGGACGCATATACTTTCTCTCGCAGGACCTCGACCTCACTGGGGTTGGAGAGGCCCTTGGCATCTGGGATGGCAGGAAGACAGGAGGAAGAGGAAGGAGGACCAATCAAACCAGGACAAATGTGGAGACATGGCCCACACGATGTTCCTTCTGGGCCCCACCTACACACCCTTCACCAGATGCCTGGCCAGGGAAGCGGGGTGCAAAGGGTCTGGGGGATGGGATCGGAAAGGGAATGTTTTTCAACGAATGTGGGTTCCTCCTGGTCAGCTGGGAGATTTCTAGGTTGAGGGGGGCAGCTGGGTAACTGAGGAGTCTCCGAAGAAGAGGCAGCTTGCAAGGCTGCCTGGGTCTTGAGGAACAGGGGCAGCCCTCCTCTTACCTGGATTGAACAGAATGATTGCCCTCAGGCAGCCAAGTTCTGTCTTGTCCATCCTCATGTCCCGCATTTTGGACACTAGCTCTGTCAGCACCCTGGAGAGGGACCTGCAGGTCACTCAAAGGTCACAGCTCAGCCAGCCTTGGACACGGACCAGCCTATAGCCCCGCCCCCTCGACCACCAGGCCAGCCCAGCTGAGGGCCACTGACCTATCAAAGATGGCTCCCACGCCTGCGGAATGGGCCGAGTTGCGGTGCACGTGGAGACCTGTGGCGAGGAGGATGCCGTCTCGGACGTCAATGGATCGGTGAGAGAAGGAGGCGATGAGCAGCTCGTTCCAGCCTGGGGGGGGCGGGGGGCGGGGGCCACAAGGGTCAGGGGCCAGGGATGAGGCCACAGGATGGAGAGCACATTGAGGGAAGGGGAGAAGAGAGGGTGAGGTCAACAAGACTGGTTCCCTGAAAATGCAAGGTAAGGTCACTGGGGTCTCTGAAGGTCAGGAGGTCCAAGAGGGGTCCAAAGACAAGAGGTTCGAAGGGTCCAAGGTCACTGACCTGCCCGTAGCAATATGACCTGGTCATCCAGAGGCAAGGAGGAAAAGTGGGGGATCCTCTTCGCCCACTCAACAAGCGTGAAGAGCTGTTTGTCAGCTGCCTGGCAGATGTTGGTCACAGGGTCATTGGGCTGCAGGGATGAGGGCTGAGTTATGGGAGGTTTGGAAGCACACTGGGAAACCCCCAACCATAAAACCCTTTGGACAATCCCCTGGTGGCTCAGTTAGTAAAGAATCCACCTGCAAAGCAGGAGACCCAGGTTCAATCCCTGGGTGGGGAAGATCCTCTGAGGAAGAAAATGACAACCCACTCCAGTACTCTTGCTTGGAAAATCCTAGGGACAGAGGAGCCTAGTGGGCTACAGTCCATGGGGTCGTGAAGAGTCAGATACAACTTAGCGACTAAACCAGCACCTTATTTGTAGTCTCTTCAAGCCCCATCTGAACCAATTCCTGCTCTTCTGGCATTCAGGAAGACAACTGTTAACTTGGGACTTGCCTGTACTTGTTTTGGGAGTGAGGACAGAGAATGCTACCATGCCCACCTCAGATGTGAGAGACCGTGTCTCGGGGCACTTCCAGCCCCCGGCAGTGTGAAGTGGTGGTGAGGGGAAGGGACGGGAGCTAGCACAGACCTAGCCTCCGGCCCCCCGACCCCCAGCAGGAAGGAGAGCACTCACGCTGCTGCCGCTGCCCCCGGTTCCCCCGGGACCCTCCACGCCCTGGTCACTCTTCTGCTCCACAGCAAGCTCCGCCTCCAGGATCCTGTCCACAGGCATCTCCTCGGGGGCTCCCCCGGCACCCTCCCCATCCCCGTCTTTGTCCTTCCCCCGCTGACGCTCCTCCTGTACAGCTAAGGGCCAGGGCGGGGGGAGAAGAGAAAAGTGGAGAGTCAGCAGCCAGCCTTGAGGAGATTCCAAAGTGTCCTTAGGGCCGTATGGGGTCTCCTGGCCTAACTTAGAAGATATTTATAGAAATTGGGGAAGTCACTTGAAACCACGGCATATTTGTGGCAGTCTAGACACAGGAGTTATGAAAGAACAGATGACTACTCCAAGAAGTAAAAAAGGTGGATAGAGGAATTAGACAGAAAGCCAACATTTAAACAGAGGACCTACTACATACTAAGAAACATGCCAAGCGTGCTTTAACATTTTCACTCCAGTATTATAACAACCCTATGAGCTCTTGACCCCATTTTTAAAGATAACAATTTTGAGGCAGTTCATTGAAAGTTTGTCCAAGTTCACATGACACATCATGCATCTAAACCTAAGTGTTCCTAACTGCAAATCTGGTGTTCTTCTGACTCCAAGAGGCAGGAGAAAGCGCATTGAGCCTGGGTCTTCAGGGACATGGGTTCTGATCCCAGATCTGTCACTCTTTTGTTGCATGACCTTGGGAAAGCCAGGCTTCAGGCTCATCTTCTCTAAAATGAGGCAGGTGACCAATATAAACTCCCTAAAGCATCCCTCAGGATTTCAGAATCAGACTTAAGATAAAACAGAGAGAAAAAAGAGAGAGAGATGTTTTGGGGGTCTTTTAGTAAAGCCTGCAGTTTAAGAGAGCACAGGCTCAGAGTTTGGAGAAGCCAACACAGATACCACGGAGACAGAGGCCAGAGTGGAAGGCTGGCTCAAAGAGAAAAACAGCTAACCCGGTTAGAGAAGGGGAGCGAGAGAAACCATCCTGGGGAAGGAAAAGTGATCCTAGCACCAGCCCGGGGTGAGGGGGTGGGTGGTGGTCAGAGGTTCAGGCCAGAGTGGCAGAATCATTAAGAAGGAAACTCAATGGACCACATCAGGGTACCAGGAAGGAGAGCGGATGTGCACGGCAGAGAAATGAAATAGCGCCCTCTGGAGGAGAGGGAGGAGCCCCGCCTTCCAGAGAGGCGCGGTCCCGGAAGTCCTCCCTCCCCCTCCTCCCACGGGGCACAAGGGGAGGCCTGGGGGGCCGGCCCTTACCCTCCCTCTTCATGCCGGTAGCCAGGCACTTCTGGTAGCGGCAGTACTGACAGCGATTCCGCTGGCGCTTGTCCACCGTGCAGTCCTTGTTGTCCCGGCACGAGTAGGTCAGGTCCTTACGGATGGTGCGCTTGAAGAAGCCTTTGCAGCCCTCGCAGCTGTAAACCCCGTAGTGTTTGCCTGTAAGAAGAGAGGAAGGGCAGTGAGACTGCACGCACACCCTGGGCCACTGGGAATCTTGTCCACCTCCTCCTACCCACCCTACCCCTAGCAAACTTAGCTGAAGTCCGCTCCCAAGAGATGGGGAACCAGGACGTGAGGGATGCTGCAGTTCCATTCTTCTCAGGGTTCAAAAACCCTAGACCAGTCCCCTCCCACCTCTGACCAACCCCCACCCCAAATCTAAGCTGGAGGTTCCTCAATTCTCATCATGCCTCTCCCAGTTCACTAGCTCAAACAAAACCTCAAGAGCCCCTGGGAATCCCCCAGATGACGGTACGTGGTACACACACTCTCTTCCTCCCTGCTAGTCCTCTGAGCCCCATACCTGAGCTTCGGTCCCCGCAGATTGCACATAGCCGTTTGCCAGCCCCAGGGCCACCTGGAGGGGGTGGACAGTGCAGGCCCCGGACCCCTAAGACTGGTGGCTTCACATCTTCAGGGGGGCCAGACCCACCCCCAGGGAGCGACACTGTTGAGTTAATCTGGGATGGGGGAAATAGGGAAGTCACAGGGAGACTCATTGGGAAGGATAATCTCTCAGAGGGGACGGACATCATTCTCTACCACCTAGGCAGGGCCCTGGACTGCACGTTACAAAGAACACTACACTGCAGTGCCTGAGAAGGGCCACCCCTGGGGCACAACCCCGAAGAGATGAGACATAACGGTCCCCTGAAATTGTGCAACACAGTGGCCCCAAAGGGCTTTTATCTCAGAAGGGCAGATGGGACCAAAAAGGCAAAAAAATCACTGAAAGACGAAAGGGACATCAAGAATAGTATGTTCTTTTATAGTACTGGGGAGGAGGCGTGCACTGAAAGCTCAGTGGCACCTCAGGAAGGGCCAGGGGTTTCACAAGGACCACAAGCCTGTCAACACTAGAAGTTCAGTGGACCAGGGAAGTTCAAAGATCTGGGGTCAGGAGGAAAACAAGGAAATGAAAGTGGAGAGGCAGTTAAGTGGGTCATGACCTCTCACCTGGGGACTGCTGACAGGCCCGGAGAATCCTGGGGGAGCTGGAGGGGGAAGGCCGGGGGACCCCATGGAAGAGCTGATAACTGGGAAGGGGGAGCCCAGTGGTGGGGGTGGCATCGAGGGTGGGGGTGGAGCCCCAGAACCTCCAAGGGACGCAGCTGCTGAAGGGGGCAGGGGTGGTCCGGGAGGAGAAGGGGGAGCGGCCCCCTGGGGAAGGGGATTTGGGGAGGAACTGTCCGGGCTCCGGGAGTCTGGGGGGTGAGGGAGGGTACACACAAGCACAGACACACAGACACAGGAGAGACAAAAAGAGAAAATGAGTCTTGGCTCACCCAAAAGGAGACGCATTCTCTCCCTCTGATTTCCCCACCGCGCCCCCATCCCACCCCTTCCCGTCCAGAGGCAGCCTACTGCCAAACAAGGGCTGAACCCCTAATCGTGGTGTGAGGAGGGGACTGACAAACGAGAGGAGGAGAGCTGAGGAGACGCAAGCTCCAAGCAGTGCATTTGGCCACCCCAGACCCGACGCGTCTCGTGTGGGTGGGGCAGCACGTGGGGAGGGGGGGGACCCGCCAGCCTCTGCACTCCCAGGTCGCGGCCCGAACATGCAGGGCAGAGAGACCCCGCCGAGGACGCGGAACTCGCCTCCCAACGTCCAGGGTCCTCAGGCTCGAGGACCGGGACCCGGCGCCGGGATCGCGGGGGAGCCGGCCCTCCAGCGGCTGCCCTGGGGAGGGCGGAAGCGCCCCCTGGCCGCCCCGCCCCGGGGGCAGGGCACTGCGGCCCCCGGGAGGAGGGGACGCGTGTTTACAAACAAGGGGGCGGGGGCGCCCGGGAGAGCGCCCGGGAGGGGGAAGGGGCCGCCGGCGTCGGGGTCTCGGCGCCCCGGCCGGTCCGCGGGCTCACTCACCCCGCCCGCTGTCGCCCATCCCGTCCCGTCCAGCCTCCCCCGGCTCCGGCTCCGGGGCCTGCTGTCCTCCGGCTGCCGCCGCCGCCGCCGCCGCCGCCGCGGGATCCAGCCAGGGCCGCCGCCGCCGCCACCGGGACGCGACCCCACAATGCATTTCTTTTCGCACCCCCACCGGCCCACACTGCCCTGCGGCATGCCGCTGGGGGAGGAAGGGCGGGCGCGCAGCCCAAGACATGACTCCCGGCTGAGTGTAGGGACGCCGAGCGGCACCAGGGGCTCCCGAGGACCGCTCGGGGGGACGAGCCGAGCACGAGGAAGCCCCAGAGAAAACGACTCTGGCCTCAACCGGGTCAAACTAAGCGCTTCGCCCGGCCCTGTACCAAAATGACAGCGCCAATGTGGCAGCCATCTTGGTATAGACGGGAAGTCTCCGCGCTAGTTCCGGCCCCCTCGTCTAGTTGGAAACGGAGGAGGCGGTCTTCTCCCGCGTGTTAGCCAGTCTCGCCCGGCATCCCCTCAAATAACCTCCACGTCCGCGCATGCGCGCCAGGGCTGGCCCACGCCCCCCCATCTCCGCTGCCCGGAGTGCGGCCATATTGGTAAAGGTGCTTGGATCGAGGTAGAACGCCACTCCCAAGTTCTCGCGGGAGTTAGGGGCGGGACTGCCACGTCCGAGCAAACCGGGAAAGGAGAGGATCCCGGAGCCGGTGAGAATTCCCTGCTTTTCTCTACTGTCTTTTCCAGGCCTTTTTCCTCACCTTGCGGGTCATAGAGACGAGAGCCCAGAGAGTCCATAAAGTGGAGGATCGAAGCCTAGAGCGGAGTCCTGGGGGCCCTGTATCAGGGAAGGGGTTCGGGATAAAGAGCTTGAGTCTCAGGAACAATGTGGGTGGGGACAGAACGGAATGGGGGAGCGGCCCATAGAAGTGGACGGTGGGCGCGGACAGAGTAAAGCGGACCCCGCATGGGTTTAGAGGTGAGGGCCAAGTGGAGTCACTGTCTCTGTCCCTCTGGTCAGCGTGATGGCCAGAGGCCTGGGGGCCCCCCGCTGGGTGGCCGTGGGACTGCTGACCTGGGCGGCCTTGGGGCTGCTAGTGGCCGGACACGGGGGTCATGGAGACCTGTACGAAGACCTGCACGAGGACTTCCACGGCCACAGTCACAGGCACTCACATGAGGATTTCCACCACGGACACAGCCATGCCCATGGCCACGGCCACACTCATGAGAGCATCTGGCATGGGCATACCCACGGTCACGACCACGGACATTCACACGAGGATTTGCACCATGGCCATAGTCACGGCCACTCCCATGAGAGCCTCTCCCACCGAGGACACGGACATGACCATGAGCACAGCCATGGAGGCTATGGGGAGTCTGGGGCTCCAGGCGTCAAACAGGACCTGGACACTGTCACCCTCTGGGCCTATGTGAGTCCCCTGGGGATGGGGCAGAGGAAGGCTGATGCTGTATTGTTGGGAAACCCCACATCTCTTAACCCCTGACTCTCCCTCGCCAGGCACTGGGGGCCACGGTGCTGATCTCTGCAGCTCCGTTTTTCGTCCTCTTTCTTATCCCCGTGGAGTCAAACTCCCCTCGCCACCGCTCTCTGCTCCAGATCTTGCTGAGTTTTGCTTCTGGTGGGCTTCTGGGAGATGCTTTCCTGCACCTCATCCCTCATGCTTTGGGTAAGTGATCTCTAGCTTCTGCCTCAAATCTTAATGAATTTTAATCTTTGGGCAAGACTGTTCTTTCCTCTATGTGACCCCTGACCTTCCAGTATTCCTGCAAATACACACCCCCTTGCTTGGTTTCCTCATCTGGCCTTTTCTCCCTCTTCTTCCAGAACCTCATTCTCACCATCCTCCAGAGCAGCCAGGACATGGACATTCCCACAGTGGTGAGGAAGGGGCAGGTGGAGACACGGGTTGGGGTGCTGGAGAAGGTCTGTCTCTCCTGTTTTTCTTCTATGCTTGGGGAGGAAGAGTCCGGAATCCACATCTCTCTTAATGTCTCAATGCATCCATTCCCAGGCCAGGGCCCCATTCTCTCTGTGGGACTGTGGGTCCTCAGTGGAATTGTTGCCTTTCTTGTGGTGGAGAAATTTGTGAGACATGTAAAAGGAGGACATGGACACAGTCACGGACATGGACATGCTCATGGTCACACACATGGAAGTCATGGACATGGAAGACAGGGTGAGCCCAGGAACAATTTTTCTGAAAGCCACATTGCCTACCTTTGGATCTCCTCCTTTTAAGGTTCTGAAGTGGGAGGAGACTGCCCTTGTGAGGATATATTGGCAGATCTTTGTTCCCCACTTAGCCCCATTCCTTTCTTCATGTGCAGAGCATGCGTCGAGGGGGAAACCGAGCTCAGAGGAAGGAGAAAAGGAGGCCGGGGTGCCGAGGATGCGGAGAGTGGGGAGTGCAGAGCCCCAAGACGGGCCAGGGAGGCCTCGGAATGCTGAAGAGGAGAAAGCAGGGTCAGGTGAGAGCCAGGGCTCCATACGCTTGGGCAAGAGACATAGTTGTGAATGGCTTGAAATAGCACTGTGGGTGATGGCAGGTGTCTGGGAAATACGGGGGCTCTATATGAAAGGGTCTCTCGGGGAGATGTGACAATGGCTGAGTGTGGCTGGGACTAGGGGTGATGAATGCCTCTAACCGGTGAATCTTCCTTTTCTCCTGTAAAAGACCTACGTGTATCAGGGTACCTGAACTTGGCTGCAGACCTGGCACACAACTTCACGGATGGTCTAGCCATTGGTGCTTCATTCCGAGGGGGCCGGGGGCTGGGGGTCCTGACCACAATGACTGTTCTGCTCCATGAGGTGCCCCATGAAGTTGGAGACTTTGCCATCTTGGTCCAGTCTGGCTGCAGCAAAAAGCAGGTTGGTGATGGTGTACACCAAACATGGTTGCCTCGAGCCCTTTACCCTCTGCTCACCTAGCCCCAACCCAGACTGCCACTCATGAGTTCCAAACAAACCTTACTACAGGCATACTTTGTTTTATTGTGTTTCTGTATTGCACTTAGCAGATACTGCATTTTTTATAAATTTGTAGCAACCCTTTGTTGAGCAAGACTTTTGATATCCTTCTTCCAACAGTGTTTGTTTACTTTGCATCTGTGTCACAGTTTGGTAGGTCTTGCAACATTTCAAGCATTTTCATTATTGTTTGTTAGTTAATCTGTGATCTTTGATGTTACTATAGCAAAAAGATTCCAGCTTGCTGAAGGCTTAGGTGATGGTTAGCCTTTTTTAATTGGTAGAGTATTTTTTAATTAAGCTCTGACATTGTAGGTATAATGCTACTGCACACTCACAGGATAGTGTAAATATAACTTATATGCACTGGGAAACGAAAAAATTCATGTGACTTGCTTTATTGTGATGGTCTGGGACTGAACTCACAGTATCTCTGAGGCATGCCTGTATTGACCACAGTGGATCCTCTAGTAGTGAAACGGAAGAAGTTCTGTTTGTCCTGCAGTTCAGTAGTTCTTGAACTGTGATCCAGAAACCATCTAAATAGTATGCAAACTATTTCACACTATTTCACACCGTGCCCCCGACCCTGACCTGTTGAGTCAGAAGGTCTGTGGAAAGGAACTCTTAGTTTTAAGATCTTTCAGAAAGTGTCTATTCTAGCCCCCTCTCTTTTTGCTTTACTCTTTAGTTTCCAAGGACATGCACCCTGTTCATGTACACTTAGACCATTCCAGCCATGTCTAAACTACTGATAACCTTCAGATGTTGATGAGTGCCTCTCTCTCTTTTCTGCCCACCAGGCGATGCGTCTGCAACTGCTGACGGCAGTAGGGGCACTGGCAGGCACAGCCTGTGCCCTTCTAACTGAAGGAGGGGCAGTGGGCAGTGAAATTGCAGGTGGCGCAGGTCCTGGCTGGATTCTGCCATTCACTGCTGGTGGCTTTATCTATGTAGCAACGGTGTCGGTGTTGCCTGAGCTGTTGAGGGAGGCATCACCATTGCAGTCACTTCTGGAGGTGCTGGGGCTGTTGGGGGGAGTTGTCATGATGGTGTTGATTGCCCACCTCGAGTGAGAGATGGGGTAAAGCAGCCCCAAACCTCTAGCCTCTAAGCCCTCCAGGTCAGGGGTCTGTGGAGGCTGGGGGTCCTGGCCTGGGACATCTGCCAAAGGAGAGAGTTGTATCCTAGGGAAATGGTGACTTTGGCTTGAGGGCTGTCAAGATCTAGCAGTCATACAGGGGCTGCAGAGGTGAGGATGACGCCCAGAGGGACCATGTTGTTGGGTTTGGGGACTAGAGCCATGCAGAAGGCTGAAAGAGAGGAGTCATGGCAGCCTACCCTGCGTCCCCCACCCCACCTGTTCACAGAGGACCAAGCCGCCACACACAAGCTTCTCCAGGGCCCACCTCCCTCTCTCCCGCATGTTGGTGGAGGCTCCAGGGAAGACCAGAGCCCTCGACAAAGGGAGCAGCATAAGTCGGGGATAAACGTCAATCGTGTGACCTGATTTGGGAGTGATTGGGGGGGGGGGGGGAGCGGGGACCGCTAGTTGCTAATCTCCTGGCCTGATTTTTTTGTTTGTTTCTATTCTTTTATATCACTTTGAATAGAGGAGGGGTGGGGACCGGAAATAAAACCCTCGGACCTTTCGTTCCACGCGCAGTCTTTGTCTTTTTCGGGGGGTTGGGGACCCCCTTCGGCCGGCTCCCCAGGCCCCCCAGGAGCGGCGCCTGGCCACGCCCCCGCGGCTGGAGGCCGCCCCCGCCCGTGGATGCCGGCGGGGCTTCGATTGGCTCGGCTCCGCGCTAGCCGC
Source organism: Cervus canadensis (assembly GCF_019320065.1). Taxonomy (NCBI): domain Eukaryota; kingdom Metazoa; phylum Chordata; class Mammalia; order Artiodactyla; family Cervidae; genus Cervus; species Cervus canadensis. Next base: position 38,956,921 of record NC_057413.1, read on the forward strand.
GCCCCCTCTGCGCTCGGAGTGGCCCAGTGTGGGGCCCCGCCCGGCCGCCGGCCGTCATGGCGTCTCCGCTCCGACTGCGCTCCGCGCTGGCCCTGGTCACAGGTTGGGGGCTCCTCTCCCGGGCGGGTTGTGGTGCCACAGTGACGTCCGGGGCGCGCTGTCGGGCCGCTAAGTCGCCCTGATCTCCGGCCCGGGTCTTACTACCCCTGTGCCCCGCTGACCTCTGACCCCGCGCCCGCTTGTCCTCTCCCGTCCCAGGTGCGGGCGGCGGCATCGGCCGCGCCGTCAGCGTGCGCCTCGCCGCCGAGGGGGCCGCGGTAGCCGCTTGCGACCTGGACGGGGCAGCGGCGCGGGAGACGGTGCAGCTGCTGGGAGGGCCGGGGAGCAAGGAGGGGGCGCCCCGCGGAGCCCACGCCGCCTTCCAGGCTGATGTGTCCGCGGCAGGGGCCGCCAGGCGCCTGCTGGAGCAAGTGCAGGTGAAAGCCAGACGCCCTCGCCCCTTTGAAACCCTATAACGTTGCCTCCACGGCCCTCGGCTCTACACGGTTTCTCGTTGTGTAACCACCCCTCCCCCCGCCCCCCACAGGCCTGCTTTTCTCGCCCGCCGTCTGTCGTTGTGTCCTGTGCGGGCATCACCAGGGATGAATTTCTACTTCACATGTCTGAGGACAACTGGGACAGAGTCATAGCTGTCAACCTCAAGGTGGTGACCTCTGAACCCGTGACTTCTGGGTCCTCTAGCCTGGGGAGAGAGTTGGAGGACCGTCACCCCAGCTGATCCTTCCTGCCTTGTGACTTTCCCCCTCCACCCTCAGGGCATCTTTCTAGTCACTCAGGCTGCAGCCCAAGCCCTGGTGTCCAGCGGCTGTCCTGGCTCCATCATCAACATCAGCAGCATCATAGGCAAGGTCAGGCTGAGCTTGGGAGGAGGTGAGCCAGTCAAGTGGGCACAGAGAGGAGAGCCCCTCCTTGTGACCCCGGACTCATCCCACATCTCCCACTCACCCATAGGTGGGGAACATGGGACAGACAAACTATGCAGCATCCAAGGCTGGAGTGATTGGGCTGACCCAGTCTGCAGCCCGGGAACTTGGACGGTTGGTCAGACAGCTGGGGGCATGTGAAAAATCAGGAGGAAGGGGTCAGTGTTCAGTCCTCTCTGGAGTCAGCAGACACTCTCCTTTCCACAGACACAGGATCCGCTGTAACAGCGTCCTCCCAGGGTTCATTAGAACACCCATGACCCAGAAAGTGCCACAGAAAGTGCTGGACAAGGTAGGAGACTGTGGGTGGAGGGCAGAATCATTCAGAGACCAGCCTCTCTGGGCTTCAGAGAGGATGCTGGGCCCACTGCAAGGCAAACAGCAGATATTCAACAACTGCACAAGGAATGAAGACCCAAAAAATAAGTCACAGAGTTTTTCCTACAAAAAACCCACAAAAGAAACTTTTACTCTCATGTGAGTGTTTCCTTACAGGTGACTGGAATGATCCCAATGGCACATATGGGGAACCCTGAGGGTGAGCACTGAATGCAGGGGGGCTGAATGAAAAGACCCCCAAGTATGTGGTATCTGAGGGGGTCTCACCAGGATTGGTAGTAGGGGAGGGGAGGGAGGATTCTGGTGGGAGGTGACGGGCTACTTTGGGTCTGTGAGAGTGAGGATTCTGCCCTCTCCCCTCCACTCCCATAGATGTGGCAGATGTCGTCGCATTCTTGGCATCTGAAGACAGTGGATACATCACAGGGGCATCAGTGGAAGTCACTGGTATGAGGCCATCATGGGGAGGAAGAGGGCAGAGAAGTCGAACCCAGACGACAGGAGAAAGCTAATGAGGGGAGTCTGGAGCCACTGAGGGAAGGGCAGGAGTTCCCATAGGCCAGGGACAGAAGTGGGCGCCTCCCCTGCAGCCCATTTGTCTCCACCTACACATCTGTCCAAATGTTTCTGCCCCTCCCAGGAGGTCTTTTCATGTAACTGCCTCAAGGACCCTGGACTCTGCTCACTCCCCCACTGCTCTGCTGGCCTCCTGCTGATGAGGACTCGGAGTTCCCAGGCTACAAAAGGGGTGGCTGTGTATGGCTCAGGAATGCTCAATATGGGAGGCAGGGGTGCTTGTGACCCTAATAAATTCCAAAACCTCTTCCCTGCCACCTCCGGTTCTTCTTGTGTCCAAGTCCTCAGACCCTTCCCCACCTCCCCCTCCTTTCCCTTTTGCGAAGGATTGTTCCCTTTCACTGCCTGGTCTCCCAGGGCAACCCCCGCCGCCGGGTGTGAGAGGCGAGTGTGTGTCACTGTGTGTGCGTGACACTCTGGGTCTTTTGGAGGGAGGGGTCTCTGCCCCACCCCCTGCCACTGATTCTGTAGCCCTAGTCCCTTCCCCCCAATTCCTTGGGTCCTCACAGTCCCCAAGGGTGATTTGTTCACAGTCCCATCCTGGTGTCCAGTCTAGCCTTGAGAGGGGGTCTTGGAACAGGTGGCCCTCCCCCACCCCTCTCCTTTCTCTGAGTCCCCCCTCCCCTTTCTCTCCACCTTACAATAGCTGCAGCCGGCCAGGGGTCGGATGGGGGGATTAGGGGAGGGGGCCAGGATTAGGGGAGTGGGCCAGCCGATGAAAGGGGCTGGAGGAGAGCAGAAGGAAGGGAGGGGGCTGGGAGGAGGAGGAGGAAGGGGAGGGGGTCCGCGCTAATCGACTCTGGAGCCCACATAAGGACTGGCCACGGACTGAAGGAGAGGACAGGGAAGTAGGGGGGAACCGGGGGAGGGGGTGAGGGGACCCACTGCTGCCTTGCCCCAGAGACAGGCCACCCCCTGGCAGTTGTAGCCCAAGTCCTGGAACCCCAGTTCAGGCTGGAGGAGACAGGATGCCCATCACGACCTCTCCACAACCCCCCCCCCCCGCCCCCCGTACCCCTCTCATCCCCTGCCCTCAATGGGGATCGGTCTGCCCCTTCCTCTTCTCTTCGTTCCCCGACCCTTCCTTTACTGGGAAGTCCTGGAGGAGGCGTATGCCCGCTTCCCGCTCCGGGCATTCGGCCCCTGGCGGGCCCCCGGCCCCCGCCACGACACGCGCACACCCGGTGCCCGAGAGGGGCCCCACCTCGTGCGGGTGCGTGTCCCTGCTTCCGCGTGGTGCCTCCATCCCCCCGTACCTCCCGGGCGCCTCCCTCCCCCGCCCCGGGCCGCGGCTCCTGATTGTCCAAACGCAATTCTCGAGTCTCTAGCTCTGGCTGAGAGTTGAGTCTGGACGTCCCGAGCCGTCGCCCCCAAACCTCGAGGGGAGAGCGGGTCGGAGGGTGTAGGGAGAGCCAAGGCGGAGGGCGGCGCAGGTCCCCCGGGTGGAGAGGGGACCCGGGGCACGTCGGGACTCGGCTCTGTTCACGGGGCCGGAGGACGGCAGCGGCAGAGACTCCTCTGCGGCTTTCCGCCCTCCGCCCCGGAATCCCGGGCTGGGACTGCGGAGAAGCCGCGCGGGGGAACCGGGCACGCGGGCCCCCAGAGCCGCCGGGGGGAGGCGGCCCCTCTCCCCACGCCCGCCGTCCCCTCCCCGGGGGCCGGCGACACCGGGCCCCGCCCTGCGGAGCGGAGGCCCCAACGGGGGCCCGCGGGGAGGGACGGCGCCGGCAGGGGGACGGGAGCGCGGCCCCCGCGCGGCGCGGGCCACGGGGGCGGGGAACCGGCGTCCACGGCGCTGCCACCGGCGCGCGCCTCCGGGTGACGTCCCCGCCGCCGGGTGGGGGGGGGGGCGCACAGGCGGGCGGAAGTGACGCAGGGCCGAGCGCCCGGGCCATGGCGGTGGCGGCGGCGGGGGACCGGCGTCCACGGCGCTGCCACCCGCGCGCGCCTCCGGGTGACGTCCCCGCCGCCGGGGGGGGCGCGGGCGGGCGGAAGTGACGCAGGGCCCAGCGCCCGGGCCATGGCGGTGGCGGCGGCGGCGGCGCGAGTTGCTGTCTGAGCGGCGGCTGGGGACCGGACGGCCTCGGCCGGGTAGCCCGGCCCCGGGAGCGGCGCTGCGGCGGCTGGGGCGCCGACGGCGGGACCCGGGTGAGGGGCCGCGCGGAGGCGCGGTGCGGGAGCCCCGGAGGGCGGGGTCTGCGCGAGGGCCGGGCCCCCTGACACCCTTCCCCCACCCCCCAGCCCACCTCTCCGGCGCGGCGGCGGGGCAGCCCTGGTGCGGTCACCATGACGACGCCGGCGAACGCCCAGAACGCCAGCAAAACGTGGGAACTGAGCCTGTATGAGCTCCACCGGACCCCGCAGGTGACAGGGGTTCTCCGACTGCAACTTTACTGCCTTCCACTTAGACCGCTCCATCCGCAGACCCCCTTCTCACAGCCTGTTTTCCACTTTTGGCCCTTTTCTGCCCAGCTTCACACTCCCTGGCCCTGCTTTGGAATCACTTTTCACATTTAGCTCGTTTAATCCTCAAAACTGGCGTGCCAGAGAGGTAGAGCCAAGTATTATTGTCTTCGTTTGAAAGATAGTAAACAGGCTGAAATGAACTTCCCTGGTCTTCAGTTATGCATCATAAGCCAGTGCATTTAAGACTCCCCTTGGGAGTTTATTAAAAATGGGATTCCGGGCCGGATCTCATCACACACACACACACACACACACACACACACACACACTAACAGTAATGGGATGGGACCCCAGACTCTGCGTTTTTAGCATGCACCATAGGGGATTCTGATATAGGCTGTACCAGGACTCCACTGGAAGAAATTCTGTTGACTAAGTCTTCCCTTGAAGGAAAATCTGTGCTATGCCCATCTCCAGGTCTATTGCCAAACCTCAGATCCTCCTATTTCAAAGCACCTACTCTTAGGATTTCTCTCTTCCTCAAGTGGCCAAATGGGGTACCCAGATTCTGCCATCTCACTGTATTTCTCAAGACTCCAGTTTCATGGACCACTTGTCCCTAAAATCCCTTTTACCTCTTTCCACCACCACCTTTCCACTCATTGCCGTCTCCAGGAAGCCATCATGGATGGCACGGAGATTGCGGTTTCCCCCCGGTCACTGCACTCAGAGCTCATGTGCCCCATCTGCCTGGACATGCTGAAAAACACGATGACAACCAAGGAGTGCCTCCACCGGTTCTGCTCTGACTGCATCGTCACAGCCCTGCGGAGCGGGTAACAGGAGGGACGGGTCTGAGGTGGGGGCAGGGGGAGAGAGCCGGGCCCTCCATCCCCAGTGACTGAAGGCTCAAGGCCTCCTTTCTCCCACCCCAGGAATAAGGAGTGCCCTACCTGCCGAAAGAAGCTGGTATCCAAGCGGTCTCTGCGGCCAGACCCCAACTTCGATGCTCTGATCTCTAAAATCTACCCCAGCCGGGAGGAGTACGAGGCCCACCAAGACCGGGTGCTGATCCGCCTCAGCCGCCTGCACAACCAGCAGGCGCTGAGCTCCAGCATCGAGGAGGGGCTGCGCATGCAGGCCATGCACAGGTTCGGGGGCCACAGAGGGGTGGGTGCGCGGCGATGGGACGGAGCCACGGGTCAGGTGCCTGGGGGTCTCTGCTTCTAGGCCTCAGCATCGTGAGCGCCGACCATCATCTAACTGTCGTGCCTGGAGGTCGTGGATGTGAACCATAGCTTTTCAGTTAGCAACTAGCACTACTATTATTTTTTTCTTAATACTTATTTATTTGGCTGCACCGGGTCTTAGTTATAGCATGTGGCATCTAGTTCCCTGACTAGGGATCAGCCCAGGCTCCCTGCAGTGGGAGTGCAGAGCCTTAGCTGCTGGACCACCAGAGAAGTCCCTGGCACTGTTGTTATTAATGAAATACCTCACCTTCTAACTTTCTTTTTTTTTTTTTACCTTCTAACTTTCTAGAAGTTAAAGCAGTAGAGTGATTTTTTAGCATAAGCTTTGGGTTCACACTGCCGGGAGTTAAATCACCTCCTAGGGCAGCATCGCTCAGTCTTTATTTTTTTCATCACTTAGTCTTTAATGTGTATCTGAATTACCTGAGAGTTTTGTTTAAAATGTAAATTCTGATTTGGTAGGTCAGGAGTTGGGCCTAGATTCTGTGTTTCTCCAAGCCTGTGCTACTGGGTCTTGGACCACACTTTGAGAGGCAAAGGGACTATGATCTCAGACTAATTATTTAACCTCTCTAAACCTCAGTTTCGTCAGCCATAAACAAAATGGTATAATTACCTGTGTCTGTAGGATTTGTATAATTTGAGGCAATCAGCGCAAACACTTAGCAACGTGCTTGGCACATAGTTAGTATGGAATAAATATTAGGAATCATCGTTAAGATTTCCCTTGTTTCTTAATTCTCTGAAGTTTAAGTCTAAAGCCCTTATCCTTGGTGCTTTCTAATCTCGACCACTTGCTCCCACAGGGCCCAGCGTGTGAGGCGGCCGATGCCTGGGTCAGATCAGACCACAACGATGAGTGGGGGTGAAGGAGAGCCCGGGGAGGGAGAGGGGGATGGAGAGGACGTGAGCTCAGACTCGGCCCCGGACTCTGCCCCAGGCCCTGCTCCCAAGCGACCCCGCGGAGGGGGCGCAGGGGGGAGCAGTGTAGGGACAGTGGGGGGTGGCGCTGGTGGGGTGGGTGGGGGCGCCGGCTCTGAAGACTCGGGTGACCGGGGAGGAACCCTGGGAGGGGGGACCCTGGGCCCCCCAAGCCCTCCCGGGGCCCCCAGCCCCCCAGAGCCAGGTGGAGAAATCGAGCTCGTGTTCCGGCCGCACCCCCTGCTCGTGGAGAAGGGAGAATACTGCCAGACTAGGTGAGAGTCTCGACTTCCCCAGACCACTGAGAGGCCACGGCTCATGGTCTCCGTCACAAGGGGGCCTCGCCCAGACCCAGAGTCCGCAGCCCAGAGGCCCTGCGCGCGTCTCCACTGGCGGCGTCCGTGCCCTCAGCCTGGCCCCTCTCCTGCCCCAGGTACGTGAAGACCACTGGGAACGCCACAGTGGACCACCTCTCTAAGTACTTGGCCCTGCGCATTGCTCTCGAGCGGAGGCAGCAGCAAGAGGCGGGGGAGCCGGGAGGGCCTGGAGGGGGCACCTCTGAGGCCACCGCGGGACCTGACGGGGGCGGTGGGGAGGGTGGGGGTGCCGGCGGAGCCGACGGCCCTGAGGAGCCGGCCTTGCCCAGTCTGGAGGGCGTCAGCGAAAAGCAGTACACCATCTACATCGCGCCCGGGGGCGGGGCGTTCACGGTGAGCGCCCCTCAGGGCCGCGGAGGGGGTGGGGGGGGGGCGGGGCGCACAGCCGCAGACCCCGACCTCCTCACCCATCCGCCCTCCTCTGCATCTCTGTCTCCTTTCTGTGTCCGTCCTTCTTCCCCATCGCCCGTGTCCTCGCTTTGCCCCGTTTATTGTTTCTTTGTCTTCCCTCTCCCTTCGGTCACTTTTCCTCTCATCTTACCATCTTTTCCACCTCACTTTTCTCCCTCTCCTCCCCCTTCCGCCACCTCTGTAGACACTGAATGGCTCACTGACCCTGGAGCTGGTGAATGAGAAGTTCTGGAAGGTGTCCCGACCACTGGAGCTCTGCTATGCCCCCACCAAGGATCCAAAGTGACCCCACAGGGGGCGGCCAGAGAATGGGGGCCATTGGGTGTCCTTGAGTCCTGGACCACCCCCTGCCTGGCTTCTTTGTCCCCCAGAGCCCCCCAGCCTGACCAGCCAGCAAGAGGACACAAACAAGGACAAGTGGCTTTTATACAAAGTATCTATATCAGATTCTTCTATATTGTACAGAGTGGGGCTTGGCCCCCGTCTACTGCCTTTTCTATTGCCCTCAACCTCCCGTCCACATGAGATGCTGGGGAGAGTGAAAAGCCCTCCCCTCCGTGCCCTCCTACCAACAACAAAAAATTTGCTTTTTTTCCTCTTTGAAACCTGCGGTTCTGTGTCTCTTTATCAGGGGTGTAGGAGAAGGAGAGGGAAACAAAGATCGGGGAGAGAATCTTAGAAATCATGTAGACTCAGTCTTGGAAATGGGGAGGAGATGTCAAAGGCTATTCATGGTGTGTAGGTCCCATTTTCCTGAATCTTCAAATCAGCAAATAGGTAGGAAAATGGGAATGATCTGTGAAGCTGGAAGAGTGGAGAGGTGTGAAGTCAGTTCCCAAGCTTGCCCCTGTGACCTGAACGCCCAGGCTGGGATCAGGGGTGTTGGTACCACCACAGGGAAAGTAGCTTGAAGAAGGTGTGTCTAGACATGCAGGGCCTTGATGTTTGGAAGGGGGGATGATTCCTTGACCGAGCCAGAGGAGCTGGTTCCTAAAGCTGGAGAGAAAAGGCCCAGAGGTGGGGAGGGCTGCGACCCCTCCTCCCCACCCCACAGCCTCCTACAGACAATAGGGCCGGTACCACAGTCCCCGGGAGCTAACTAGCCAGTACCTGCCAAGCCGCGCGGCCCAGCGGAGGAAAGGGCCCCAAGATTGTAGTTCCACGCCGTCCTGGAGGCGGCTGAGAGCAGAGGGCTGGGGGTGTTCAGTGAAGCCCTAGCTGCCCGCCCACCTCGAGAGCGGGGCTGCAGAGGGGTCCCTCTCCAGGAGGGACCAAAGCTGCCCCCTGCCTCCCTTCGGCCTCTCTGCCCCCTCACACTTACTGTTTCCGTCGCCCTTTGCGCCCCCAAACTCCTGCGGCTGGCTCAGCCTCGGCCCTCCTAGCGGAGGGGTCTGACCTGCCGACCCGAAGGGCACCCCACTGCACGCTTAGCATTTCTCGATGGCGCCCTCTCGAGCCCACCACCTTCTGTGCGGCGGACACGGGGAGTCCTCTGCAGCCCTGGTGACCGGGTGCCCACCCCTGAAACCGCTCACCCTGCAGAAACGGACAACACCCACTTCTCCCTCCCGGGCCTTTCCTGAAGCCTGCGTCCTGGCTCCCTTTCTCTCCTACTTCAGGCATCCTGGGGGGAGACGCCCCCGGGATGTGAGGGCGAGGGGAAGGTAAGCATCTCTCCCGGGTTTCAAAGGAAAGAAACCGATAGGGAGGAGTCGAGGGAGAACCGAGGTGGGAGCTGAAGAATCCGGAATGAAGCCGGCTTCTTTTTGGTTCCAGGGGCTGCCTGGAGCGACCCCCTCCCGCCCCCCACCCCCACCCCAGCCAGCCTGGCAGCCTTCTCCCCACCCTCTGGCTTCACCCCGGATCCCCCGTGAGCTGCCCCGGCCCTTCCCTCCTCCGGCCCCAGGCCGCACCGCCCCACCCTCGCTCTCTGCCTCTCCCGCTCCCCTCCCCGCCCTGCTGCCCTCCTCCGCCCCGAGGCGCTCAGCTTCACAGGCCTGCCTTCTCTGTGATGGCTCCGTGTGAGTGACGGGCAGAGCTGTCGCCCCAGGGACATCTTCCTTGCCCACAACAAAGAAAAAGTGACTCCCGGCCCTGACCCGACGCCCTTCTTCCCCAGTGCGGGCGAAGGGGGTGCAGGAGGCGCCAGCTCCGTCCCTCCCACCCCCTGGGTGAGTGCCCCGCGTCCTTCCGCCTCTGCCAGTTTGGCCCGCACCTGTGGGCGAGGTCAGTGAGAGACACAAGCTGTACAAAGGGAGCGTGACTGTTCTGTTGGAGGACAAGATGCAGAGGAAAGGAGGCGAATGACAGTGTGGTGCAGATCTCTGACGGCTGCTTCCCAACCAGGCAACCTTGCTTCAGAGAGGGCCTTGTGAGGTGGGACCCGCATGTGTACAAGGAGGACTCTCCTTGTCCCGTCTGATGTGCACAGGTGTGTGTGGGGGGGGGGGGGGCGGGGTACAGAACCCCGCGGTAGATCGCTCTGGTCCTTAGAGGATGAATGACAAGCGGTCCTGCCGGAGGGGTCCCAGACGGTGCGGATGATGAAGACGAGCTGGAGACCACAGGGTGGTTACGGAGAGCTTCACCGAGGAGGTGCCTCCAAGGAGGGGCGCTGGGGACAGGAGGAGCGAGGGGAGCCTCTTTCTCCCCTCCTCGTCCTCTCATTTTATCGCTTCCAGGCTTCTTGGTTCCCAGACCATAGCAGGTTATGTGACTACATGCAGAAGCTGAGCCCCCGAGCCCAGGGTTACAGGAGACCCCTGCCCAGCTGAGGCCTAACCCTGAGGCCTCTGGTGTTGCCTGGCTGTCCCCCAAACCATGGCAAACTCCTCACAGGAACCCTGGGCTCCTCGGGGAGAAGGCAGGAGTCACGGAGGCCCTCGGCCACCCATTCGGCAGGGGGAGGGGCTCAGCCTGCCTGTACCACCTCTGTCCCTCTGCCCCACCCACCCCCACCCCCGCTCCATGCCGGCTGCTCTCACCTTCACCCCCCTACCGCACAGCGCTGCCAGCGCTGCCTCGCGCCTGTGAGCGAGCCGCCCGTTCCCCGTCCCCGGTGTGGGGGTCCACCTGCCCCCCACAGGGGACAGGCCTTGCGCTCCGGCCTCCACAGCTGTGGCTTCGCTCCAAACACCCTTCTGCCTCAACGACCATGCACGCCCGGTGGGAGGGACAGAGGAGGGCAGCCCTGGGGACAGAACCCCCCCCAGTCAGAGTGGCTGCCCGCTGTGCAAGGCTTAACGGAGCACGGGTTCCCCACCGGGTTCCCCCCCCCCTGCCTCCCGCACCCCATTCCGGCCAGAGCACCACATTAGGCGGCCAGTGTCTCACCAGGACTGACTCGGAACTGCAGCAGCTCGGTCCTCCTCCCTTCTAGTTCACAGTCTAATCCCCTGGGAAAAGAGTTTTTCTTAGGAAGGAATCTGTACTTTCAGTCTCCCGTCCTCCATCTGAGAAGTTTAACCAGGCTGGCTGGGACCTGCTGCCATCTCAGATGGATTTGATTCCCTGTGATTTTTTTGAAAGCATCACTTTACAGAGACAGCTGAATCCCCAGAGATCTCCATGACAACCCCCACCATCAAAATCCTAGTCACCCAAAAAAATCCCACCCAGCCCCATCACTCCCCCCAGAGCCGCTGGGTGCTTCTTGCCCCGGGTGCTAAAGCTCCACCCAGCACCCCATCGGACGAGGCCATCTGCCTGTGCCCGCTCCTGGCCCCACAGGCCGTGTCAGGGTTTTCTATGAGCTTCACTGCACTTCTTGCTAAGAATAAAGCCCAGACGGATGCTGCTCTTTCCAGCAGCACCAGGGGCTTCTTATTGAAAGGTGAAAACAGGCATATAGGCAGGGAGGAGGCAGGGAAATGGAGGAGATGGAGACCAGAAGAAGGAGCCAAGGGAGGCTGGAGGACAAAGTGGAAGCTTCTGGATGTGGAAAAAGTAGAACAGGGCTGTGTAGAAGATAGGCAAGAGACCCCTGGCCTATGCAAGCGCGTCCTGGCATTTGCACTTCTTCCACAAGACTGCTCGCTTACTGTCTTGTTCATGTGCTGGGAGACTGGTTTTGAACAAGAGTTAGCGGGGAGCCCCAGGAGCATCCCTCAAGGTGGGCACCCTTGGGCCCAGCCGAGCCCTGAGAAGGGCACCATCATCACTGACTTTTTTTTTTTTTTAAGATTTGTTTATTTGCTTTTGGCCGTGCTGGGTCTTCGTTGCTGTGCTCGGGTTTTCTCTAGCTGCGGCGATCAAGGGCTCCTCCAGCAGCGGGGCACACTGGGGTGACCTCTCATTTCCAAGCGCAGGCTCTAGGCTCGAGGGCTTCAGTAGTTGCAGCTTCAGTAGTCCAGGCTCTAAGGCGCTGGATCAGTAGTTGTGGCACGTGGGCTTAGTTACTCCGAGGTATGTGGGATCTTCTCGGACCAGGGATTGAACCTGTGACCCCTGCATTAGCAGGTGGATTCCTAACCTCTAGACCACCAGGGAAGCTGCGTCATCACTGACCCCTGTAAAAGTGTCTGCTGGGGGAGTTACCCCTTGGGTGGCACCTTCAGTAAATTTATTGTTACTGTTCATGCTCCAGGTAGACCTTCCTTCTTGTATTAACTTCCCCTTTATAAAGAATACTCTTTAGAACTTGGCAGATTTCTCCCAGTGATGGATCAGAGAGGCTGGTTATTGCCACACACAAGAAGGGATTAAAGAACCTTAGCGGTGAAAGGATCACTTGAGAAGCTGCTGGTCAGTTTCAACATTTCAGGAATTATGTGTTGAGTCCACCACGTGTCACGAGTGTTCTAGGACCTGGGTACCACAGACAGGTGTGTGATGTGGCCCCTGCCTTCAGAGGATGTGATCTCAGGTGTTCATGGTGACTATCTCAGCATTGAATCTAGCATTCAATACTGAGTCCTATGGGGTAGCCATTATAATATCTCTGAAGTCTGTTCACTCTCCATCCCTCCCCCTCCCTGATCCAGCGGCCGCCTGGACCGTCTGGCTCCTCTTTGAATCACGGAGATCGCTGGAGAGGCTGGGGAAGGCCTTCAATAAATAAGCAGAGAGCTGTGTAAGACAGACCTTTCTGAAATGCAAATCTGATGGTTTGGGGCACCTTGCTGAAGCAGTCAATGGTTTCCCACTGACCTTAGGTTAAAGACCCACGTCGTTAACCAGACCTCTAAGGCTCTGGGAGGTCTGCCCCGCCGGCCTCCGCTCAACCCCCCTTCACTCCCTAGCGCTCCACTCTGCCGCGTCCTGCTTTCTCCCGCTGCCTGGACCCTCTGCCTGAAAGTCTCCTTCCATTTCTCTTTTAAGTTAGCTCCTGTTCATTCTTAAGTCTCTGCTCCTTTACCTTTACCATAACCTCAGGGAAGGTACCCAGACCCTCCTTTGGGTCAAATTCCCCTCTTCTGAGCGAGGCACGCGCCTCCTCCAAGGCGCTGGGCGAGGTCGCAGGTCTCCGTTTGGGGGGAATTATTTGACTGGAGTCTGGCTCCCCTGGAATGTAAGCTCCCTGAGGGCAGAAGCCGTGACTGCGCTTGCTCCCTCTCAGCTTTCCTGGGACCCAGAACTGGACACTCCGTGAATACAGAGTTGAAATGCTGGTTGGAAGGATGCATGCGCGCCTGAATGTGGGGCAGGGGGATGCATATTTCAGGATCTCAGAATGGACGGAGGCAGTGATTCTCCAGCAGCCGCAGCCCAGAAGTCTCATGTGTCATTTCCCCAACACCGTTCCTTCCTCCATGTTTCCTGGCATCATCCATCTCCACCCTAGTGTACCGGTTCCAGCCTTCTCCACCTTGCCCATGAGATCCCTTCCTCCTCTGACTTTAAAAAAAAAAAAAAATCATTATTGGAGTATGATTGCTTTATAGTGTTGTGTGAGTTTCTACTGTACAACAAAATGAATCAGTCAGCTGTGTTTGTGTGTGTGATGCTCACTCAGTTGTAGCCTGCCCTGCAATTCCGTGAGCTGTGTGTATACATACATCCATGCCCGCTTCAGCCTCTCTCCCACCCCACCACCACCTTGACTTTCTAATGCTCCTTCCTGGTTTTGCCTGGTTGGCTTCAGTATAACGTGGCAACAGCAGAGGATTCAGAACCAGAAATCTGGGTTCAATAACTAGGTAAAAGTATTAGTGATGTGACCTTCAGCTGACTTTTAAACCACTTTGAACCCTAGCTTTCTTATCTGTAAAATGGGAACAACATCAGAATCAAGCAAAATGGAGAAATTGGAAAATCTGAAAGCACCATCACCTAGAAATCTGGATAAAAAGTAAAAAAAAGTAAAAAAAAAAAAATTAAATGTATGACCGAGTTCTCAAAAAGAAAGTAAAATCATTGGTCTGGAAACAAAGAGGAAACTCAAAACCAGACAATGAGCTGCCTGTGGCTACAGTTACTAGGAGCGGACAGGGAAGGAACTGGTTTTGCTAACTAAGGGCTGTTTATCAGCCCCCCAGGGACGGATGAGATCTTGATCCTGAAGAGGTGGGGAAATTAGATGAAAGGCAGCCAAAGTTGACCCAAGAAGAAATAGAAAGCCTGACAGATCTATAAATCCTAATAAACTGAATGGGAAATTTTACGTATACACACACACACACACACACACACACTACCCAAATGGTTTGTATAGGTGTATTATTCTGCTAACTCTTGAAGGAACTGTGTATTTATTTACATAGACTGTCTTAGATAATGGAAAAAGAGGACTAACTGAACTCATAGGAGTGAAAATCCTAAATAAAATATTAGCATACCGAGTCCAGCGGAGTTTATGCAAGTACATGTATATGTGCATGTGTGTATATGTGACTAAGCAGTGTTTATTCCAGGAGTACAAGGATGGTCTGCTTAAAAATCTGTTAATGATATTTACAATATTGATTTATTAAAAGGAAAAAATATGATTATCTCAATAGGTACAGAGAAGGCATGGGAAAATGTTTAACACTAATGATTTTTAAAAATAAATCTAGCAACTAGGAATAGAAAATAGCTTCCAACATTAATACATGGATACTAGTTTTTACTCAACTTGTGCTGGTGAGTTGGGGGTCTGAACTGACACAATAAGAAAAAAAAAAGAAATAAAGCCATCACTGTACACAGATGATTGCCTATTTACAAAGAAAACTTATGAGAACCCTCAAACAAAACTAACAGATCGCTTTCTGGAGGCAAGATGAATAGTCAAACATCAATATGCCTATATTGTGTTTTAAGAAAATAGCATTTGCAATAGCAACAACATTTATGATACTTTGGAATAAATGTAAAAAGATATATGCATGGTCTTTATGAAGAAAATTATAAAATTCTTTTGGAGAACATGAAAATAAGACCAAAAAAAAGAAAATAAGACCAAAAAAAAAAAAAAAACCCAGAAAAGTATGCCATGCTCATGAAGAGGAAACTTTGATATAAAATTGATCATTTTCCTCAGGTCTGTAAATCTAGTACAGTTCTATTTGTACTAGATAGATATTTTACTTAACAAGCTGTTCTTAAAATTCTTGTAGAAGGGTAAATGGCCAAAAAAGAGTCAAAACAAGTTTGAAGTGGAAGAATACTTGAGTGTTTGCCTCACCGTGTATCACAGCTTTAAAACTAAAGTGATTTTTGTTAACATATTTGTTTATTTATTTGACTGCACTGGGTCTTAGTTGTGGGATGCAGGAACTTTTAGTTGTGAGATATGGGATCTAGTTCCTTGACCAGTGATCGAACCTGGGCCCCCAGTATTGGGGGCATAGAGTCTTAGCCCCTGGACCACTAGGAAAGTCCCATAATGCTGGTGTGATTTAAAGTAGTGTCGTCCTGGCATATGGACAAATTAGACCTTCAAAGATATGAGGACTTGGTACATGACAAAACTGACATGTGGAAAAGGATGGACTATTTCTTAACTTGTCTGGGGTTAATTGGCTATCCCAATAAAAAACAAAATAGATTCCTGCATTACAACACATTCAAAAATAAATATCAGATAACTTAACAATATGTGAAAAATAAAACTTGATATTCTTTGAAGAAAATACAAGAGAATATATTGACAATATCAGCATAGGGCAGGATTTCTTAAATAAGACCAAAATGCACAGGCAATAAAAGACTGACTTTTCATATGCTACTTTAAAAAATTTTTAAACTTCAGTGAGACAGGAAACAACATAACAAATAAAAAGACAAGTCACAAACTTAAGAGACTATTTACAATCTATATGACCAGTGAAGGATGAGTATTCAGGATTTATAAAGAACTCTTGCAGAGAATTCCCTAGCAGTCCAGCAGTGAGGAACCTCCACTTTATCTGCCATGGGCCTGGGTTCCGTCCCTGGTTGGGGAACTAAGATCCTTGCAAACCACATGATGTGGTAAAAAATAAAAAAGCTGAAAGAATTCCCTCTGTACCAAGCAAAATCAATGAAAGGGGAATTTAAAAGAAAAAGAAAAAACCCTTGTAGATCAACAAGAAAAGGACAAGGCAGGGAGAAATGAGCAAAAGCTGTGACCAGGCAGATGAGCAAAGAGGACGACCAGATGGCCAAAAAACATGGAAAGACGCTCAGTGTCCTTAACCCAAACTGTCTACCTCTTCACTATAGCAATAACATTAAAACAACTCTGATAAAACACCAAGTGTTGACAAAAGTGTGGGATAATAGGAACTCAGTCATTTTGGATCGAAGCGTGAACAACTATAACAGATTTGAAGGGAAATTTGGCAACACTTCAGGCTGTAAATACACATACCCTAAAACCCAGTGACCTGGCTTCTAGATGTATTCCCTAGAAAAACATTTCTCCATGTGCACAAAGAGGCAAGGGTAAGAATGGGCATGGCAGTATCATTTGATTGTCCAGAAAATGTAGAAACAATCTAATCTGTCCTTAAGATAAAGGAATGCATAAATAAGTACAGTTTATTCTTAAAATGCACTGCTACACAAGTTAAAATAAATGAATTATAGCTATGTTTACCAATATTTGAGTAAAGGAAAGTTGCCAAAGTGGATGTTGTATGACAATTATGCATTTAAAAATACACAAACAGGGACTTCCCTGGTGGTCCAGTGGCTAAGACTCCATGCTTCCACTGCAGGGGGCCTGGGTTTGATCCCTGGTTAGGGAACTAGATCCCATATGCTGCAACCAAGCTTTCATATAGCACAGCAAAAGATCCCAAGTGCTGCAACTAAGTCCCACCCAGCAGAGCCAAATAAACGAAATATACTAACAATGATACATGTTTTAAAAAGCATACTTTTAATGTTTTATTTATTTACTTATCAATGAGTTCTAAAATTGATTTACTCAGGGGAGATTTTTAAGCTCTCTTCCAGATCTAAAAAAAAAATTTTTTTTTTACCATTTTAACTTTCTATTTTATTGGAGTATAGCTGTTTAACAATGTCATGGTTTCAGGTGGACAGTGAAAAGACACTGCATATACATGTACCCATTCTCCCCCAAACTCGCAACAAACATATTTGTTAGAGTACAAAATATGCATGAGAATAAATCCTAATGACTTCAGAATGATAATTACCACCCAGGAAGGAGAGAAATAGGATGCATTTTGGCTGTGACTATAATGCTTTTAAAAATTATGTTGAAAGAAAAAGATACAGAGGAACAGAGGCTATGGGAAAATGAGAGTTTGCTTAATTGGGTTGCTGATTAAATTCCCCCCACCCTCCAGAAGGGTGTGCTTCGGAATCTAGCAGAGGCTCAACCTCAGCCTTTCACAGGCTTCGATTGTAGTCACCTTTTGTTTCCAGGATATAGAGCAAGAGATTGCAGAAGCATTTCCCTGGGGCCAGAAGAGTGTTAATTATGAACAGATGTTCGGGGTTTCAGGTTGTGCTCTGCCAGAACTGAGGGCCGGATCCCAAGTGACAGAGGTGCCCAGGTTTGTCTCATAAACGCTGTATGTGACAGGGGAGGTCCTCTGAAGTCTGTGAACCAGGGCAGGACCTCGGTGGTCCAGATCTGAGGCTGACACTGTTTGTGATCATGTTCATATTCACTTCGAATTCACTTTCATGTATTCACTTTTGACTATGCTAAGTTCTGGGACCTTTGAGACATCTACGTAGGGATGTCAGGTAGGAAATCAGATCCACAAGTCTGGAGATCAGAGGAAAGACATAAATTTGAGTTGATCAGCTGATAGCAACTGAAACCAAGGGTCAGTGGTGATGGATCCCCTGGAGGGAGAATGTAGCATGAGAAGAAGAGGGGTCCAGGACCCTTGAGGATCTCTAGGATGGCCAAATAGAGCAGGATGAGCACAGAAATGTGCAAGGAGCAGCCAGGGGGAGAGGAGAAACGCAGGACAGCTCTCAGTCCTGATTGCCAAGGAAAGACCAGACTGTGTTTCAAAAAAGAAACGGTCCAAAGTGTTGAATACTGGTGAGAGGTCAAGCAGAAGACAACTGAAAAGTGGATTTCTAATGACATGAGGTTCACAGAAAATGCACTTGCATGACTTGGGAGGGCGGACACCAGCCCAAGAGTGTTAAGGAATGAGTGGGCATGAGGGACTAGGGAGAGAATTTCCCCCCAGCTTTTTATGAAAAATTTTAAACGTGTTCCATTCAGTCGCTCAGTCGTGTCTGACTCTGCGACCCCATGGACCGCAGCACGCCAGGCTTCCCTGTCCGTCACCATCTCCTGGAGCTTGCTCAAACTCATGTCCATTGAGTCGGTGATGCCATCCCACCAGCTCATCCTCTGTCGTCCCCTTCTCTTCCTGCCCTCAATCTTTCCTGGCATCAGGGTCTTTTCCAATTAAACATGCGGAAATGTTGAAACTATAGTATAATTTGTACATTTGTACATTCACCACCGCGCTCAGTTTAACGACTGTCATCATTTATACATACGTGTGTGTGCATTCACTTCAGTCATGTCTGACCCTTTGCCACGCTATGGACTGTAGCCCATGGGATTCTCCAGGAAGAATACTGGAGTGGGTTGCCATGCCCTCCTCCAGGGGATCTCCCCAACTCAGGGACTGAACCTGTGTCTCCTGCATTGCAGGTAGGTTCTCTACCACTAAGTCACCAGGGAAGCCTTATACATACATACAAATATTTGCATATTTAGATATAGTTCTTGAACCGTGTGAAAACTTAGGAAATGTTACTTCACATGTGAGTGCTTCAGCAGACATTGTCTTAAAATTCTGATACGCAGAATATAGTAAAAAAAAAAACAAAACCCAAATTTCTTTTATATATGTCTTTTCCAAATCAGGATCCGATCAAGGTACACGTGCTGTAAGTGTGAGAGGGAGGCTGAATGATGTACCAGGAACAGTCAGAGGAGGAGGAGATGAGGCGGAGGAGGGTTTGGCTTTGGGGGTTTTGTTTTGGGAGGGAGAGGTTGAAGATTTAGGTGGGGAAGTGGGGTTAATCAAGGAAACGAGGGGCAATCACAGGGAGAGAGACCGGCTTTGGGTAGGCGGAGGTCAGTGCCTCTGATCCAGTGGTTCTCAAAGTGGGGTCCCCAGGCAGGAGCATCACCTGGAAACGAGTTACAAATGAAAATTCTAGCCCCACCCACATAACACTGAATAGGAAACGTTTTTTTTTTTTCTTTTTTTTTCTTTTCTAAATTTTGAAAGTATGATAACACATTTACAGGAGACTTGGAAAATACAGAACAAAGTTACATATGGTTCCAATAAAGTGAAAGTGAAGTCATTCAGTCATGTCCGACTCTTTGTGACCCCATGGACTGTAGCCTACCAGGCTCCTCTGTCCATGAGATTTTCCAGGCAAGGGTACTGGAGTGGGTTGCCATTTCCTTCTCCAGGGGATCTTCCCAACCCAGGGATCAAACCCAGGAATCAAACCCAGGCCTCCCGCATTGTAGGCAGACGCTGAGCCACCATGGAAGTTATGGTTCCAGTATATATTACAATTATTTTTTAGGTAGATAAATTAAGAATTTTTAGTTGGCATATCAAACTCTCAAAAATTAATAGAATGAATAGACAGAGAACTAGAAGGATACAGTAGACCGGAAAAGCACTATGAACCAATTCAACATACTTAAGATGTATACAATTCTCACACAACAGCAGGATACAGATTCTATTCAAGTTTCCATAGACTATAAACCAAGAGACACTGGAACATATCTAGGGACATAAAACAAGATGTAAAGTTTCATGGTCTAAAGATACTGAAATCATACAGAGTCTGTTCTCTTAACACTGTGGAATTATGTTGGAAATCAATATCAAAAGATATTTGAAAGTAACCCACATATTTTCAAGTGCAATCTCAGAGAGATCTTTGACATAGCCATCAAAAGACTCAATAAAGTTAAAAGACAGAAAAACACAGAAGGTGACTACAGAGAAGAAATCATTTAAATGAAAAATTAATAACAAAAGGAGAAATTAATATCAAAGATACTTTAAAAGTCCTATATATTTGGAAATTAAATGTTCACTTTTAAATGATGGGTGTATCTAAGAAGCTATAACAAGGAAAATTAGAAAATATTCAAAACAGAATAAAAATGAGAAGAGAATGTCACAGAATTTGTTGCATGTAGTTGAAGCTGCTCAATGCAATTAATACAATGTGGAATCTTGACTAAGGTATGAAAACAAATTATGGACACTAGTATAAAATTTTGTGAAATTTGAACAAAATCTGTACTGTACTTAATAATACTGTATTACACGTTAATTTCCTGGTTTTTAATTTTAAACAACATCACTGTTGTTCAGTTGCTAAGTCGTGTCTGACTGTTTGTGACCCATGGACTGCAGCATGCCAGCCTTCCCTGTCCTTCACTATCTCCTGCGGTTTACTCAAATTCATGTCCATTGAATCAGTGATGCTGTCTAACCATCACATCCTCTGCCACCCTCCTCCTTTTGCCTTCAATCTTTTCCAGCACCAGGGTCTTTTCCAATGAGTTGGCTCTTTGCATCAGGTGGCCAAAGTATTGGAGCTTCCCAATTAGTCCTTCCAACGAATATTCAGGGTTGATTTCCTTTAGGATTGACTGGTTTGATCTCCTTGCAGTCCAAGGGACTCTCAAGAGTCTTCTCCAGCACCACAATTCAAAAGCATCAGTTCTTCAGTGCTCAGCCTTCTTCATGGTCCAACTCTCACATCTGTATATGACTACTGGAAAAACCATAGCTTTGACTATATGGGACTTTTGTTGGCAAAGAGATGTCTCTGCTTTTTAATATGTTGTCCAGGGTTGTCATAGTTTTTTTTTCCAAGGAGCAAGCATCTTTTAATTTCATGGTGGCATTCCCATCCACAGTGATTTTGGAGCCCAAGAAAATAAAATCTGTCACTGCTTCCACTTTTTCCCCTTCTATTTGCCATGAAGTGATGGGACCAGATGCTATGATCTTAGTTTTTCCCACACTGAGTTTTAAGTCAGCTTTTTCACTCTCCTCTTTCGTTGTTATCTCTTGACTTTTTAGTTCCTCTTCACTTTCTGCCATCAGAGTGGAATCATGAGGTTGTTGATATTTCTCTGCCAGCAATCTTGTTTCCAGTTTGTGCTTCATCCAGCCAGGCATTTCACACATTTATATACTCTGGATATAAGTTAAATAAACAGATTGACGATATACAGCCTGTCTTTATCCTTTCCCAATTCTGAACCAGTCAGTTGTTCCAAGCAAGATTCTAATTGTTGTTTCTTGAACTGCATACAGGCTTTTTAGGAGACATGTAAGGTGATTTGGTATTCTTATCTCTTTAAGAATTTGCCACAGTCTGTTGTGATCCACACAGCCAAAGGTTTTAATGTAGTCGATAAAACAGAAGTAGATGTCTTTCTGGAATTCCCTTGCTTCCTCTCTGATCCAACGAATGTTGACAATTTGATCTCTGCTTCCTCTGCCTTTTCTCAACGCTGCTTGTATATCTGGAAGTTCTCCATTCACGTACTACTGAAGCCTAGCTTGAAGGATTTTGAGCATAAACTTATTAGCATGCAAAATGAGTGCAATTTTATGGTAGCTGAACCTTATTTGGTATTGCCCTTCTTTGGGAGTTGAATGAAAACTGACCTTCTCCA
Organism: Cervus canadensis; assembly: GCF_019320065.1. Taxonomy (NCBI): domain Eukaryota; kingdom Metazoa; phylum Chordata; class Mammalia; order Artiodactyla; family Cervidae; genus Cervus; species Cervus canadensis. The sequence goes on from NC_057413.1 coordinate 38,978,276, forward strand.
GTCCTGTGGCCACTGCTGAGTTTTCCAAATTTGCTGACATATTTAGTGCAGCATTTTAACAGCATCATCCTTTAGGATTTTAAAAAGCTCAACTGGAATTCTATCACCTTCACTAGCTTTGTTTGTAGTAATGTTTCTTAAGGCCCCTTGACTTCACACTTCAGGATGACTGGCTGTAGGTGAGTGATCACACCATCATGGTTATCTGGGTCATTAAGAGCTTTTCTGTATAGTTCTTACTCATTTTCTTGTCACCTTTTCTTAATCTCTTCTGCTTCTGTTAGGTCCTTACCATTTCTGTCCTTTATTGTGCCCATGCTTGTATGAAACATTCCCTTGATAGCTCCAAGTTTCTTGAAAAGATCTCTAGTCTTTCCCATCCTATTATTTTCCTCTACTACTTTGCATTTTTCATTTAAGAAAGGCTTCTTATCTCTTTTTGCTATTCTCTGAAACTCTGCATTCAGTTGGGTATATCTTTCCCTTTCTCCTTTGATTTTCACTTCTCCTCTTTCCTCAGCTATTTGTAAAGCCTCCTCAGATAACCAGTTTGCCTTCTTGCATTTCTTTTCAGCAGTAATACTAGATGCCAGAATAAATGGAACTATATCAAAGTTTTGAGTGAATATAAATTAGAAATCTAGCACCCTATTCATACTTAGTCAAACAAGTGGAACCAAAATGTCATTGATTTTTTAGCTAAGAAAAATTCATGTTTTCTAAAATATATAAATTATATTATATACTATTTATCCATATATATGTATACAAAAGCTTTTCTACTACACTCGGTAAAGGCTTAAGAACAAAAAAAAGAGAGATGAAGAAACTGGAAAACATAAACTAAAAGAAATGGGAACACTGAATACAAAACAGAAAAAGTGAAACAAACTAGATAAAAGTAAAAGATCATCATATAGTCTGGTTGTTTTTAAACATGGCTGCTCATTAGACTCACATCTGGAGCTTTGGAGAAAAAAACAACATCTGGGCATTAGTATTTTTCAAAAAATTCCAAGATGCTTAATATGCATCTGGATTTTAAAAGGTGATTACAGGTTTTTATATTAAATGGTAGGTTTACTGATATAAAATTCTATTATTTTCTGACCAGTCATGATATAATGGTATTAAAATGAATAATAGTTACATAATCACAATAATAAAAGATGCTATCCATTTCACAATCAATAGCCAGACAAAAAAAAATTATAGTTACAACTAAGTTGTAACTTGTAATGATCAAGTTGATAGTTGCAACTAGTTGACATTTGTAACTATCAAGTTAATGGGAACATGATTAACCTAACAATATAAAATAATTATGTACCATTTGGGAGATTAAGTAGTATGTTAAGTAGAAGTGCATACATGCACATGTTTTCATCCACTTAGCCAGTCTATGTCTTTTGGTTGGTGCATTTAATCCATTTACATTTAAGGTAGTTATTGATATGTATGATTCTATTACCATTTTCCTAATTGTTTTGGGTTTATTTTTTGTAGGTCTTTTTCTTCTCTTGTACTTCCTGCCTAGAGAAATTCCTTTAGCATTTGTTGGAAAGCTGGTTTGGTGATGTTGAATTCCCTTAACTTTTTCTTGTCTGTGAAGCTTTTGATTTCTCTGCCAAATCTGAACAAGAGACTTGCTGGGTAGAGTATTCTTGGTTGTAGCTTCTTCTTTTTAATCAGTTTAAATATATCATGCCATTCACTTCTGGCTGGTAGAGTTTCTGTTGAGAAATCAGCTGATAATCTTATAGGAGTTCCCTTGTATGTTATTTGTCATTTTCCCTTGTTGCTTTTAATATTTTATCTTTGTCTTTAATTTTTGTCAGTTTGATTACTGTATGTCCCAGTGTGTTCCTCCTTGGGTTTATCCTGCCTGGGACTCTGTGCTTTCTGGACTTGGTTGACTATTTCCTTTCCCATGTTAGGGAAGTTTTCAGCTATTATCTCTTCAAATATT